>NC_092343.1:203080000-203680000 GCF_046630445.1 Rutidosis leptorrhynchoides | reverse complement strand
ATTTGCATAGAATTGTTACAATATTTCCCGTAGCTACAACAATCAAAAAATATCCAATCTTGTTTTACCCATAACTTCTTCGTTTTAAATCCGTTTTGAGTGAATCAAATTGCTATGGTTTCATATTGAACTCTATTTTATGAATCTAAATAGAAAAAGTATAGGTTTATAGTCGGAAATATAAGTTACAAGTCATTTTTGTAAGAGGTAGTCATTTCAGTCGAAAGAATGACGTCTTGATGACCATTTTGAAAAACATACTTTCACTTTGAGTTTAACCCTGATTTTTGGATATAGTTTCATGTTCATAAGAAAAATCATTTTCCCAGAATAACAACTTTTAAATCAAAGTTTATCATAGTTTTTAATTATCAAACCCAAAACAGCCCGCGGTGTTACTATGACGGCGTATGTCCGGTTTTACGGCATTTTTTTTCGTGTTTCCAGGTTTTAAATCATTAAGTTAGCATATTATATAGATATAGAATATGTGTTAAGTTGATTTTAAAAGTCAAGTTAGAAGGATTAACTCTTTTTTGCGAACAAGTTTAGAATTAACTAAACTATGTTCTAGTGATTTCAAGTTTAAACCTTCGAATAAGGTAGTTTTATATATATGAATTGAATGATGTTATGAACATTATTACTACCTTAGGTTTTGTGGATAAACCTACTGGAAATGAGAGAAATAGATCTAGCTTCAAAGGATCCTTGGATGGCTTGAAAGTTCTTGAAGCAGAATCATGACACGAAAACAAGTTCAAGTAAGATTTCCACTCGAAATAAGATTGTTATAGTTATAGAAATTGAATCAAAGTTTGAATATGAGTATTACCTTGTATTAGAAAGATATCTTACTATAAATAAGAAAGATTTCTTAAGGTTGGATGATCAATTTACAAGATTGGAAGTAAGCTAGCAAACTTGGAAGTATTCTTGATTTTATGAAACTAGAACTTATAGAATTTATGAAGAACACTTAGAACTTGAAGATAGAACTTGAGAGAGATCAATTAGATGAAGAAAATTGAAGAATGAAAGTGTTTGTAGGTGTTTTTAGTCGTTGGTATATGGATTAGATATAAAGGATGTGTAATTTTGTTTACATGTAAATAAGTCATGAATGATTACTAATATTTTTGTAATTTTATGAGATATTTCATGCTAGTTGCCAAATGATGGTTCCCATATGTGTTAGGTGACTCACATGGGCTACTAAGAGCTGATCATTGGAGTATATATACCAATAGTACATACATCTAAAAGCTATGTATTGTACGAGTACGAATACAGGTGCATACGAGTAGAATTGTTGATGAAACTGAACGAGGATGTAATTGTAAGCATTTTTGTTAAGTAGAAGTATTTTGATAAATGTCTTGAATTCTTTCAAAAGTGTATGAATATATATTAAAAAACTACATGTATATACATTTTAACTGAGTCGGTAAGTCATCGTTAGTCGTTACATGTAAATGTTGTTTTGAAACCTTTAGGTTAATGATCTTGTTAAATGTTGTTAACCCATTGTTTATTATATCTAAAGAGATGTTAAATTATTACATTATCATGATATTATAATATATTAATATATCTTAGTATGATATATATACAGTTAAATGTTGTTACAATGATAATCATTACATATATGTCTCGTTTTGAAATCCTTAAGTTAGTAGTCGTCTTATTTTTACATATGTAGTTCATTGTTAATATACTTAATGATATGTTTACTTATCATAATACCATGTTAACTATATATATCCATATATATGACATCATATAGTTTTTATAAGTTTTAACGTTCGTGAATCACCGGTCAACTTGGGTGGTCAATTGTCTATATGAAACCTATTTCAATTAATCAAGTCTTAACAAGTTTGATTGCTTAACATGTTGGAAACACTTAATCATGTAAATAACAATTTCATTTAATATATATAAACATGGAAAAGTTTGGGTCACTACATTGATGTTACTACGAAGGCTGCTTCAATTCCATATTTTGTTTCCAATTCAACTCAAACATCACTACCACTCAGGAAAACCTTTTGGTGTTTCGATCACTAACCTACTCAAAACCATCAAAACCCATATGGTTGCTGCTGCTACCTTCAGTTCATTGTGTACCCAAGACGAAACCAAAACCACCAAGTTCGAACCCACTTCAAACTCGATCTTTTCTTTCTGTTATTGTTTATGGTTTCATGCTACTACTGTTCACTTCTTTCTTGTTCGAAACCCACCAAAAACCTGCAAACGTTATTGTTGTTACTCGATTACAGTTGTTTTCCTAAACTACTGCTACTTTTCTGTTTCTTCGACAACACTAAACAACCAGCCTTCACCTTGAATCACCACCCATCATTGTTGCTTTAATTACGTAAGTTTCTGTTTCTTTTGGTACCGTTCGATCACCTCAAAACCACCATGAATCCACTTGGTTATCACCCCAAAAACACACCCACTTATTGTTAATACCACTGTTATTATTTCGTGATGATCAAATCATATCAACCACTATCATCGAATAATATTACCTTCAATCTTGATTGCTTCCTTGTACGAAAAACAAACCCAGAAACCATACACTACGGTTCTTATTTTGATTTCTGCAACTCCTGTTGTACCTCTTCGTGTTTCCTTTCGATGTCCAACAAACCAAAAACCATTGATAACCAACACATTTATTATATATTCGAAACTGTGGTCTGCATTATATGCCATCAATTTTAAACAGCTAAAGTGGTGTTTTTATTCCTTTATGGCCGACAATGATCAATCACTTGTTTGATTTGTGTCGATATTTTTTTTTTCTTTTTCTCACTGTTACCTGCTACCACTTGCTAGGTTTATTAACAAATTGAGCTCATTAATGAATTGGGCTAAGTCACTATGAATGGGCTTTCGGTTGGGCTTTGGATTTTGGGTCACTTGATTCGATTCATACTGCAATGTTGAAGGGGACTCGAGTTATCAAAGTTTAATATTTTCATCAACTAATATTGATGATAGAAGGTTATGATGAAAAACAATACATAAAATATCGAATATAGTGATGATCATGGATTATGGTTATGTCTAGGATTATAATTATGAATATGCTTATGATTATAATTATGATTATGTTATGAGTATGATTATGATGATATCATTTTGAAGGAATGATGATGATTAGAATAGATGATGATGCTGTAAGTATATGATAGATGGTTGAAGAAAAAGGAAAGATACAGATAGATATAGATTAGGTATATTATTATGGGGTATATGAAAGGACCCGTTCATACCGATTATAAATGATTCACAATAGTTGATTTCATTGCGAGGTATTTGACCTCTATATGATACATTTTACAAACATTGCATTCGTTTTTAAAAGACAAGCTTTCTTTACATCGAAAGTTGACGGCATGCATACCATTTCATAATACATCCAACTATAATTGACTTAATAATAATCTTGATGAACTCAACGACTCGAATGCAATGTATTTTGAAATATGTCATGAATGACTCCAAGTAATATCTCTAAAATGAGCAAATGCACAGCGGAAGATTTCTTTCATAACTGAGAATAAACATGCTTTCAAGTGTCAACCAAAAGGTTGGTGAGTTCATAGGTTTATCATAAGCAATAAAATTCATCATTTTCATAGACCACAAGATTTAAATACAATACACCTATCTCGTGTACAAAATCATTTTTTCATAATGTTTAGTAGAGTAGGTTCGTATCCTTTTCTCCCCCGTAGGTTGCCTCGCGATTTTTAAAATTGTACACATATCTCGTGCACAAAACTAATACACATAACATGTGTATAAAAATCATTCTCTCGATACATAACATTCATTTCGATTTTATTGCTCAACATGGTAACCGACCTTAACATATAAGGCGCATCAATAATATCCCCAAAACAGAACATCTCATCTGTATAATATATAAACTTCGAAGTACTAAATACCACGCCCACTAGCTCTTCCGTCTAGTGAACATTCTGTGTGGGGGTGTTAAACCCGGTAGCTACCTTTAGAATTCGCGTGAATTAGGGCCATACCCGTTTCTAATTCTTAGGTTACCAAGCAATAATAATCAAGGGAAAATATTCACAACAATTAGTGGCAATTATCACGTCCAACTAATTCAATAATAATCCACAGAACTTCTGTCTGCATAATAATTCATTCGAGGAATGTTTTGCTTGTGCCTATCTCGTCAAACATTTATAAAAGCATTTCATGTATTCTGAGTTCAAAATATGTTTTAAAAGCATTTAATAAAGCAGTTATAAAAACGGCGCATGTATTCTCAGTCCCAAAAATATAAAGAGTAAAAGGGAATCAAATGAACTCACCATACGATATTTTGTAGTAAAAATATGCATACGACGGAACTGAACAATACAAGGTTGGCCTTGGATTCACGAACCTATACCAGTTATATATATTAAAACACATAATAACAATTAACAAGTTTATATTAATATTATTAATATGCTTCTTATATTCATAATTTATATGTTATTTTGGTAAATAAATTAATAATTAATATTTATATATAACAGATTCCTATTAAAGTATTTTAATTAGGATATAATATATGTTATTATATATAAATTCTTAAAATGTATTAGAATTAATATTTATATATATGATTTAACTTAAAAATATATTTATATATTATTTGTAACATAATTATAATAACATTTTATTGGAACAAAATAGTACCTAATTTTAATATAGATGTAAAAATATATTTTTATATAAATTTCTTTTAGTTTGTAAAAAATTATAATAATTATGATAATAATGTTAATTATAATACCAATACTTATTTTAATGACAATAATAATAATAATAATAATGATAATAATAATAATAATAATAATAATAATAATAATAATAATAATAATAATAATAATAATAATGGTAATAGTAGTACTACCTCAAAGGAGTAGCCCTTAAAAATAATGCCCAGTTTGAACCCGCGACGTCCCGTTAACCCGATAATATCCTTAACCATTGAGCTACTAGCTCGATCTTGGTTTAAACCTCATATTTATTTTATTTAACCCATCTTTCCAACCTTAACTATATCTCTAACATTAAAAAAATTTCGCTCCCAAGTTTTGAACCCTTGACCTCTAGTTCCCCAAATATACACCCAAACCATTCAATCTGCTCGTTCATTTCTATTTTAACACTAGATTAAATCTATATAACCTATCTAATTATTTGTGCTTATTCTTCTTCTCCTTAATTAACTAACCCAATTCATCATCATCTATGTTTTTCTTATCATCTAACATCATTAACCGTAGCATTACCATCATCATTTTTGTGTAACAACATCAGTATCATAATATCATTATTCATCATCAGGCATCATCACATCTTCATTGTTCACATCATCATCATCTTTCTTCATCAATCTTTGCTCCTAATTATCTATTATCATCTTCACTTACATCATGCTTAACAACACTTTCGTTGACACAGTAAGTATCATCACCATCAACGTATTATCTATCCATCATCAATATTTCTTAATCGAATGTCATTATGACTACCTCATAAAATGAAGAACAAGGAACGTCCCTACTCTAATCATCTTTGTCGTTATCTATCTCCATAATCAACCATTATCAAACTTGATATCATGATACATAATAATAAACGTGCGTCCTTTTCTTTATTGTCCCTCTATGTCGGCCCTTAACTTTGTAACTAGTCCCACTTGCCTAATAGAAAAATGATGTATCATAATATTTTATGTATCAAGTTGACAAATTTTAGAAGCACTTAAGCTACCCATTTCACATTTATTATAAATCCCGACAGAAAGGGATTATTTGACTGCAGTAGCGATGATTCACTTAAGTGTTCACAGCTGGTTTTCGAATAGCAGATATCAGTGATCATTTAACAGAAATATTACAATAGGTTGGTGGTTGTTGACTTCATATAACAGTACAAAAAAATGAGAGTTTACGGGTTTGGCTGTATCGGACAGAAATTAGTAACATACATGGGTTCGTTTAGGAATCTTGAAGTCCAAAGCCCATTTCTTTGGTAGTAGCCCAACAGACCCCTCCTAATAACCTCATTAGGGACACGGCCCAAGAATAAAAGAATTTCGATACCTGGTCATCTTAGTGGAATGATTTTTAAAAAATATATATGGTACGAACCATTCCTTGGATACTCAATAAGTAATTCCCATACATTACAAGTTGTCGGTCAAATAGGAAATAAAAGATGAATGTACGTGGCTGTTTGAGTAATATAGAAACTTGGCAAAAAGAAATATAATAACTCCACTATCTCGGTTTCTATTTCTTTTAATGACCAAGTAGGGTTAAGATGTTTGAAGTGGAATTACTTTAATTAGTAACTTTCGGTCATAAAGAGAAGAATAAAATGCACTAGCAGCTCAAATTATGTACACTTTCATTATCACGAGATTTCAAAGTTTGTTTTGTTGGTGCTGTTTTGATAACACAGAAGAAAGTAGTCAGTTGGTTTGTTTGATGTTTCACGAAGAGAAGACGGAAATAAAGTGGTGGTTTTCTACGCAGGCTGTAGTGGTGATTATAAGGGTGGTGGTGATGATTGAAGAGATGGTGAAGGTTCACGATGGTTAAGCTTTGTGATGGTGTGTTCTTGATGGTTGAAGAAACAGAAACTAGATAGATGATGAGGTGGTTAATGAATTTCTAACATATATATGCATATGTAAGTGTTTGAATGTAATGTATATTTATATATAATAGATTAGTTTATTTGATGGTTGATGCCAAACGCGTGTTATCACTCTCTCTGTGTAATGTACATATGTATATCCATATATATAAGGAGAAAGGTGGTGATCGTTATCGACAGAAGTATTCGAGCCAGGAAGAAGAAAACAAGAAAACTATAAAGCAGATAGTGAAGTGTAACATATTCGTACGATTATTTGATATTTATTTCTGACAGATTTTGTTATATAGTTTGGATGCAGTCGACCAGAAGAATCAATCAAGAAGAAAGAAAATAGAAAGTAGAAAGTGATGGCTAACAGAATTTGATTGAAGTTGTTTTGTAGTGAATTGGAGTTGACAGATTACAGAATCGTGAGCAGGATCGAATGGAAAAATATGAATTCTGATAGTGATATGAAACAGAATTCGATTCCTTTATCTGATTAATATCTAACAATTTTGTATCTATCTGTTTGATTTTTCTCAATGAATTGTAGAAGGAATAAAGATTGACCCTGAAGTGAAACAAATTAAACTGGTGATCCTCTATAACTCTATGTATACGTATATATTATTTACAGAGTGATATAAAAGCAATTTACTATATACTCTTTACAGTTCACCAAATTGCTTGTCAACAGGTTATATCAATCAGACAGATAATATTCGATTCAGGAAACAGAAGAATCATATAAAAATTGATTTTGATTTGTACTAAGTTTGTTTGTTAGTGTGATAATTTGGAATCAATCTGTAATGATTGCAGACAGAAAACAAAGATTATATACAGTTTGATGTAGATATGAAACAGATTTTGATTCTGTAATTGAAGCTGATCTTGTAATCTATTTTTAATTAATCTAAATACAATAATACTGATTCATATAAGGTATCTGTATATATCAGTATGTATATATATCTATTTTTTTATATATATCTGTATATACATATATTTGTATTTATATTTCATTACTATATATAATTTGTATTAACAAATAATTAGGTATATTAATTAATAATAATAATATTAACAATATCAAAGTAATACTAATAATAATAAGAATAATGATTAAAAGTAATAAAAATAATAATAATAATAATAATAATAATAATAATAATAATAATAATAATAATAATAATAATAATAATAATAATAATAATAATAATTTTGAATTAAAAATGATAATTTTTAGTAATAATAATGATATAACAAATTACATGTGTTAACTTTCATATATTTTATATTGAAAATAATAAAATAGCTAATACTGATTTTTATATTAATAATGAAAGTAATAATAATATTAGTATAACAATTATATTTTAACTTGTAACTACATTTAATATATTAATATTACAATCTATTAATTATGTAATTATATCATTCACTATATGATAACATTATTTAAATATTTGATACTTATACATCTTATATATATATATATATATATATATATATATATATATATATATATATATATATATATATATATATATATATATACATATTTATTTACAAGTACAAGTTCGTGAATCTTCGAGAAAGGTCGAAGATCAATTAAATACAAGAAAATAGTTCAGAATTTTTGAGACTCAACTTTACAGACTTTGCTTATCGTGTTGAAATCATATAAAGATTAAGTTTAAATTTGGTCGGAAATTCCCTGGTCGTCACAGTATAATTACATAAAAAGCAAAGATAACGTTACGGTTTAGATTGTTATCGGGTTAGCGGGATGTCGCAGGTTCAAACCCGAACTTGGGCATTTTTGTTAAGAGCTACTTCTTTGAGGTAGTATTACTATTACCCTTATTATTATTATTATTATTATTATTATTATTATTATTATTATTATTATTATTATTATTATTATTATTATTATTATTATTATTATTATTATTATTATTATTAGTATTATTATTATTATAATCAAAAACAACTTTTTACTTATTTTTATGGATATTATTTTACCAAATAAAAATATATTTAACAACATAACTATATTAATATTTTATAATATATATTAACTATTTATCTAAAGTATATAAAATAAATATAGTTAAATAAGTTATTAATGAAACATATAATTTACTAAAATAATAATTAATAAGATAATATAAATTGTTCAATTTTCATTATATGTGTTAATATATATATAAATGATATAGGTTCGTGAATCCGAGGCCAACCATGCATTGTTCAGTTCCGTCGTATGCATATTTTTACTACAAAATATCGTATAGTTAGTTCATTTGATTCCGTTTTACTCTTTACATTTTTGGGACTGAGAATACATGTGCTGTTTTTACAACTACTTTATTAAATGCCTTTTAAATCTATATTTTTGGACTGAGATGCTTTTTCATGTTTGACGAGATAGACACAAGCAAAACATTCCTCGAATGAATTATTATGCAGACAGAAGTTCTGCGGATTATTATTAAATTAGTTGGACATTATAATTGCCACTAATTGTTGTGAATATTTCCCCTTATTATTATTGCTTGGTAACCTAAGAATTAGAAAACGGGTATGGCCCTAATTCACGCGAATCCTAAAGGTAGCTACTGGGTTTAACACCCCCACCCAGAATGTTCACTAGACTGAAGAGCTAGTAGGCGTGGTGTTTAGTACTTCGAAGTTTATATATTATACAGATGAGATGTTCTGTTTTTAGGGATATTATTGATACGCATTATATGTTAAGGTCGGTTAACGTGTTGAGCAATGAAATCAAATTGAATGTTATGTATCGAGAGAATGATTTTTATACACTGGTTATGTGTATTATTTTTGTGCACGAGATATGTGTACGGTTATTTAAAAATCGCGAGGCAACGTACGGGGGAGAAAAGGATATGAACCTACTCTGCTAAGCATTATGAAAAATAGTTTTGTACACGAGATAGGTGTACTGTATTTAAATATTGTGGTCTATCAAAATGATGAATTTTATTGTTTATGATAAACCTATGAACTCACCAACCTTTTGGTTGACACTTTTAAAACATGTTTATTCTCAGGTCTGAAAGAAATCTTCCGCTGTGCATTTGCTCATTTTTAATGATATTACATGGAGTCGTTCATGGCCTATAGAGATCAGTACCTCGCAATGGGACCAACTGTTGAAGACTCCGTCCAGGTAGATTATGACGGGTCACTACATGTGGTATCAGAGCGGTGGTCTTAGCGAACCAGGTCTACAGTAGTGTGTCTAACTCAAAGTTGTTAGGATGCATTAGTGAGTCTGAACTTCGACCTATTAGTTGTTAGGATACATTAATGAGTCTAGACTTGGACTTTGTCTGCATGTCAAAAGTTTTGCATATCATTCCTTATCAAAAAATATCTACTTATCATTTTCAGTCTCGACACATCTTATTGCAATTATTGCATAGATAGTGTACAGATGAATTCATATTCCATCACATTAGACCTTGTCTGACACGTTTCCTTAATTCCCTCCCTAATCTACAGGATCTTCTGTACTATATATACGTATTCTATGTAATTAGAGTATCATCCGATACCCGAAAATCATTTCATATCGAAAATCCTCTATCCGACCATACAAGATGGAACTCGCAACTAGTTCAAATTCCTCAGATTTCGATAGCTATTCCGACATGGATATTCACCTAAGCTCCGAAGGCAGTGTAACCTGAAATGGATCAACCAATCAGCCATCATCAATTCTGGATGAATTGGGGATGAGTTCGTAGTTGACTTAATCAATGGAGACGAGAAGAAGGTGATCCTTTCCACCAACCGAATTCATCTCTTGGCGATGAACCTGAAGCACTCACCGGCGAACCAATCCGAAACACCATTTTCACCCTCATTGCCAAGGTATCTCGCAACGATTACATAATCTCTACAATCCTAAACCTTATTCACCCGCTTGCTCAAACTGCCAATCATCCCGGAATCATAGAAGAAGTCAACGAGCTTCGCGCCCGAGTAATGACCTTGGAGAATATGGTGCAAAACTTACAAGCACCAGCAAAATCACCGGCACCAACGGTATCACCAACAACACAAGCCTCAACATCACACACCTCAACATCACAATCTGTATCTCGAGCATAATCATCGTTCTACATATCGTTCTACATCGACATCATACGCATCATAGATACCAAGGAGTACCAACCACAATAAACGATGAAGTATTAATTCATAACTTCATTCAAGAAATATTCCGCGGCGATTATGTAATCTCCAAGTTTGGAGATTAATTATCCTAATTCTAACCGCAAACCAAATGAGTTTAATATTATAGTAACTCATTAAATCCATAATTACATCCGAAGAAAATATATATGTACGTATATTTTCATAAAGATTGTAATAAAAATTCTTTTGTACAAATTGTTAATGGTGAAGATATTTTAACGGGTAGGTAATACCCGAGAAATATTCAGATTTCACCTTAATACGTTACACTGTACATTCTTAAATTCTGATTCAACAGCCATTAATTAACCTACTTACATCAACAGATATACGTATCCATTCACCAAAGAACAACCTTTTTCATTCAAATTCAATAACATATTATGATTTTGATAGATCAGAATCTAAGTCAAGATTTAACAAGTGGCATCACTCTTAGATTCCTACATCTTTCAAAATCATACTTTGAATTCAAACTGTACTAGAACATCACTTTTATTCATAAAACCCAGAAAAATATTCGTATCATTCAAGATTCACTTGATTCCATCTTAAACATCAATTGTATCTTGACAATTACAATCTTCATTCAAATCCTTCAAACTCTTGAAAACACCTTGGATTGATAACCAATGATTCAGATATGAGAGTGCTGATGAAGCAGCAAAAGCTATAAATGGTCCTAATGACCAGAAGCTTAATAATAAAGAATGGTGTGTTGAAAAGGCTCAGTTTTGGAACTGAAAAACGGATTGAGCAGACTATGAAGGAGGCTGTGGATAAATCACAAAATCTGTACTTACAGAATCCATATGATTCGGTATCTGCTGAAATCTTTAGCGAATACTTTGTTCATTACTTGTTCTCAATCCTTGCGAAAAAGTTCTGCAACATCCTTTGATTCTAGATATTTTAAATTCTAAGATATCATCATATCTTTCGTTATAAATATCCTCGATATTTCTGAAGATATCTTCATAAATATTCTCGTCCGAAATTATTTATCTTTTCGTGCTATCTGTGTTACATCATAAAAGAAACTGTGTTAGTTTCTATCCTTCGATAAAATTTGAGTTTAATTTATGAATGATTCTTGGAGAAGTGTTGGGAATTGAAGCATGAGTTAGTATAATATAATGACGCCCGTCCAATGTGATTATATTACAGTAAGTCATGCTGAAGTTTTTAATGGAACGTGATGATGGTTCACAGATCATACCCTCATCATGAACCATGTTACACGACTCTGTCATTCTACTTAAGCTCTATGCATATCACGGAAATATTTCCTTTGATATTTCTGTTATTCCGTAATTCCAACAGTTGCTAATAAATCGTGTTATTACATTTTCTTTATGATTAGAAGATTTCCTTAAATTCTTTGAATTCTGGAAATCCACCATGACTACGTCAAAAGTTAAGACGAAACTTTTCACTCTTTTGTGATAGCTCCACTCATATGCTTCGAGTAATCGAATTGTTTTATCCATATTACTCATTGATGACAAAACTCTATTTATCAACTCATATTCTTCATGAAAACATTATTATTGTTAGCCATGATGACCTTGATCAAATTTCGGGAAGAAATTTCTTTAACGGGTAGGTACTGTCATTACCCGAAAAATTTCAACTAATTTTGAATTAAACTCACGATACGATTTCATAATTTTGACACGATAAGCAAAGTCTGTAATGTTGAGTCTCAAAATTTTGAACTGTTTTCATGAATTCATTTAACCTTTGACTGTTTCGGCAATTCACGAACAATTATTTGTAAATAGATACGTATATATAAATATATGTATATACATTATAATTTGAAATACATCAATAAAATATTATATGATTTAGTTGATAGAACTATTGATGTAAAATAAAATACGATATAATAAAACTGTTATTAAAACGTATATATATATATATATATATACATACATATATAATATATCGAATATAATTATACGTAAAATTTTATAGTCTGGAGTATAAGAAGTCATTTAACTAGTTATGAGTAAATTATTATTATATATTTTATTGTTATATATAGCTACAGATAATTTAGATCATGAACGGGAATGATATGGATAATTTTTCATATTGTATATAAAAGGAGAAAGGAAGTTAATTTGTGATGATTTTAAACTTATTGAACTAGTTTGAATTTTTTATAACAAGGTACGTTCGGAACTAATATCAATATGTACATAAACGTTTCTACACATGATAAAAGAATCATATTTTTATAGTTGAGCCTAATTTATGGGATGATGTGTCGACCAAATGAAACCAAATAATAGTCACAAGATGAAACAAAACAAGGAAATTGATGGCTTGATATTTTAACATGTGGGATTATAAATTAAATTATAAAACCTCATTTCCGTTCATTGTTTTGAAGAATCCCACCAAGTCACTATCTTATTATTGATAATTGATATAGTGGGATATGACTTTATAAATAAAAAGGTGTCGACCATTGTAGGCATTATCACAAAATTTTGGTGACTTTTGATATTTAACGTATACTCCATATAATTCTATCTTCTTAACTTAATCACAAGATATTTATCTCCCTCTCTCCCTTCTTGTGTAGACAGTGCCCATCTCCACATTATCAAAAATCTTAATATAAAACCACCATATATTGATCACATAATGTCATAACCCGACCTTAACCATAAGGACGAATACAATAACATATGATTTCATCACGAGGTATTGACCTCTATATGCGACATTTTTCAAAAACTGCATTCGTTTTTACAATACAAACCATAGCTTTTATTACAAATACAAGGTTTAAACAACTTAATAATGATTATCGTTTAGCGATAATCTTAGACTTACAAACTTTACATGTGATAATAACAATACGACCTCCAACATATTTTACGTTACAAATCCTCCGATATGCAGTTTTATTTTTGACACAAATATGCATACTCAAGATCTTGCTTAAATTTAACATGTTGCAGCGGAAGCTTTTAGTTATCACCTGAGAATAAACATGCTTAAAACGTCAACATAAAGTTGGTGAGATATAGGTTTAATGCCGGCAGCGTTATGAATATAGACCACAAGATTTCATATATAAACGTTTTAATAAAAATATTCTAAGTTGTTGAGCACTTGATAACCATACTTAACATTTAATCAACGTCGCATATTCCCTTTATTATGAAATCTTACTACACCGTACCAAGTGTAGTCACCGAAACGAAGTACTGTGCAACCGTTGAATATTGGTCGTCCAGTCCGGTTGGGGTTGTCAGGCCCGATAGATCTATCAACAGGATTCGCGTTTACAATACCTCATGTAAATAGTAGTTACCAAGTTACAGGGAAGTATGCCAGTGGTACAACTCAACGTAGAATATATATTTTTAATCACTTGTGTCCATAACGTAAATCATAAAATGCATGTATTCTCATCCCGAAATATTTAGAGTTTAAAAGTGGGACTATATACTCACTTTTGTCTTGAAGGTATTTAACTCGACTTGGTCTCCGATAGATATCACGAACCTAACCATATATATAATATATCAACATATTTTCTTTTCAAGTAATCGTTATATATATATATATATATATATATATATATATATATATATATATATATATATATATATATATATATATATATATATATATATATATATATATATATATATATATATATATATACTTTTAATACTTTTAATATTTTCTTAGTCCGTAGTTAGCAGTCCGATGTTAGTGGTCCACAATTAGTTGCTTAAATAAAATAAATAAAGACCCCATCGTATTCGTATTGATCAGAATTAATCTTGACCCATGGTACCATGTTGTCAAATGACGTGTTGCGTACATAAAGTACCGTGTTGTCAAATGACGTGTTGCGTACAATCATGAGGTCTTATGATTAATCTTCTCGTGTTGTTTACGGGTGGTCCTGAAATATATAAAATCAAATCATAAGTAAATATATATTAAATATTATGTTAATTAGCCAAGATATGATTAATCCGATTTTGTCATAATATGATATATTACAGGTCTTGAAGTGTTTTTAAAAATCAAATTAGAAGGATCTATTTAGTTTGCGAACAAGTTTGAAATCACTCAAACTATGTTCTTGTTGTTAAAATTTTATAACACAAAATAAGATAGCTATATAAATATGAATCGAATAAGGTTATGAATAAGGTTACTACCTCAAGTTACTTGGACAAAGCTACTGGAAAAGGTAAGAAAAATCTTGGAATCAAAAGAGTGGTGGAGTGGGATTGAAAGATTGGAAGTAATCTCCTTGAAATCGGATGACTATATTGATACGTTCTTGAGTAGGTAAATGAAGAGAGATTGGGGAGTGAATTAACTTGAAAGAAAATTGGAAATGAAATTGTATGTGTGTGTGCAAAATAGCATGATTATGGGATGGATATATAGGAGATTTAGTTTGTTTTCTTGCACAAAAGTCACACAAGAGGTTAAATGGCTGGTTCCCACATGTAACATCATGTCTAGTGGCTGATCATTGAAGTTTATTGTTGGTATATACCAATAGTAAATATGTATAGAAGCTGGGTATGATACGGTAACATATACCCTAGATATACTTGTAGAAATTTTGAGGAATCGGAACGAGAATTCAAATATGGACGGGTTTATAACTGTAAAAGAGGCTCAAAACTGGGCTTTAATTTTGGGTCAAACCGGGCCAAAATAAAATTTTAAGACATTTTTAATAAAGCAATGTTAGCCCAGCCAGGGGCTCTGCCCCTTGGACCCCGCCAGGGGTTGCCACCCCTTGGACCCCGCTTATCGGGGGCGCTACCCCCGAACCCCCGTCATAATCAAGATAAGTTCAAACAAGTGTGCACTCCACACTTCCCCAAACTTGTTCGATATTTATCAAGATTATTTTGGTTACAAATTAATCCCATTACACTTAAATCATATTGGTGACATAGATCACCAACACATTATATATTGTAAGTATATATATCAAAGAATGTTACATATAGTTATCGTTTTTAAAACTTAAGTTAGTGGTCTCAAAGTATACTTATAACTCATTGTTGTTAGTTCACAATGAAATGTTAAACCATCCTTAAATCATGTTAAATATGTATAGATATGTACATATACATAATCGTATAATTATCGTGTGTTATATAGTTCGTGATATCATCGGTCAAATTGGACGGTCAAACGTTGTGTGAAACTCTTTTCAAAAACATAAGTCTCAACAGTTTGGATTGCTTATCATGTTGGTAAGGTTTATTTTATGTAAGTATTAATCTCATAAGTATAAAACGATCGGAAAAATCCGGGTCGTTACAGTACCTACCCGTTAAATAAATTTCGTCCCGAAATTTTAAAGTTGTACCTATTTTGCGTTGTCCGGAAACAAATGTGGATACTTTTGTTTCATCTAATCCTCCTCGTTCCCAAGTAAACTCGGGACCCCTTCGAGCATTCCAACGAACCTTAAAGATTGGTATGTTGCTCTGCTTGAGCCTTTTAACTTCACGGTCCATGATTTCGACTGGTTCTTCTATGAATTGTAGTTTCTCATCGACTTGGATTTCTTCAAGAGGAATGGGGAGATCTTCCTTTGCAAGACATTTCTTGAGGTTTGAGACGTGAAATGAATTATGTACCCCGGTGAGTTGTTGTGGTAACTCGAGTCGATAAGCTACCGGTCCGATGCGTTCAATGATCTTGAACGGGCCTACATACCTTGGGTTCAGTTTACCCCTTTTTCCAAAACGTATTACACCTTTCCAAGGTGACACCTTTAGCATAACCATGTCACCGATCTGAAACTCTAATGGTTTCCTTCGGACATCGGCGTAGCTCTTTTGGCGACTACGGGCTGTTTTCAATCTCTCCTTGATTTGCACTATCTTCTCAGTAGTTTCATGGATGATCTCGGGACCAGTTAATTGTCGATCTCCTACTTCATTCCAAAAGATAGGGGATCTACACTTCCTTCCATACAGTGCTTCGAATGGTGCAGCTTTAATGCTCGCATGATAACTATTATTATACGAGAATTCTGCTAATGGTAGATATTTATCCCATCCATTTCCAAAATCGATCACACATGCCCTGAGCATGTCTTCAAGAGTCTGAATTGTTCTTTCACTCTGCCCGTCAGTTTGCGGATGGTATGCGGTGCTCATATCCAAACGGGTTCCCAGGGCCTCCTGTAGTGATTGCCAAAACTTTGATGTAAATCTACTATCACGATCGGATATAATGGAAATAGGTATTCCATGCATTGAAACAATTTCCTTTATGTATAATCGTAATAGTTTCTCCATTCTATCCATTTCCTTTATAGGCAAGAAATGTGCAGATTTGGTGAGACGATCAACTATTACCCAAATGGTGTCATAACCCCAGGCAGTCTTAGGTAACGTTGTGATGAAATCCATGGTAATACCATCCCATTTCCATTCTGGGATTTCTGGTTGTTGAAGTAACCCTGACGGCTTCTGATGTTCTGCTTTGACTTTGGAACAAGTTAAACATTCCCCAACATATGTTGCAACATCTGTCTTTAAATTAGGCCACCAATAATGCGTCTTAAGATCTTGATACATCTTTCCAACTCCAGGATGTATCGAGTATATTGTCTTATGTGCCTCATTCAATATCAACTTCCTTAATCCACCTAACTTCGGTACCCAAATACGGTTTGCAAAATATCGAATTCCATCTTCCCGCATAACGAGTTGCTTCTCATACTTCTTCATTATTTCATTTCCTATGTTTTCTTTAGTAAGAGCTTCTCGTTGAGCCTCTTTGATTTGTGAGTTGAGATTCATGCGAATTTTTATGTTCATTGCTCGTACTCGAATTGGTTCCCGTTCCTTTCTGCTTAGAGCGTCGGCTACTACATTCGCTTTCCCGGGATGATAGCGAATATCACAATCATAGTCGTTTATCAGCTCGACCCACCTACGTTGCCTCATGTTCAGCTGTTTCTGATCGAAAATATGTTGAAGGCTTTTATGATCAGTAAACACAGTGCATTTAACTCCATATAAATAGTGTCTCCATATCTTCAATGCAAACACTACTGCCCCCAATTCTAGATCATGCGTCGTATAATTCCGCTCGTGAATCTTCAATAGTCGAGATGCGTATGCAATAACTTTCTTTCGTTGCATAAGGACGTAACCAAAACCTTGTCGCGAAGCGTCACAATATATCTCAAAATCATCGTTCCCTTCAGGTAACGATAAAATAGGTGCCGTGGTCAACTTCTTCTTGAGTAATTGAAATGCACTCTCCTGCTCAACGGTCCATTCGTACTTCTTCCCTTTTTGTGTTAACGCTGTCAATGGTTTAGCTATTCGGGAAAAATCTTGAATAAACCTTCTATAATAACCGGCTAAACCCAAAAATTGGCGTATCTACGTTGGTGTCTTAGGAGTCTCCCATTTTTCAATGGCCTCAATTTTAGCTGGATCAACCTGAATTCCTTTGCTACTAACAACGTGGCCAAGAAATTGCACTTCTTTCAACCAAAATGCACACTTAGAAAATTTGGCGTATAACTGTTCTTTTCTTAACAATTCTAATACAAACCTTAATTGCTGCTCATGCTCTTGCTCACTCTTGGAATAGATAAGAATATCGTCAATGAAAATGATAACAAACTTATCTAAATACGGACTACAAACTCGATTCATGAGGTCCATGAATACAGCTGGCGCATTAGTCAACCCAAACGGCATGACCAAAAATTCATAATGACCGTAGCGTGTCCGAAAGGCAGTTTTCGGAATATCTTCTTCTTTGACACGTAATTGATGATAGCCCGATCTTAAGTTGATTTTCGAGTACACACATGATCCTTGCAATTGATCAAATAAGTCATCAATTCTCGGTAGTGGATACCGATTCTTGATAGTTAACTTATTTAATTCACGATAATCTATACACATTCGGAAAGATCCATCTTTCTTCTTGACGAATAAAATCGGAGCTCCCCACGGTGAAGTGCTCGGTCGAATGAAACCACGGTCCAGTAATTCTTGTAACTGGCTTTGTAACTCTTTCATCTCAGATGGTGCAAGTCTATATGGAGCACGAGCCACTGGTGCAGCTCCTGGTACTAGATCTATTTGAAATTCTACAGATCTAAATGGAGGTAATCCCGGCAACTCTTCCAAAAATACTTCAGGAAAATCTCTTGCCACAGGCACGTCGTTGATGCTCTTCACTTTTTCCTTCGTTTCGACTTTATTAACATGTGCTAGGAGAGCATAGCACCCTTTCTTCAAGCACTTTTGAGCTTTCAAACAACTAATGAGTTTTAGCTTTGAGTTACCCTTCTCTCCATAAATCATTAATGGCGTTCTATCCTTACGAGGAATGCGAATTGCCTTCTTGGCGTACACAACTTCAGCTCCTATTTTAGACATCCAGTCCATGCCGACTATTACATCAAAACTTCCTAATTCTACGGGTATCAAATCAATCTTAAATGTTTCTCCGGCTAAATTTATTTTACAATCACGACAAATTTTATCGGCTTTAATTAGTTTACCATTAGCTAACTCAATCATGTACTTAGCATCTAGAGGTAATGATGAACAATTCAATTTAGCGTGAAAGTCTCTACACACGTAACTTCTATCGGCACCAGTATCAAATATAATAGATGCGGATAAGTTATTAATGGTAAACGTACCCGTAACAAGCTCCGGGTCTTCATACGCCTCTCTAGCATTAATAACAAATGCTCTTCCACGTGCAGATCCGTTATTCTTCTCTGGATTCGGGCACTGACTCTTATAATGACCCTGTTGTAGTGACCCGAACTTTTCCATGTTTATATATATTAATTGAGATTGATATTTACATGATTAAATGTTTCCAACATGTTAAGCAATCAAACTTGTTAAGACTTGATTAATTGAAATATGTTTCATATAGACAATTGACCACCCAAGTTGACCGGCGATTTACGAACGTTAAAACTTGTAAAAACGACATGACGATATATATATATATGGATATACATATGGTTAACATGAGATTATGATAATTAAGTATCTCCATAAGTATATTAACAATGAGTTATATACATATAAACAAGACTACTAACTTAAGGATTTCGAAACGAGACATATATGTAACGATTATCGTTGTAACGACATTTAAATGTATAGATATCATATTAAGATATATTAATATATCATAATATCATGATAATATAATAATTTAACATCTCATTAGATATAATAAACAATGGGTTAACAACATTAATTGAGATCGTTAACTTAAAGGTTTCAAAACAACACTTACATGTAACGACTAACGATGACTTAACGACTCAGTTAAAATGTATATACATGTAGTGTATTTAGATGTATTAAAATACTTTTGGAAGATTTCAAGACATTTATCAAAACACTCATACTTAATGAAAATGGTTACAGTTACTTTTCCATTCTTTTCTTTCATCAAGAATTCTAGTCGTATTCTTACCCGTATTATACACAGCTTCAAAACGTACTTACTATGAGTATATACCAATAGGAACTAGCATGGGATTCCACTCTTGATTATGTCATGTATGACTAATCAATTTTAACTTCTACCATGAGCTAGTCAACTAACTAGAACTCCTTTTAACCCCACTCACCACTCATCAATTACCACTCATCATTCACTCCATTTCACTTCCAATTCTCTTTCTAATTCTCTCTCAACACACACACACACTATTATGAACGTATTTTTCCAGTAGTTAATCATCATCTTCATCAAAAATCACTTCAAGAATCAAGCTATAATCATCATAGGAAGAACACTTCAAGAACACTTCAAAAATCCCTTCAAGTTTACTAATTTACTTCCAATCTTTCTAATCCATTCCAAGTAATCATCTAAGATCAAGAAACCTTTGTTATATATAGTAGGTTATCTTTCTTATTCAAGGTAATATTCATATTCAAACTTTGATTCAATTTCTATAACTATAAACTATCTTAATTCGAGTAAAAATCTTACTTGAACTTGTTTTTGTGTCATGATCCTACTTCAAGAACTTTCAAGCCATCCAAGATCCTTTGAAGCTAGATCTTTTCTTGTCACTTTCAGTAGGTTTACCTACTAAACTTGAGGTAGTAATGATGTTCATAACATCATTCGATTCATATATATAAAACTATCTTATTCGAAGGTTTAAACTCGTAATCACTAGAACATAGTTTAGTTAATTCTAAACTTGTTCGCAAACAAAAGTTAATCCTTCTAACTTGAATTTTAAAATTAACTACACACATGTTCTATATCTATATGATATGCTAACTTAATGATTTAAAACCTGGAAACAGGAAAAACACCGTAAAACCGGATTTACGCCGTCGTAGTAACACCGCGGGCTGTTTAGGGTTAGTTAATTAAAAACTATGATAAACTTTGATTTAAAAGTTGTTATTCTGAGAAAATGATTTTTATTATGAACATGAAACTATATCCAAAAATTATGGTTAAACTCAAAGTGGAAGTATGTTTTCTAAAATGGTCATCTAGACGTCGTTCTTTCGACTGAAATGACTACCTTTACAAAAACGACTTGTAACTTATTTTTCCAACTATAAACCTATACTTTTTCTGTTTAGATGCATAAAATAGAGTTCAATATGAAACCATAGCAATTTGATTCACTCAAAACGGATTTAAAATGAAGAAGTTATGGGTAAAACAAGATTGGATAATTTTTCTCATTTTAGCTACGTGAAAATTGGTAACAAATCTATTCCAACCATAACTTAATCAACTTGTATTGTATATTATGTAATCTTGAGATACCATAGACACGTATACAATGTTTTGACCTATCATGTCGACACATCTATATATATTTTGGAACAACCATAGACACTCTATATGTGAATGTTGGAGTTAGCTATACAGGGTTGAGGTTGATTCCAAAATATATATAGTTTGAGTTGTGATCAATACTGAGATACGTATACACTGGGTCGTGGATTGATTCAATATAATATTTATCGATTTATTTCTGTACATCTAACTGTGGATAACTAGTTGTAGGTTACTAACGAGGACAGCTGACTTAATAAACTTAAAACATCAAAATATATTAAAAGTCTTGTAAATATATTTTAAACATACTTTGATATATATGTATATATTGTTATAGGTTCGTGAATCAACCAGTGGCCAAGTCTTACTTCCCGACGAAGTAAAAATCTGTGAAAGTGAGTTATAGTCCCACTTTTAAAATCTAATATTTTTGGGATGAGAATACATGCAGGTTTTATAAATGATTTACAAAATAGACACAAGTACGTGAAACTACATTCTATGGTTGAATTATCGAAATCGAATATGCCCCTTTTTATTAAGTCTGGTAATCTAAGAATTAGGGAACAGACACCCTAATTGACGCGAATCCTAAAGATAGATCTATTGGGCCTAACAAACCCCATCCTAAGTACCAGATGCTTTAGTACTTCGAAATTTATATCATATCCGAAGGGTATCCCGGAATGATGGGGATATTCTTGTATATATGCATCTTGTTAATGTCGGTTACCAGGTGTTCACCATATGAATGATTTTTTTCTCTATGTATGGGATGTGTATTGAAATATGAAATCTTGTGGTCTATTGTTACGATTTGATACATATAGGTTAAACCTATAACTCACCAACATTTTTGTTGATGTTTAAAGCATGTTTATTCTCAGGTGAATACTAAGAGCTTCCGCTGTTGCATACTAAAATAAGGACAAGATTTGGAGTCCATGTTTGTATGATATTGTGTAAAAACTGCATTCAAGAAACTGATTTCGATGTAACATATTTGTATTGTAAACCATTATGTAATGGTCGTGTGTAAACAGGATATTTTAGATTATCATTATTTGATAATCTACGTAAAGCTTTTAAACCTTTATTTATGAAATAAAGGTTATGGTTTGTTTTAAAAATGAATGCAGTCTTTGAAAATCGTCTCATATAGAGGTCAAAACCTCGCAACGAAATCAATTAATATGGAACATTTTTAATCAATAAGAACGGGACATTACAGTTGGTATCAGAGCGTTGGTCTTAGAGAACCAGAAAATTTGCATTAGTGTGTCTTATCGAGTTTGTTAGGATGCATTAGTGAGTCTGGACTTAAACCGTGTTTTCTTTAAAAATGATTGCTTAACATTTTTGTTGGAAACTATATATTTTTAACATATGAATATTATGTGATATATTAATCTCTTAACGTGTTTGATATTATGTGATAGATGTCTACCTCTAGAACAAGTCCCATTAACTCACCTAATAATAATGAAGAGTCAAATGTAAATTGGAATGATTCGTGGACTGATTCACAAGTTCCCGAAGAGGAACCGGAAGAAGAGTCGGAACCGGAAGAAGAATCGGAACTGGAAGAAGAAATAGAACCGGTGGGGGAAATAATAAAATGGTTAAGTAAAAGAGAATCCTCAACCAACCGACCAAGATTAATTATGGTCAATGGTGTTTCCGCCAAGGAAGCAAAATATTGGGAGGATTACCAATTCTCCGATGAATCGGATTCCGACGAGAATTCCGATGATGTTATAGAAATTACTCCAACTGAATTTAAAAAGGCAAAAGAAAATAATAAGGGAAAGGGCATAAAAATAGAGAAATCTAATTCCAACCCCGATGAACTTTATATGTATCGTCAACCCCCGAAGTCCTTAAGTTGTAACAATGACCCGGGAACCTCTAAACCACCAGGTTTTTCTAAACCAATGTGGACAACGACGGCTCGTATTAGGGGAACATCATATATCCCTAGAAACTTGGCAAAACGAACCAAAACCGAACAAGAAGAAACGAGCGAGTCGGAATAAGATAGTTGTATTCGTGTGGTGTAATATATGTAATATAGTGTGCTTATGCTTTATGATATATGTAAAAATTGCTTGTATTAATAAGTACTTTTTTATGAATCTAACTCTTGTCTATTTTACAGTATAAAAACACAAAATGGATAGACAACCCAATATTTTAAGAGAACTACCCGGAGACATGATTGATGAAATCTTGTCTAGAGTCGGTCAGAATTCCTCGGCACAACTATTTAAGGCGAGATCAGTTTGTAAGAAATTCGAAGAACGTTCCAAGAATGCCTTGGTTTATAAAAGGCTTTCGTTCGAAAGATGGGGGATATCACATTGGGAAATCCATAAGTTACGATGTGTTTACTTTGACGCATATATTGCGGGGAACCCAAATGCTATTTTACGCAACGGGTTAAGAAATTATTTTGACTCAGTATATCCGAATATAGGACTTCGTGATTTAGAAAAAGCGGCTAACATGCAACATAAAGAAGCATGTTATGCTTACGGGTTAGTAATGTTCGCTTCTCACCAAAGTGAGAACAAGAACATCGGGCTACAACTATTAAACAAAATGTTCCCACAAGTGACGGAGTCGGTAATTGGGGTAAGAAATGAGGTTTTTAGGTTATTACGAGACTGTTGGTCATTACGTAACCCTCGTCCCTTTAACATGCTGTCTTATCAACGACCATAACGGTTATGTTCCACAAGACCAAGGATGGGAAGTAGTCCTAGTAAAACCAGAATGCATGACTTGTTTCTGGACGTATGAATTACGTGTCTTTATTGCCTTTGCTGAACGACTTGTGTACTAGCTAGAATTATCTTCACAACTATCTTGTATCAAAGTTATTGTGTGCTATATTTCATGCTTTATGTAAAATAAGCGGTATTGTAAGTTTGTAAAATATTGTATAAAAGTTGGAACGCGAAATATTATTACAATCAGTTTTTCATATAGAATTGTAGTAGTTGAATTGTATATTAGCTACTAAGTATGAACTTAACGGGTAGGTACTACCCGAATTTAAACTTATAAAACGCTAATATGAAGAAAAAGCTTTTATAAATGAGTTCATATTATGCTACGAAATATTATTAACTACTCTTAATATTCTGTATGATTAACTTGTTCCATTTGACTATTTTGAAGGAAATGGCACCGACTACTCGACACACCGTGAATATGAATGAAGAGGAATTCCGTACTTTTCTAGCTTCAAACATAACCGCAGTACAGGCTGCGCTACATACCAATAATAACCTTGGATCTGGCAGTACAGGAAATCGTGTAGGATGCACCTACAAAGAATTCACTACCTGCAAACCTTTGGAATTTGATGGAACCGAAGGACCGATCGGATTGAAACGGTGGACCGAGAAGGTCGAATCGGTGTTTGCCATAAGTAAGTGTACTGAAGAGGATAAAGTGAAGTACGCTACGCATACCTTCACAGGTTCTGCGTTAACATGGTGGAATACCTATCTAGAGCAAGTGGGACAAGATGATGTGTACGCACTACCGTGGTCAGCATTCAAGCACTTGATGAACGAGAAGTACCGTCCCAGAACCGAGGTCAATAAGCTCAAGACAGAACTTAGAGGGTTACGAACCCAAGGATTTGATATTACCACGTACGAAAGATGATTCACAGAATTGTGCCTATTGTGTCCGGGAGCATTCGAAGATGAGGAAGAGAAGATCGACGCGTTTGTGAAAGGATTACCGGAAAGAATCCAAGAAGATATAAGTTCACACGAGCCCGCCTCCATACAACAAGCATGTAGAATGGCTCACAAACTAGTGAACCAGATTGAAGAAAGAATTAAAGAACAGACTGCTGAAGAGGCCAATGTGAAGCAAGTTAAAAGAAAGTGGGAGGAAAACGGTGATAAGAATCACCAATACAACAACAACAGCAATTACAACAATAATCGCAACAATTATCCCAACAATCGCAACATCAATCGCAACTACAACAAACGGCCCAACAACAACAACAACAACAACAACAACAACAACAACAACAACAACAACAACAACAACAACAACAACAACAACAACAACAACAACAACAACAACAGCAACAGCAACTACAACAATCATCCCAACAATAATAATAACTGCAACAACAACAACAATCAGAAGCAGCTATGCCAAAGGTGTGAAAAGTATCACTCGGGGTTCTGCACCAAATTTTGCAACAAGTGTAAAAGAAATGGTCATAGCGCGGCGAAGTGTGAGGTTTACGGACCAGGGGTTAATAGAACGAAAGGAACAAATGGTGTCGGAACGAGTAATGGCGGAGCAAGTAGTGTCGGAGCAAGTTATGCCAATGTAGTATGTTATAAATGTGGAAAACCGGGCCACATTATTAGAAATTGCCCGAACCAGGAGAACACGAATGGACAAGGCCGCGGAAGAGTTTTCAATATTAATGCGGCAGAGGCACAGGAAGACCCGGAGCTTGTTACGGGTACGTTTCTTATTGAAAATAAATCTGCTTACGTTTTATTTGATTCGGGTGCGGATAGAAGCTATATGAGTAGAGATTTTTGTGCTAAATTAAGTTGTCCATTGACGCCTTTGGATAGTAAATTTTTACTCGAATTAGCAAATGGTAAATTAATTTCAGCAGATAATATATGTCGGAATCGAGAAATTAAACTGGTTAGCGAAACATTTAAGATTGATTTGATACCAGTAGAGTTAGGGAGTTTTGATGTGATAATCGGTATGGACTGGTTGAAAGAAGTGAAAGCAGAGATCGTTTGTTACAAAAATGCAATTCGCATTATACGAGAAAAAGGAAAACCCTTAATGGTGTACGGAGAAAAGGGCAACACGAAGCTACATATTATTAGTAATTTGAAGGCACAAAAACAAATAAGAAAAGGTTGCTATGCTGTTCTAGCACACGTCGAGAAAGTACAAACTGAAGAAAAGAGCATCAATGATGTTCCCATTGCAAAAGAATTTCCCGATGTATTTCCGAAAGAATTACCGGGATTACCCCCACAGCGATCCGTTGAATTTCAAATAGATCTTGTACCAGGAGCTGCTCCAATAGCTCGTACTCCTTACAGAATCGCACCCAGCGAGATGAAAGAACTGCAAAGCCAATTACAAGAACTTTTAGAGCGTGGTTTCATTCGACCAAGCACATCACCGTGGGGAGCTCCTGTTTTATTTGTCAAGAAGAAAGATGGTACATTCAGGTTGTGTATCGACTACCGAGAGTTGAACAAACTTACCATCAAGAACCGCTACCCACTACCGAGAATCGACGACTTATTTGATCAACTACAAGGCTCGTCTATTTATTCAAAGATTGACTTACGTTCCGGGTATCATCAAATGCGGGTGAAAGAAGATGATATTCCAAAGACTGCTTTCAGAACACGTTACGGTCATTACGAGTTTATGGTCATGCCGTTTGGTTTAACTAATGCACTAACTGTGTTCATGTGGACCATACCTTGACAAGTTTGTCATTGTTTTCATTGATGGCATACTTATTTACTCAAAGAATGACCAAGAACACGGTGAACATTTGAGAAAGGTGTTAGAAGTATTGAGGAAGGAAGAATTGTGCGCTAAGTTTTTAAAGTGTGCATTTTGGTTGGAAGAAGTTCAATTCCTCGGTCACATAGTGAACAAAGAAGGTATTAAGGTGGATCCGGCAAAGATAGAAACTGTTGAAAAGTGGGAAACCCCGAAAACTCCGAAACACATACGCCAGTTTTTAGGACTAGCTGGTTACTACAGAAGGTTCATCCAAGACTTTTCCAGAATAGCAAACCCTTGACTGCATTAACGCATAAAGGGAAGAAATTTGAATGGAATGATGAACAAGAGAAAGCGTTTCAGTTATTGAAGAAAAAGCTAACTACGGCACCTATATTGTCATTTCCTGAAGGGAATGATGATTTTGTGATTTATTGTGACGCATCAAAGCAAGGTCTCGGTTGTGTATTAATGCAACGAACGAAGGTGATTGCTTATGCGTCTAGACAATTGAAGATTCACGAACAAAATTATACGACGCATGATTTGGAATTAGGCGCGGTTGTTTTTGCATTAAAGACTTAGAGGCACTACTTATATGGGGTCAAAAGTATTATATATACCGACCACAAAAGTCTTCAACACATATTTAATCAGAAACAACTGAATATGAGGCAGCGTAGGTGGATTGAATTATTGAATGATTATGACTTTGAGATTCGTTACCACCCGGGGAAGGCAAATGTGGTAGCCGATGCCTTGAGCAGGAAGGACAGAGAACCCATTCGAGTAAAATCTATGAATATAATGGTTCATAATAACCTTACTACTCAAATAAAGGAGGCGCAACAAGGAGTTTTAAAAGAGGGAAATTTAAAGGATGAAATACCCAAAGGATCGGAGAAACATCTTAATATTCGGGAAGACGGAACCCGGTATAGGGCTGAAAGGATTTGGGTACCAAAATTTGGAGATATGAGAGAAATGGTACTTAGAGAAGCTCATAAAACCAGATACTCAATACATCCTGGAACGGGGAAGATGTACAAGGATCTCAGGAAATATTTTTGGTGGCTGGGTATGAAAGCCGATGTTGCTAAATACGTAGGAGAATGTTTGACGTGTTCTAAGGTCAAAGCTGAGCATCAGAAACCATCAGGTCTACTTCAACAACCCGAAATCCCAGAATGGAAATGGGAAAACATTACCATGGATTTCATCACTAAATTGCCAAGGACTGCAAGTGGTTTTGATACTATTTGGGTAATAGTTGATCGTCTCACCAAATCAGCACATTTCCTGCCAATAAGAGAAGATGACAAGATGGAATACCAATCTCTATTATCTCTGATAGGGATGGCAGATTTATTTCCAGATTCTGGCAGACATTACAGCAAGCATTAGGAACTCGTCTAGACATGAGTACTGCTTATCATCCACAAACTGATGGGCAGAGCGAAAGGACGATACAAACACTTGAAGACATGCTACGAGCATGTGTTATTGATTTTGGAAACAGTTGGGATCGACATCTACCATTAGCAGAATTTTCCTACAACAACAGCTACCATTCAAGCATTGAGATGGCGCCGTTTGAAGCACTTTATGGTAGAAAGTGCAGGTCTCTGATTTGTTGGAGTGAAGTGGGGGATAGACAGATTACGGGTCCGGAGATTATACAAGAAACTACCGAGAAGATCATCCAAATTCAACAACGGTTGAAAACAGCCCAAAGTCGACAAAAGAGCTACGCTGACATTAAAAGAAAAGATATAGAATTTGAAATTGGAGAGATGGTCATGCTTAAAGTTGCACCTTGGAAAGGCATTGTTCGATTTGGTAAACGAGGGAAATTAAATCCAAGGTATATTGGACCATTCAAGATTATTGATCGTGTCGGACCAGTAGCTTACCGACTTGAGTTACCTCAACAACTCGTGGCTGTACATAACACTTTTCACGTCTCGAATTTGAAGAAATGTTTTGATAAAGAAGATCTCACTATTCCGTTAGATGAAATCCAAATCAACGAAAAACTCCAATTCATCGAAGAACCCGTCGAAATAATGGATCGTGAGGTTAAAAGACTTAAGAAAAATAAGATACCAATTGTTAAGGTTCGATGGAATGCTTGTAGAGGACCCGAGTTCACCTTGGAGCTTGAAGATCAGATGAAGAAGAAATACCCGCATCTATTTCCAGAAGATTCGTCAACACCTTCAACAGCTTAAAATTTCGGGACGAAATTTATTTAACGGGTAGGTACTGTAGTGACCCGAACTTTTCCATGTTTATATATATTAATTGAGATTGATATTTACATGATTAAATTTTTTCAACATGTTAAGCAATCAAACTTGTTAAGACTTGATTAACTGAAATATGTTTCATATAGACAATTGACCACCCAAGTTGACCGGCGATTCACGAACGTTAAAACTTGTAAAAATGACATGACGATATATATATGGATATACATATGGTTAACATGAGATTATGATAATTAAGTATCTCCATAAGTATATTAACAATGAGTTATATACATATAAACAAGACTACTAACTTAAGGATTTCGAAACGAGACATATATGTAACGATTATCGTTGTAACGACATTTAAATGTATATATATCATATTAAGATATATTAATATATCATAATATCATGATAATATAATAATTTAACATCTCATTAGATATAATAAACAATGGGTTAACAACATTAATTGAGATCGTTAACTTAAAGGTTTCAAAACAACACTTACATGTAACGACTAACGATGACTTAACGACTCAGTTAAAATGTATATACATGTAGTGTATTTATATGTATAAAAATACTTTTGGAAGATTTCAAGACATATATCAAAACACTCATACTTAACGAAAATGGTTACAGTTACTTTTCCATTCTTTTCTTTCATCAAGAATTCTAGTCGTATTCTTACCCGTATTATACACAGCTTCAAAACGTACTTACTATGAGTATATACCAATAGGAACTAGCATGGGATTGCACTCTTGATTATGTCATGTATGAATAATCAATTTTAACTTCTACCATGAGCTAGTCAACTAACTAGAACTCCTTTTAACCTCACTCACCACTCACCAATTACCACTCATCATTCACTCTATTTAACTTCCAATTCTCTTTCTAATTCTCTCTCAACACACACACACACTATTATGAACGTATTTTTCCAGTAGTTAATCATCATCTTCATCAAAAATCACTTCAAGAATCAAGCTATAATCATCATAGGAAGAACACTTCAAGAACACTTCAAAAATCCCTTCTAGTTTACTAATTTACTTCCAAGCTTTCTAATCCATTCCAAGTAATCATCTAAGATCAAGAAACCTTTGTTATATACAGTTGGTTATCTTTCTTACTTGAACTTGTTTTTGTGTCATGATCCTACTTCAAGAACTTTCAAGCCATCCAAGATCCTTTGAAGCTAGATCTTTTCTTGTCACTTCCAGTAGGTTTACCTACTAAACTTGAGGTAGTAATGATGTTCATAACATCATTCGATTCATATATATAAAACTATCTTATTCGAAGGTTTAAACTCGTAATCACTAGAACATAGTTTAGTTAATTCTAAACTTGTTCGCAAAAAAAAGTTAATCCTTCTAACTTGACTTTTAAAATTAACTACACACATGTTCTATATCTATATGATATGCTAACTTAATGATTTAAAACCTGGAAACACGAAAAACACCGTAAAACCGGATTTACGCAGTCGTAGTAACACCGCGGGCTATTTTGGGTTAGTTAATTAAAAACTATGATAAACTTTGATTTAAAAGTTGTTATTCTGAGAAAATGATTTTTATTATGAACATGAAAGTATATCCAAAAATTATGGTTAAACTCAAAGTGGAAGTATGTTTTCTAAAATGGTCATCTAGACGTCGTTCTTTCGACTGAAATGACTACCTTTACAAAAACGACTTGTAACTTATTTTTCCAACTATAAACCTATACTTTTTCTGTTTAGATTCATAAAATAGAGTTCAATATGAAACCATAGCAATTTGATTCACTCAAAACGGATTTAAAATGAAGAAGTTATGGGTAAAACAAGATTGGATAATTTTTCTCATTTTAGCTACGTGAAAATTGGTAACAAATCTATTCCAACCATAACTTAATCAACTTGTATTGTATATTGTGTAATCTTGAGATACCATAGACACGTATACAATGTTTCGACCTATCATGTCGACACATCTATATATATTTCGGAACAACCATAGACACTCTATATGTGAATGTTGGAGTTAGCTATACAGGGTTGAGGTTGATTCCAAAATATATATAGTTTGAGTTGTGATCAATACTGAGATACGTATACACTGGGTCGTGGATTGATTCAAGATAATATTTATCGATTTATTTCTGTACATCTAACTGTGGATAACTAGTTGTAGGTTACTAACGAGGACAGCTGACTTAATAAACTTAAAACATCAAAATATATTAAAAGTCTTGTAAATATATTTTAAACATACTTTGATATATATGTATATATTGTTATAGGTTCGTGAATCAACCAGTGGCCAAGTCTTACTTCCCGACGAAGTAAAAATCTGTGAAAGTGAGTTATAGTCCCACTTTTAAAATCTAATATTTTTGGGATGAGAATACATGCAGGTTTTATAAATGATTTACAAAATAGACACAAGTACGTGAAACTACATTCTATGGTTGAATTATCGAAATCGAATATGCCCCTTTTTATTAAGTCTGGTAATCTAAGAATTAGGGAACAGACACCCTAATTGACGCGAATCCTAAAGATAGATCTATTGGGCCTAACAAACCCCATCCAAAGTACCGGATGCTTTAGTACTTCAAAATTTATATCATATCCGAAGGGTGTCCCGGAATGATGGGGATATTCTTGTATATATGCATCTTGTTAATGTCGGTTACCAGGTGTTCACCATATGAATGATTTTTATCTCTATGTATGGGATGTGTATTGAAATATGAAATCTTGTGGTCTATTGTTACGATTTGATACATATAGGTTAAACCTATAACTCACCAACATTTTTGTTGACGTTTAAAGCATGTTTATTCTCAGGTGAATACTAAGAGCTTCCGCTGTTGCATACTAAAATAAGGACAAGATTTGGAGTCCATGTTTGTATGATATTGTGTAAAAACTGCATTCAAGAAACTGATTTCGATGTAACATATTTGTATTGTAAACCATTATGTAATGGTCGTGTGTAAACATGATATTTTAGATTATCATTATTTGATAATCTACGTAAAGCTTTTAAACCTTTATTTATGAAATAAAGGTTATGGTTTGTTTTAAAAATGAATGCAGTCTTTGAAAATCGTCGCATATAGAGGTCAAAACCTCGCAACGAAATCAATTAATATGGAACGTTTTTAATCAATAAGAACGGGACATTTCACCTGTTTCCCACACCCATAACAAGTAACAGTGGCCAAGGCAGTTCTATTTGCATTGGTGGCAGAAGTCTTGGTACCGTTTGTATTTGTAGCGTGAACCCTACAATCTTCAGCAAGATGACCTTTTCGATTACAATTGTTGCACACCACATTACAATAACCAGAGTGATGTTTGTGGCATCTGTTACATAAAGGATTTCGTCCCTTGTAACCTGAGTTCGAACCGCTACCCGCACCTTGCGTGGTTTCTTGTTTCTTGTTGGATTGTTGATGATTACCTTCCCACTTTCTTTTGTTTCCCGATGTCTTGACATCGGTGTTCTTATCCAGAATAATCTGGTCCATCAACTCGTTCGCCATGGTGATAGCTTCATGAATAGTCTTGGGTTTGGATGCTGTAACATTTGCCTTGACCTTTTTAGGCAAACCGTCTTTGTACAGTTCAATCTTCCGTTCTTCAGTTGGTACCAATTCGGGACATAGCAAAGCAAATTCCATGAATCGCTGATTGTAGGTGGTGAGTTCAGTACCAACACCTTTCAGGCTTCGTAATTCAGCTTCCAACTTCCTAACCTCGTTCCTTGGACAATATTCGTTGATTAGCATTGTTTTGAATTCTTCCCAAGGAGTATCATAAGCTAGATCTCCTCCTACGGCCTTCACATAGTTTTTCCACCACGTGAGTGCACTATCTTGTAGTAAGAGCTTCTCGTTGAGCCTCTTTGATTTGTGAGTTGAGATTAATGTGAATTTTTATGTTCATTGCTCGTACTCGAATTGGTTCCCGTTCCTTTCTGCTTAGAGCGTCGGCTACTACATTTGCTTTCCCGGGATGATAGCGAATCTCACAATCATAGTCGTTTATCAGCTCGACCCACCTACGTTGCCTCATGTTCAGCTGTTTCTGATCAAAAATATGTTGAAGGCTTTTATGATCAGTAAACACAGTGCATTTAACTCCATATAAATAGTGTCTCCATATCTTCAATGCAAACACTACTGCCCCCAATTCTAGATCATGCGTCGTATAATTCCACTCATGAATCTTCAATTGTCGAGATGCGTATGCAATAACTTTCTTTCGTTGCATAAGGACGCAACCAAAACCTTGTCGCGAAGCGTCACAATATATCTCAAAATCATCGTTCCCTTCAGGTAACGATAAAATAGGTGCCGTGGTCAACTTCTTCTTGAGTAATTGAAATGCACTCTCCTGCTCAACGGTCCATTCGTACTTCTTCCCTTTTTGTGTTAACGCTGTTAATGGTTTAGCTATTCGGGAAAAATCTTGAATAAACCTTCTATAATAACCGGCTAAACCCAAAAATTGGCGTATCTGTATTGGTGTCTTAGGAGTCTCCCATTTTTCAATGGCCTCAATTTTAGCTGGATCAACCTGAATTCCTTTGCTACTAACAACGTGGCCAAGAAATTTCACTTCTTTCAACCAAAATGCACACTTAGAAAATTTGGCGTATAACTGTTCTTTTCTTAACAATTCTAATACCAACCTTAAATGCTGCTCATGCTCTTGCTCACTCTTGGAATAGATAAGAATATCTTCAATGAAAACAATAACAAACTTATCTAAATACGGACTACAAACTCGATTCATGAGGTCCATGAATACAGCTGGCTCATTAGTCAACCCAAACGGCATGACCAAAAATTCATAATGACCGTAGCGTGTCCAAAAGGCAGTTTTCGAAATATCTTCTTCTTTGACATGTAATTGACGATAGCCCGATCTTAAGTCGATTTTCGAGTACTCACTCTTGGACCCCGCCAGGGGTTGCCACCCCTTGGACCCCGCTTATCGGGGGCGCTGCCCCCGAACCCCCGTCATAATCAAGATAAGTTCAAACAAGTGTGCACTCCACACTTCCCCAAACTTGTTCGATATTTATCAAGATTATTTTGGTTACAAATTAATCCCATTACACTTAAATCATATTGGTGACATAGATCACCAACACATTATATATTGTAAGTATATATATCAAACAATGTTACATATAGTTATCGTTTTTAAAACTTAAGTTAGTGGTCTCAAAGTATACTTATAACTCATTGTTGTTAGTTCACAATGAAATGTTAAAACATCCTTAAATCATGTTAAATATGTATAGATATGTACATATACATAATCGTATAATTATCGTGTGTTATATAGTTCGTGATATCATCGGTCAAATTGGACGGTCAAACGTTGTGTGAAACTCTTTTCAAAAACATAAGTCTCAACAGTTTGGATTGCTTATCATGTTGGTAAGGTTTATTTTATGTAAATATTAATCTCATAAGTATAAAACGATCCGAAAAATCCGAGTCGTTACACATAACTACTTGTTAGTGTAGTGACCCGAACTTTTCCATGTTTATATATATTAATTGAGATTGATGTTTACATGATTAAATGTTTCCAACATGTTAAGCAATCAAACTTGTTAAGACTTGATTAATTGAAATAGGTTTCATATAGACAATTGACCACCCAAGTTGACCGGTGATTCACGAACGTTAAAACTTGTAAAAAAAACTATATGATGACATATATATGGTTATATATATAGTTAACATGATATTATGATAAGTAAACATATCATTAATTATATTAACAATGAACTACATATGTAAAAACAAGACTACTAACTTAATGATTTTGAAACGAGACATATATGTAACGTTTATCGTTGTAACGACATTTAATGTATATATATCATATTAAGAGATATTCGTACATCATAATATCATGATAATATAATAATTTAAAATCTCTTTTGATATTATGAACATTGGGTTAACAACATTTAACAAGATCGTTAACCTAAAGGTTTCAAAACAACACTTACATGTAACGACTAACGATGACTTAACGACTCAGTTAAAATGTATATACATGTAGTGTTTTAATATGTATTTATAAACTTTTGAAAGACTTCAATACACTTATCAAAATACTTCTACTTAACAAAAATGCTTACAATTACATTCTCGTTCAGTTTCATCAACAATTCTACTCGTATGCACCCGTATTCGTACTCGTACAATACACAGCTTTTAGATGTATGTACTATTGGTATATACACTCCAATGATCAGCTCTTAGCAGCCCATGTGAGTCACCTAACACATGTGGGAACCATCATTTGGCAACTAGCATGAAATATCTCATAAGATTACAAAAATATGAGTAATCATTCATGACTTATTTACATGAAAACAAAATTACATATCCTTTATATCTAATCCATACACCAACGACCAAAAACACCTACAAACACTTTCATTCTTCAATTTTCTTCATCTAATTGAACTCTCTCAAGTTCTATCTTCAAGTTCTAAGTGTTCTTCATAAATTCCAAAAGTTCTAGTTTCATAAAATCAAGAATACTTTCAAGTTTGCTAGCTCACTTCCAATCTTGTAAGGTGATCATACAACCTCAAGAAATCTTTGTTTCTTACAGTAGGTTATCATTCTAATACAAGGTAATAATCATATTCAAACTTTGGTTCAATTTCTATAACTATAACAATCTTATTTCAAGTGATGATCTTACTTGAACTTGTTTTCGTGTCATGATTTTGCTTCAAGAACTTTGAGCCATCCAAGGATCCATTGAAGCTAGATACATTTTTCTCTTTTCTAGTAGGTTCATCCAAGGAACTTAAGGTAGTAATGATGTTCATAACATCATTCGATTCATACATATAAAGCTATCTTATTCGAAGGTTTAAACTTGTAATCACTAGAACATAGTTTAGTTAATTCTAAACTTGTTCACAAACAAAAGTTAATCCTTCTAACTTGACTTTTAAAATCAACTAAACACATGTTCTATATCTATATGATATGCTAACTTAATGATTTAAAACCTGGAAACACGAAAAACACCGTAAAACCGGATTTACGCCGTCGTAGTAACACCGCGGGCTGTTTTGGGTTAGTTAATTAAAAACTATGATAAACTTTGATTTAAAAGTTTTTATTCTGAGAAAATGATTTTTATTATGAACATGAAACTATATCCAAAAATTATGGTTAAACTCAAAGTGGAAGTATGTTTTCTAAAATGGTCATCTAGACGTCGTTCTTTCGACTGAAATGACTACCTTTACAAAAACGACTTGTAACTTATTTTTCCGACTAGAAACCTATACTTTTTTTGTTTAGATTCATAAAATAGAGTACAATATGAAACCATAGCAATTTGATTCACTCAAAACGGATTTAAAATGAAGAAGTTATGGGTAAAACAAGATTGGATAATTTTTCTCATTTTAGCTACGTGAAAATTGGTAACAAATCTATTCCAACCATAACTTAATCAACTTGTATTATATATTATGTAATCTTGAGATACCATAGACACGTATACAATGTTTCGACCTATCATATCGACACATCTATATATATTTCGGAACAACCATAGACACTCTATATGTGAATGTTGGAGTTAGCTATACAGGGTTGAGGTTGATTCCAAAATATATATAGTTTGAGTTGTGATCAATACTGAGATACGTATACACTGGGTCGTGGATTGATTCAAGATAATATTTATCGATTTATTTCTGTACATCTAACTGTGGACAACTAGTTGTAGGTTACTAACGAGGACAGCTGACTTAATAAACTTAAAACATCAAAATATATTAAAAGTGTTGTAAATATATTTTGAACATACTTTGATATATATGTATATATTGTTATAGGTTCGTGAATCAACCAGTGGCCAAGTCTTACTTCCCGACGAAGTAAAAATCTGTGAAAGTGAGTTATAGTCCCACTTTTAAAATCTAATATTTTTGGGATGAGAATACATGCAGGTTTTATAAATGATTTACAAAATAGACACAAGTACGTGAAACTACATTCTATGGTTGAATTGTCGAAATCGAATATGCCCCTTTTTATTAAGTCTGGTAATCTAAGAATTAGGGAACAGACACCCTAATTGACGCGAATCCTAAAGATAGATCTATTGGGCCTAACAAACCCCATCCAAAGTACCGGATGCTTTAGTACTTCGAAATTTATATCATATCCGAAGGGTGTCCCGGAATGATGGGGATATTCTTATATATGCATCTTGTTATTGTCGGTTACCAGGTGTTCACCATATGAATGATTTTTATCTCTATGTATGGGATGTGTATTGAAATATGAAATCTTGTGGTCTATTGTTACGATTTGATATATATAGGTTAAACCTATAACTCACCAACATTTTTGTTGACGTTTTAAGCATGTTTATTCTCAGGTGATTATTAAGAGCTTCCGCTGTCGCATACTTAAATAAGGACAAGATTTGGAGTCCATGCTTGTATGATATTGTGTAAAAACTGCATTCAAGAAACTTATTTTGTTGTAACATATTTGTATTGTAAACCATTATGTAATGGTCGTGTGTAAACAGGATATTTTAGATTATCATTATTTGATAATCTACGTAAAGCTTTTTAAACCTTTATTGATGAAATAAAGGTTATGGTTTGTTTAAAAATGAATGCAGTCTTTGAAAAACGTCTCATATAGAGGTCAAAACCTCGCAACGAAATCAATTAATATGGAACGTTTTTAATCAATAAGAACGGGACATTTCAGTTGGTATCCGAGCGTTGGTCTTAGAGAACCAGAAAATTTGCATTAGTGTGTCTTATCGAGTTTGTTAGGATGCATTAGTGAGTCTGGACTTCGACCGTGTTTTCTTTAAAAATGATTGCTTAACATTTTTGTTGGAAACTATATATTTTTAACATATGAATATTATGTGATATATTAATCTCTTAACGTGTTTGATATTATGTGATAGATGTCTACCTCTAGAACAAGTCCCATTGACTCACCTAATAATAATGAAGAGTCAAATGTAAATTGGAATGATTTGTGGACTGATTCACAAGTTCCCGAAGAGGAACCGGAAGAAGAGTCGGAACCGGAAGAAGAATCGGAACCGGAAGAAGAATCGGAACCGGATGAAGAAATAGAACCGGTGGGGGATATAATAAAACGGTTAAGTAAAAGAAAATCCTCAACCAACCGACCAAAGTTAATTATGGTCAATGGTGTTTCCGCCAAGGAAGCAAAATATTGGGAGGATTACCAATTCTCCGATGAATCGGATTCCGACGAGAATTCCGATGATGTTATAGAAATTACCCCAACTGAATTTAAAAAGGCAAAAGAAAATAATAAGGGAAAGGGCATAAAAATAGAGAAATCTAATTCCAACCCCGATGAACTTTATATGTATCGTCAACCCCCGAAGTCCTTAAGTTGTAACAATGACCCGGGAACCTCTAAACCACCAGGTTTTTCTAAACCAATGTGGACAACGACGACTCGTATTAGGGGAACATCATATATCCCTAGAAACTTGGCAAAACGAACCAAAACCGAAGAAGAAGAAACGAGCGAGTCGGAATAAGATAGTTGTATTCGTGTGGTGTAATATATGGAATATAGTGTTCTTATGCTTTATGATATATGTAAAAATTGCTTGTATTAATAAGTATTTTTTTTATGAATCTAACTCTTGTCTATTTTACAGTTTAAAAACACAAAATGGATAGACAACCCAATATTTTAAGAGACCTACCCGGAGACATGATTGATGAAATCTTGTCTAGAGTCGGCCAGAATTCTTCGGCACAACTATTTAAGGCGAGATCAGTTTGTAAGATATTCGAAGAACGTTCCAAGAATGTCTTGGTTTATAAGAGACTTTCGTTTGAAAGATGGGGGATATCACATTGGGAAACCCATAAGTTACGATGTGTTTACTTTGACGCATATATTGCGGGGAACCCAAATGCTATTTTACGCAACGGGTTAAGAAATTATTTTGACTCAATATATCCGAATATTGGACTTCGTGATTTAGAAAAAGCGGCTAACATGCAACATAAAGAAGCATGTTATGCTTACGGATTAGTAATGTTCGCTTCTCACCAAAGTGAGAACAAGAACATCGGGCTACAACTATTAAACAAAACGTTTCCACAAGTGACGGAGTCGGTAATTGGGGTAAGAAATGAGGTTTTTAGATTATTACGGGACTGTTGGACATTACGTAACCCTCGTCCCTTTGATGACGTTACAACACGCTGTCTTATCAACGGCCATAACGGTTATGTTGCACAAGACCAAGGATGGGAAGTAGTCCTAGTAAAACCAGAATGCATGACTTGTTTCTGGACGTATGAATTACGTGTCTTTATTGCCTTTGCTGAACGACTTGTGTACTAGCTAGAATTGTCTTCACAACTATCTTGTATCAAAGTTATTGTGTGCTATATTTCATGCTTTATGTAAAATAAGCGGTATTGTAAGTTTGTAAAATATTGTATAAAAGTTTGAACGCGAAATATTATTATAATCAGTTTTTCATATAGAATTGTAGTAGTTGAATTGTATATTAGCTACTAAGTATGAACTTAACGGGTAGGTACTACCCGAATTTAAACTTATAAAACGCTAATATGAAGAAAAAGCTTTTATAAATGAGTTCATATTATGCTACGAAATACTATTAACTACTCTTAATATTCTGTATGATTAACTTGTTCCATTTAACTATTTTGAAGGAAATGGCACCGACTACTCGACACACCGTGAATATGAATGAAGAGGAATTCCGTACTTTTCTAGCTTCAAACATAGCCGCAGTACAGGCTGCGATACATACCAACAATAACCTTGGATCTAGCAGTACAGGAAATCGTGTAGGATGCACCTACAAAGAATTCACTGCCTGCAAACCTTTGGAATTTGATGGAACCGAAGGACCGATCGGATTGAAACGGTGGACCGAGAAGGTTGAATCGGTGTTTGCCATAAGTAAGTGTACTGAAGAGGACAAAGTGAAGTACGCTACGCATACCTTCACAGGTTCTGCGTTAACATGGTGGAATACCTATCTAGAGCAAGTGGGACAAGATGATGCGTACGCACTACCGTGGTCAGCATTCAAGCACTTGATGAACGAGAAGTACCGTCCCAGAACCGAGGTCAATAAGCTCAAGACAGAACTTAGAGGGTTACGAACCCAAGGATTTGATATTACCACGTACGAAAGACGATTCACAGAATTGTGCCTATTGTGTCCGGGAGCATTCGAAGATGAGGAAGAGAAGATCGACGCGTTTGTGAAAGGATTACCGGAAAGAATCCAAGAAGATATAAGTTCACACGAGCCCGCCTCCATACAACAGGCATGTAGAATGGCTCACAAATTAGTGAACCAAATTGAAGAAAGAATTAAAGAACAGACTGCTGAAGAGGCCAATGTGAAGCAAGTCAAAAGAAAGTGGGAGGAAAACGGTGATAAGAATCACCAATACAACAACAACAGCAATTACAACAATAATCGCAACAATTATCCCAACAATCGCAACATCAATCGCAACTACAACAAACGGCCCAACAACAACAACAACAACAACAACAGCAACTACAACAATCATCCCAACAACAATAATAACCGCAACAACAACAACAACAATCAGAAGCAACTATGCCAAAGGTGTGAAAAGAATCACTCGGGGTTCTGCACCAAATTTTGCAACAAGTGTAAAAGAAATGGTCATAGCGCGGCGAAGTGTGAGGTCTACGGACCAGGGGTTAATAGAACGAAAGGAACAAATGGTGTCGGAACGAGTAATGGCGGAGCAAGTAGTGTCGGAGCAAGTTATGCCAATGTAGTTTGTTATAAATGTGGAAAACCAGGCCACATTATTAGAAATTGCCCGAACCAGGAGAACACGAATGGACAAGGCCGTGGAAGAGTTTTCAATATTAATGCGGTAGAGGCACAGGAAGACCCGGAGCTTGTTACGGGTACGTTTCTTATTGACAATAAATCTGCTTACGTTTTATTTGATTCGGGTGCGGATAGAAGCTATATGAGTAGAGATTTTTGTGCTAAATTAAGTTGTCCATTGACGCCTTTGGATAGTAAATTTTTACTCGAATTAGCAAATGGTAAATTAATTTCAGCAGATAATATATGTCGGAATCGAGAAATTAAACTGGTTAGCGAAACATTTAAGATTGATTTGATACCAGTAGAGTTAGGGAGTTTTGATGTGATAATCGGTATGGACTGGTTGAAAGAAGTGAAAGCGGAGATCGTTTGTTACAAAAATGCAATTCGCATTATACGAGAAAAAGGAAAACCCTTAATGGTGTACGGAGAAAAGGGCAACACGAAGCTACATCTTATTAGTAATTTGAAGGCACAAAAACTAATAAGAAAAGGTTGCTATGCTGTTCTAGCACACGTCGAGAAAGTACAAACTGAAGAAAAGAGCATCAATGATGTTCCCATTGCAAAAGAATTTCCCGATGTATTTCCGAAAGAATTACCGGGATTACCCCCACATCGATCCATTGAATTTCAAATAGATCTTGTACCAGGAGCTGCACCAATAGCTCGTGCTCCTTACAGACTCGCACCCAGCGAGATGAAAGAACTGCAAAGCCAATTACAAGAACTTTTAGAGCGTGGTTTCATTCGACCAAGCACATCACCGTGGGGAGCTCCTGTTTTGTTTGTCAAGAAGAAAGATGGTACATTCAGGTTGTGTATCGACTACCGAGAGTTGAACAAACTTACCATCAAGAACCGCTACCCACTACCGAGAATCGACGACTTATTTGATCAACTACAAGGCTCGTCTGTTTATTCAAAGATTGACTTACGTTCCGGGTATCATCAAATGCGGGTGAAAGAAGATGATATTCCAAAGACTGCTTTCAGAACACGTTACGGTCATTACGAGTTTATGGTCATGCCGTTTGGTTTAACTAATGCACCAGCTGTGTTCATGGACCTTATGAACCGAGTGTGTGGACCATACCTTGACAAGTTTGTCATTGTTTTCATTGATGACATACTTATTTACTCAAAGAATGACCAAGATCACGGTGAACATTTGAGAAAGGTGTTAGAAGTATTGAGGAAGGAAGAATTGTACGCTAAGTTTTCAAAGTGTGCATTTTGGTTGGAAGAAGTTCAATTCCTCGGTCACATAGTGAACAAAGAAGGTATTAAGGTGGATCCGGCAAAGATAGAAACTGTTGAAAAGTGGGAAACCCCGAAAACTCCGAAACACATACGCCAGTTTCTAGGACTAGCTGGTTACTACAGAAGGTTCATCCAAGACTTTTCCAGAATAGCAAAACCCTTGACTGCATTAACGCATAAAGGGAAGAAATTTGAATGGAATGATGAACAAGAGAAAGCGTTTCAGTTATTGAAGAAAAAGTTAACTACGGCACCTATATTGTCATTGCCTGAAGGGAATGATGATTTTGTGATTTATTGTGACGCATCAAAGCAAGGTCTCGGTTGTGTATTAATGCAACGAACGAAGGTGATTGCTTATGCGTCTAGACAATTGAAGATTCACGAACAAAATTATACGACGCATGATTTGGAATTAGGCGCGGTTGTTTTTGCATTAAAGACTTGGAGGCACTACTTATATGGGGTCAAAAGTATTATATATACCGACCACAAAAGTCTTCAACACATATTTAATCAGAAACAACTGAATATGAGGCAGCGTAGGTGGATTGAATTATTGAATGATTACGATTTTGAGATTCGTTACCACCCGGGGAAGGCAAATGTGGTAGCCGATGCCTTGAGCAGGAAGGATAGAGAACCCATTCGAGTAAAATCTATGAATATAATGATTCATAATAACATTACTACTCAAATAAAGGAGGCGCAACAAGGAGTTTTAAAAGAGGGAAATTTAAAGGATGAAATACCCAAAGGATCGGAGAAGCATCTTAATATTCGGGAAGATGGAACCCGGTATAGGGCTGAAAGGATTTGGGTACCAAAATTTGGAGATATGAGAGAAATGGTACTTAGAGAAGCTCATAAAACCAGATACTCAATACATCCTGGAACGGGGAAGATGTACAAGGATCTCAAGAAACATTTTTTGGTGGCCGGGTATGAAAGCCGATGTTGCTAAATACGTAGGAGAATGTTTGACGTGTTCTAAGGTCAAAGCTGAGCATCAGAAACCATCAGGTCTACTTCAACAACCCAAAATCCCGGAATGGAAATGGGAAAACATTACCATGGATTTCATCACTAAATTGCCAAGGACTGCAAGTGGTTTTGATACTATTTGGGTAATAGTTGATCGTCTCACCAAATCAGCACACTTCCTACCAATAAGAGAAGATGACAAGATGGAGAAGTTAGCACGACTGTATTTGAAGGAAGTCGTCTCCAGACATGGAATACCAATCTCTATTATCTCTGATAGGGATGGCAGATTTATTTCAAGATTCTGGCAGACATTACAGCAAGCATTAGGAACTCGTCTAGACATGAGTACTGCCTATCATCCACAAACTGATGGGCAGAGCGAAAGGACGATACAAACGCTTGAAGACATGCTACGAGCATGTGTTATTGATTTCGGAAACAGTTGGGATCGACATCTACCGTTAGCAGAATTTTCCTACAACAACAGCTATCATTCAAGCATTGAGATGGCGCCGTTTGAAGCACTTTATGGTAGAAAGTGCAGGTCTCCGATTTGTTGGAGTGAGGTGGGGGATAGACAGATTACGGGTCCGGAGATTATACAAGAAACTACCGAGAAGATCATCAAAATTCAACAACGGTTGAAAACCGCCCAAAGTCGACAAAAGAGCTACGCTGACATTAAAAGAAAAGATATAGAATTTGAAATTGGAGAGATGGTCATGCTTAAAGTTTCACCTTGGAAAGGCGTTGTTCGATTTGGTAAACGAGGGAAATTAAATCCAAGGTATATTGGACCATTCAAGATTATTGATCGTGTCGGACCAGTAGCTTACCGACTTGAGTTACCTCAACAACTCGCGGCTGTACATAACACTTTCCACGTCTCGAATTTGAAGAAATGTTTTGCTAAAGAAGATCTCACTATTCCGTTAGATGAAATCCAAATCAACGAAAAACTCCAATTCATCGAAGAACCCGTCGAAATAATGGATCGTGAGGTTAAAAGACTTAAGCAAAACAAGATACCAATTGTTAAGGTTCGATGGAATGCTCGTAGAGGACCCGAGTTCACCTGGGAGCGTGAAGATCAGATGAAGAAGAAATACCCGCATCTATTTCCAGAAGATTCGTCAACACCTTCCACAGCTTAAAATTTCGGGACGAAATTTATTTAACGGGTAGGTACTGTAGTGACCCGAACTTTTCCATGTTTATATATATTAATTGAGATTGATGTTTACATGATTAAATGTTTCCAACATGTTAAGCAATCAAACTTGTTAAGACTTGATTAATTGAAATAGGTTTCATATAGACAATTGACCACCCAAGTTGACCGGTGATTCACGAACGTTAAAACTTGTAAAAAAAACTATATGATGACATATATATGGTTATATATATAGTTAACATGATATTATGATAAGTAAACATATCATTAATTATATTAACAATGAACTACATATGTAAAAACAAGACTACTAACTTAATGATTTTGAAACGAGACATATATGTAACGTTTATCGTTGTAACGACATTTAATGTATATATATCATATTAAGAGATATTCGTACATCATAATATCATGATAATATAATAATTTAAAATCTCTTTTGATATTATGAACATTGGGTTAACAACATTTAACAAGATCGTTAACCTAAAGGTTTCAAAACAACACTTACATGTAACGACTAACGATGACTTAACGACTCAGTTAAAATGTATATACATGTAGTGTTTTAATATGTATTTATAAACTTTTGAAAGACTTCAATACACTTATCAAAATACTTCTACTTAACAAAAATGCTTACAATTACATTCTCGTTCAGTTTCATCAACAATTCTACTCGTATGCACCCGTATTCGTACTCGTACAATACACAGCTTTTAGATGTATGTACTATTGGTATATACACTCCAATGATCAGCTCTTAGCAGCCCATGTGAGTCACCTAACACATGTGGGAACCATCATTTGGCAACTAGCATGAAATATCTCATAAGATTACAAAAATATGAGTAATCATTCATGACTTATTTACATGAAAACAAAATTACATATCCTTTATATCTAATCCATACACCAACGACCAAAAACACCTACAAACACTTTCATTCTTCAATTTTCTTCATCTAATTGAACTCTCTCAAGTTCTATCTTCAAGTTCTAAGTGTTCTTCATAAATTCCAAAAGTTCTAGTTTCATAAAATCAAGAATACTTTCAAGTTTGCTAGCTCACTTCCAATCTTGTAAGGTGATCATACAACCTCAAGAAATCTTTGTTTCTTACAGTAGGTTATCATTCTAATACAAGGTAATAATCATATTCAAACTTTGGTTCAATTTCTATAACTATAACAATCTTATTTCAAGTGATGATCTTACTTGAACTTGTTTTCGTGTCATGATTTTGCTTCAAGAACTTTGAGCCATTCAAGGATCCATTGAAGCTAGATACATTTTTCTCTTTTCTAGTAGGTTCATCCAAGGAACTTAAGGTAGTAATGATGTTCATAACATCATTCGATTCATACATATAAAGCTATCTTATTCGAAGGTTTAAACTTGTAATCACTAGAACATAGTTTAGTTAATTCTAAACTTGTTCACAAACAAAAGTTAATCCTTCTAACTTGACTTTTAAAATCAACTAAACACATGTTCTATATCTATATGATATGCTAACTTAATGATTTAAAACCTGGAAACACGAAAAACACCGTAAAACCGGATTTACGCCGTCGTAGTAACACCGCGGGCTGTTTTGGGTTAGTTAATTAAAAACTATGATAAACTTTGATTTAAAAGTTGTTATTCTGAGAAAATGATTTTTATTATGAACATGAAACTATATCCAAAAATTATGGTTAAACTCAAAGTGGAAGTATGTTTTCTAAAATGGTCATCTAGACGTCGTTCTTTCGACTGAAATGACTACCTTTACAAAAACGACTTGTAACTTATTTTTCCGACTAGAAACCTATACTTTTTTTGTTTAGATTCATAAAATAGAGTTCAATATGAAACCATAGCAATTTGATTCACTCAAAACGGATTTAAAATGAAGAAGTTATGGGTAAAACAAGATTGGATAATTTTTCTCATTTTAGCTACGTGAAAATTGGTAACAAATCTATTCCAACCATAACTTAATCAACTTGTATTATATATTATGTAATCTTGAGATACCATAGACACGTATACAATGTTTCGACCTATCATGTCGACACATCTATATATATTTCGGAACAACCATAGACACTCTATATGTGAATGTTGGAGTTAGCTATACAGGGTTGAGGTTGATTCCAAAATATATATAGTTTGAGTTGTGATCAATACTGAGATACGTATACACTGGGTCGTGGATTGATTCAAGATAATATTTATCGATTTATTTCTGTACATCTAACTGTGGACAACTAGTTGTAGGTTACTAACGAGGACAGCTGACTTAATAAACTTAAAACATCAAAATATATTAAAAGTGTTGTAAATATATTTTGAACATACTTTGATATATATGTATATATTGTTATAGGTTCGTGAATCAACCAGTGGCCAAGTCTTACTTCCCGACGAAGTAAAAATCTGTGAAAGTGAGTTATAGTCCCACTTTTAAAATCTAATATTTTTGGGATGAGAATACATGCAGGTTTTATAAATGATTTACAAAATAGACACAAGTACGTGAAACTACATTCTATGGTTGAATTATCGAAATCGAATATGCCCCTTTTTATTAAGTCTGGTAATCTAAGAATTAGGGAACAGACACCCTAATTGACGCGAATCCTAAAGATAGATCTATTGGGCCTAACAAACCCCATCCAAAGTACCGGATGCTTTAGTACTTCGAAATTTATATCATATCCGAAGGGTGTCCCGGAATGATGGGGATATTCTTATATATGCATCTTGTTATTGTCGGTTACCAGGTGTTCACCATATGAATGATTTTTATCTCTATGTATGGGATGTGTATTGAAATATGAAATCTTGTGGTCTATTGTTACGATTTGATATATATAGGTTAAACCTATAACTCACCAACATTTTTGTTGACGTTTTAAGCATGTTTATTCTCAGGTGATTATTAAGAGCTTCCGCTGTCGCATACTTAAATAAGGACAAGATTTGGAGTCCATGCTTGTATGATATTGTGTAAAAACTGCATTCAAGAAACTTATTTTGTTGTAACATATTTGTATTGTAAACCATTATGTAATGGTCGTGTGTAAACAGGATATTTTAGATTATCATTATTTGATAATCTACGTAAAGCTTTTTAAACCTTTATTGATGAAATAAAGGTTATGGTTTGTTTAAAAATGAATGCAGTCTTTGAAAAACGTCTCATATAGAGGTCAAAACCTCGCAACGAAATCAATTAATATGGAACGTTTTTAATCAATAAGAACGGGACATTTCAGTTAGTACTTTAGAAAACACATAACCACACCTTTTATTGTTTTCTCTTACTCAATTTAATTCTCTGCATCTTTCTTTGCATCTTTCCCTCTATTATGACTAAGAGCCAAACCCACCACAATAAATCAAACAACCCCTTCATCATCATCTTCGTCTATCACCACACTCAACAAAACCCATCGGTCACCATCATCTTCGTCAATCACCCTAACCACAAAATCAACAATTATCGGGATTGTGCTGCTATTGGGTTCTTACTTATGCTCGATCAAAACCACAAACATAACACATCCAAACCATTGTATAACCTCATCATCAAATCATTGTTACTGGTTCGTGTTACGATCACATGATCATCATCAAACCGCTGTTGCACCATCGTTTCTGTTATTGTTCCGATTACCAACACAAGGCAAAAATCTTATTGTTACTTATTATCTTCATCAATGAGAAATAAGACCACCATAACAGACCACTTCATGTTACTACGAAGGCTGCTTCAATTCCATATTTTGTTTCCAATTCAACTCAAACATGACTACCATTCACGAAAACCTTTTGGAGTTTCGATCACTAACCTACTCAAAACCATCAAAACCATCGAAACCCACATGGGTTGCTGCTGCTACCTTCGGTTCATTATGTACCTAAGATGAAACCAAAACCACCAAGCTCGAACCCATTTCAAACTCGATATTTCTTTTTGTTATTGTTTATGGTTTCACGCTACTACTGTTCACTTCGTTCTTGTTTGAAACCCACCAAAAAACCTGCAAACGTTATTGTTGTTACTCGATTACAGTTGTTTTCCTAAACTACTGCTACTTTTCTATTTCTTTAACAACAGCAAACAACCAGCCTTCACCTTGAATCACCACCCATCATTGTTGATGTAATTACGTAAGTTTCTGTTTCTTTTGGTACCGTTCGATCACCTCAAAACCACCATGAACCCACTTGGTTATCACCCCAAAAACACACCCACTTATTGTTAATACCACTGTTATTATTTCGTGATGATCAAATCATATCAACCACTATCATCGAATAATATTACCTTCCATCTTGATTGCTCCTTGTATGAAAAACAAACCCAGAAACCATACACTACGGTTCTTATTTTGATTTCTGCAACTCCTACTGTGCCTCTTCGTGTTTCTTTTCGATGTCCAACAAACCAAAAACCATTGATAACCAACACATTTATTATATATTCGAAACTGTGGTCTGCATTATATGCCATCAATTTTAAACAGCTTAAGTGGTGTTTTTATTCCTTTATGGCCGACAATGATCAATCACTTTTTGATTTGTGTCGATATTTTTTTTTCTTTTTCTCACTGTTACCTGCTACCACTTGCTAGGTTTATTAACAAATTGGGCTCATTAACGAATTGGGCTAAGTCACTATCTAGAACAGGCTTTGTGGTCGAATGGGCTTTTGGTTGGGCTTTGGTTTTTGGGTCACTTTATTCGATTCATACTGCAATGTTGAAGGGGACTCGAGTTATCAAAGTTTAATATTTTCATCAACTAACATTGACGATAGAAGGTTATGATGAAAAACAATACATAAAATATCGAATATAGTGATGATCATGGATTATGGTTATGTCTAGGATTATAATTATGATTTTTCTTATGATTATAATTATGAGTATGATTATGATGATATCATTTTGAAGGAATGATGATGATTAGAATAGATGATGATGCTGTAAGAATATGATAGATGGTTGAAGAAAAAGGAAAGATACAGATAGATATAGATTAGGTATATTATTACGGGGTATAATTACAGAAACGGCAAGGACATCGTTACGGTTTAGGTTGTTATCGGGTTAGCGGGATGTCGCGGGTTCAAACCCGGACATGGGCATTTTTGTTAAGAGCTATTTCTTTGAGGTAGTATTACTATTAGCATTATTATTATTATTATTATTATTATTATTATTATTATTATTATTATTATTATTATTATTATTATTATTATTATTATTATTATTATTATTATTATTATTATTATTATTATTATTATAATCAAAAACAACTTTTTACTTATTATTATGGATATTATTTTACCAAATAAATATTAGTTATATAAACATATATTTAACAACATAACTATATTAATATTTTATAATATATATTAACTATTTATCTAAAGTATATAAAATAAATATAGTTAAAAAAGTTATTAATGAAACATATAATTTACTAAAATAATAATTAATAAGAATATATAAATTGTTCGATTTCCATTATATGTATTAATGTATATATATAAATGATATAGGTTCATGAATCCGAGGCAAACCCTGCATTGTTCAGTTCCGTCGTATGCATATTTTTACTACAAAATATCGTATAGTGAATTCATTTGATTCCCTTTTACTCTTTACATTTTTGGGACTGAGAATACATGCGCTGTTTTTACAACTGCTTTATTAAATTCCTTTGAAATCTATATTTTTGGACTGAGATACTTTTTAATGTTTGACGAGATAGACACAAGCAAAACATTCCTCGAATGAATTATTATGCAGACAGAAGTTCTGCGGATTATTATTAAATTAGTTGGACGTTATAATTGCCACTAATTGTTGTGAATATTTCCCCTGATTATTATTGCTTGGTAACCTAAGAATTAGAAAAAAGGTATGGCCCTAATTCACCCGAATCCTAAAGGTAGCTACCGAGTTTAACACCCCCACCCAGAATGTTCACTAGACGGAAGAGCTAGTGGGCGTGGTGTTTAGTATTTTGAAGTTTATATATTATACAGACGAGATGTTCTGTTTTTGGGGATATTATTGACGCGCAATATATGTTAAGGTCGGTTACCATGTTGAGCAATGAAATCAAATTGAATGTTATGTATCGTGCGAATGATTTTTATACACAGGTTATGTGTTTTATTTTTGTGCACGAGATATGTCTACGGTTATTTAAAAATCGCGAGGCAACCTACGGGGAAGAAAAGGATACGAACCTACTCTGCTAAGCATTATGAAAAATGGTTTTGTACACGAGATAGGTGTACTGTATTTAAATCTTGTGGTCTATCAAAATAATGAATTTTATTGTTTATGATAAACTTATGAACTCACCAACCTTTTGGTTGACACTTTTAAAACATGTTTATTCTCAGGTCTGAAAGAAATCTTCCGCTGTGCATTTGCTCATTTTTAAAGATATTACATGGAGTTGTTCATGGCATATATAGGTGAGTACCTCGCAATGGGACCAACTTTTGAAGACTTCGTCCAGGTGGATTAGGACGGGTTACTACATGGGACGTTGCTGTCTATTCAGAATCTTCAAGCCTAGCGCAGTACCCAGTGACATGTCTTATGACAGGGGCGTTTAGGACCAGTGTAATGAATACAAGGCCTCTGGCTATTCATGAGCCAGCATTCCATAATCTCGGCAAAGTAACTGATGAAATCATAGTATGCACTTACTTTAACCTTATCTGAATTACAAATTTTATCGCATTTACTTTATATGTCTTATAAACTAGAAAATCCCAAAAAATTAAGTAACCACTACTCCTTCATAACTATCTTAGGCCCTGCTAAATATAAATTTAAAACAGTACCCCCCTCTTGGTGGTTGATTCTGACGTGTTGCGACCTAACGACATCGCACAAATAAAACTGTCCGTTTCCGCCATATCAGCCCAACAGATCAAATTCGCACTGCCCAATTCCTAATCAAATTTGGACTATATATATAGAGGACAATAAGTCAAAATTGTTTACTTTTACTAATCCTCTCATCCAAGACTACCGAATCAGATAAGTCGTGCGAATCTCATCTCAATTGACTCACAATCTTGGTAAATCCCATTTTAATTCATGTTTTTCATATTTGTTGATAGATTTAGACCGGTTTTACTTAAGCAAATCAACAAATAAACATTTTTTGTCATTATCGAAACAACACTTAAGTTCAATTAAGCTTTTCTGTGAATCCAGTTTGAATGTACGAATTTGATACTCTTGAACTGATTCGAATCTATTGTAATGTTTGTTTGTGATAATTGATAAATGAAAAGTAGATATGATACATAGATGACTAAGATGGTTGGCAAGAATTTGATTATAAACATAAAAATTTCAAAAATAGATTATAAGTTGAAATCGTACGAATGCTTAAGATTCTTGAATGTAATTCGCACACCTTAACTGTGCGACTGAAGTTCGAAGTATAAATATGTACGAATCTAAAGTTATATGTTTGACATGATCAACTGGTTGAAGTAATTAAGTGTGATTTATGATGTACGAATTAGATTTAAATTGATTGTGTGCAAATCTGATCTTAAATTATGTGAGAATTAGATTTGAAAAGATAACTGTAGTGCAAGTGTATGTATAGACTTAAATGTATGAATCTAATCCTTATGATTTAACTTGCATGTGTGCGAATCTCACAATTTGTCCGAATCTATCATCTGTGTGAATCTTATTTATTTCGTTGATTTGTACAAATCTGATAAGTAATGAAGTGTGTTGCTTAGTTCAAATGTCATATTCTCTTAATGTGTGGATCTAATATATCTTAGCAAATGACTTGTTGTTATTCAAATCTGAATGAAAACTGAATAAATATGTTGGTGTCCGAATCTGAACACATTACTCATGAATTTTATAAATATAATGAAGATCTTATGAAGATTGAATGCATATGAGTATGAATGTGAACATATGTGCTTAACATGATTGCATGTGAATATTTGGATTACTTGTTCATTAATTGGGATTGTTTGTTTATTTTCATGGAATAAATGTTTCAAACTTAGAAAATTCATAAAATTTGTAAAACTAGAAAAACATAAACAAGGACTTAAAGGGAATAAGGATAAAGACATTATGCATTAGATAACATCTTTTTGTCTTTTATTCTTATCATAACAGCAAATGGTAAACAATCACTTCATCATCTCTGAAAAGAACATTCCTGGTAAATACTGGTTGGCCATTATTGAACGCCATAACATCTGGGGTGCGTTAAACTATACAGTGTGTGTACCAAAAGCATACGTGAGAATTCTTAATGACTCCATCAAGTTCATTAAGGAAACTCTTCCATCACCTGCTGTTCCTCAAGGGCGACCAAATCAATTCTTATTTCATCTAAGGGGTGTAAACCAAAGGAGGACAATCACAAAAGATGACTTTTGAAGAATTTTTAACCTTCTAGAAGTTTGGAATCCTCAAGTGCTTCCACTTACCTTAGAGATACTTAACTCAATCTATGATTTGGGTTATACTGGTCAAAGGAGCACATGTATTAGACACTTTCAGAAGAAATTCTTTAACTTTCGATGGCACGTGATCTTCTTTATCATCAACAGGTGTTTGTTGATGACACCTGGAGGTTCAGATGGCATTACAATTCCGTTGCTTAGATTTTTCTACTCTTTCGTGGGAAATCAACATCGGACTTTGGCGAACTTTTGTGGGACTTGGTGCAATTTTAAGTGGAAAATCTAAAGAATGAGCAGTACATTCCTTGTGAACGCATTTATTGCTTATTTATAAATGATGCACTAACCACTTGCAGGAATGAGAACATTTCATTCATGATGTCACAAGACTAAAAATGGTGGTCTTCTCAGAATTCAAAATGAACACTCCAACAGTGTATAATACACAACACACTATAAGGATACCGGAATGGTTGCTGAGAATAGCCAGATTCTAGAATAGACTAATAGTTAACTGAAGTAGGTCTACCTCTACCGGTCCGGGTACAACAAGAACAAGTTGAACCAATCCGGCACTGACCCAAGAGGTTAGCGAACCAATTAGAATCCAACCTGGACCATCCTCACCTAAACCTACGAGAAACCTTAAGAGACTTAGGGTTACAATATCAACTCAACCCGTGAGGATTAGTGAACATAGTCCAACTCATGTCCAACCTTCCAATTCAAATTTTGAAACTTCTAATTACAATACATCAACACTTGAATCATCCTCCAAACCATCGAAGAAGAAGATGAAATACAAAACTAATGATATGATTCATACTCCACCAACAATGCGAATTAGGTCTAGGACTTCAACACCTGACCTTGAAAACCTAGCCCACATTGCTACTGATACGGACCAAAACTTGGAGCCCTCTAGGACACCATCTCCGATCTATGTATCAGTTGTAATAATAAAAATATGCCCTACACTAAATGAGACGCAAGTCTCGATAGGCAAGAGAGCTGAAAGCATGGATGGTAAAAAGACCAATCAGCTCATCCACTTAATATAAGACTTAACAATAAGCTCCAACATACAAGATGTTTCTACATCTTCAAAGGAAGTAAAGTATTCTAGGGAAGTAAAGTCTTCAATGACTCAATTGATTGAGGAAACTTAATCATTGAAGTCCATAATAGCTTAAGGGAAGCCGAAAAACCTTGAAAAGGTACCATGCGGCTAGAAATCCTCCTAATAAAATTGATTTACAAGATGTTGTTGAGCCTCAACATCAAACAGGGCCTGGAGGTCTGATTTATCTCGATGAGGGACGTATGTCGCATCCCACAGAATGGTAATATGATATTCCTTAGGGAGATTACTCAGCATTTTGTCATACTGATCCTTTGGATCAAACCACTTCTCACCTGGATCTTAAAATGCAAGATCAGTGTATTAAGTCTTCAACTGAAGGATATGTGTTACCTCTTCATACATTGGTGAATTCAAGTGTTGGAATTTAAAATATTTCTGCGAGAACAAAGACTGATAGTTCTTTAATCATGTTAGAGTCCCATGAGACATATATTAATGAGGTTATTGATCTGAACGGGTCTTCACTGGCTACAACTCCGGTTGTTAGTCAACCTCCTTCAGAAGGGGATAATCTGACTAGTACTAATTATCAATTTACATACGTAAAAATTCCCACTTTTTCCTCACCCGCGCTCACGGCAACTCAAATAATTTCACCGACATTATCGACAATACAACGTGTTACTCGTCTGATGTTAACGATTCTTCCACCACCATCTTCTTCATCACTTCCTCACTATGCTGTTGTTTCACCATCTCGAACAATGAGATAATATCGATTTAAATATTTATTGTTTGATGAACTAGAAGCATTGTATCTTGCTGAAACTAATAAACGTCCTGATCTTGATGAAATTCGTGAGACGGTGATCCTTTTTACTGAACAAGCAAGAATAATCTTCCCAAATTCACCATGTAGGTCACCTGGACCAATTCACATGCCAGACCATGATGATTTGAATCCCGGCAACCTTCATGAGGGGAGAATAGATATGGTCATAGGTCAGGTGCTTACTATACTCATTCACCATATGAGACTGGATTGTCATGCCAACAAAGACAAATCGATGAGGGTATTGATATATTTGATTGTTCTAAAAATGAAGAGCTTGAGTACATCAAACATGACAACATAAATTACTTTTTTGACGATGTGATTCCTGAAAGAGAGGGTGACTTTGATATTTTAAGAATAACGGGTGTGGATCATGAGGAAGTTATAGAAGAACATACTTTACAAGATGATCAACACCAATCAGAAAACATGTCAGTACTTGCGGATAAATAAAGCTTTGAACATATTGAGGAAACACTCAAGAAAAGTAGACATGAAGAAATGGAACGATGAGGTGTAGTGAATGAATTCTTGTATCATCAATATATCAATATCCAGACACCAACATTTAAATATTGTCAACAATATGAGAGTAACATTTTCTTAAACTGAAAAGAAGATTCATCTACTCCGCCAAATCCCGATGTTTCATTTTAGACTTTTGAGGTTGCATTTATCAGAGGGGTTGAATTTCAACTTGAAAGTGATGAAGAAATTTACTACTTTATGCACCATTCATTGAAGAACAAGCCTACAAGATATTTAGTGAAACTGATCTTGTGTTTAAACCATTATTATGTGCACTTGGTACTTGGAAATTTCACAAAAAGCCTGAATTTCTGAAATCTTATTTATCTGTTCGAGAGTTCTACAAGATAAGGGATGAAGAAATTATTCAGAATCAGAGAAGTTATGGAATTAAAAGCAGAAAATATTTTAATTCTCGATCAAAAAGAAATTCGTCTACCTTTACTCTTTTTGACAAGAATGGATGATTAGGAGTATCAATTCTCTGAGGCTGATTTCGATAAGCTAAGAATGAATGACATCATCTTTCTGCACAACTACATGACTAACCTGGATGATGCAAAGATTAAACATGCAGTTGCTTTAAGAGCAATCAATAGGTTTATTATTGATTCAATGAGATGGATGTCGGTTCATGACTTTCAAATGGGATTAGAATCTGGAAAGAGCAAGATAGGGATTAAACCACCTAACCAACTGGTTTAAGGATTACAATATATGTCTTTGCTCCAAGTGTGTGACAATCCAAGAGGATTTCTTGTGAATTCTCACTACACGAAGATATTCATAAAAGCTTCTGAATTCATGAGCTATTCTAACGGAACTTTGATGTATGCTCACAATTATCTAAAGATGAGATTAGAAAATGGTTGCTATTCCACTGAAGATGCTGAGATTGTCAAAGCAATTATTAAAAGACTTCGAAGCCGACTCAACACAAGAAGAAACATGAGGAGGTATGAGAAGCTCAAGAACTTTAAGGCAGAGATTCATTTAAAAGGAACAAAGTTCTTGAAAGACCGATTAGGATTATAATGTAAAATTCACTTTTAACACAAAGGGGGAGATTGTTAGGACCCTAAAGATTAATAGTGTTAAAGTGAAGGTGCTTATATGTAAGATTCTATAGACAAGGGCTATATATAGAACCTATGTAGTCCTAACTCAATAGCCATTGTACTTATCAGAGTTTAAGAAGCTGTGGAATAAAATCGTGACACATTTTCTCTCTGTCCGAATCTCTTTCTATCTGTCTGAATTTCATTCTATACCTTCTCACACTTTGATTCTTCATGATCCAACCATGATCCAACCTATCACTTTTAGACAAGTTAGACTAAATTTTTTTAACATATCATTGATATATTTATCTTGACTTATAAAAATACCATCATCAAGTTGTTTTATTTGCAACCAAGAAAGTATTGTAAAACTCTTTGTAGACTCATTTCATATTTCTAAGACATAAGTTTTGAAAATTCTTGACAATGTTTTTTATTTGTAGAAGTATAAATTATATCATCCACATATATAGGTACCAGCAAGAGATCATCATCAATCTCTTTTGAGAACAGAGTGGTATCAATTGTTTTAATTTTAAAGTTTAAACCAGTGAGATACACATAAAGTGTGTCATACCTTGATCTAGGGTCTTGTTTAAGTCCATAAAGAGCATTGTCTATTTTATAGACATGATTTGGATATTTTCTGCTTATGAAACCTGGAGGCTACTTGACATATACTTCTTCATGCATCTTTATATTCAAAAAAGCAGATTTGACATCCATCTGGAATACTTTAAAGTTCTTGTGAGAAGCAAATTCTAGGAACAATCTGATAGCTTCCATTTTGGCTACTGGTGCATATGTCTCTCCATAATCCAAACCTTCTTCTTGTCTGTATCCCTGGGGCACCAATATGGCCTTGTTTCTAATTACAACCTCATCTTCATACATTTTGTTCTTAAACACCAACTTGGTACCTATAACCTTCTTGGTTTTGTCCTATTGTTCATGAACTAGAGTCTACACTTCGTTTCTGTCAAAATGAGAAAGCTCTTCTTGCATAGATCCTCGCTAGCTTAGATCTTTTAAGGATTTTTATACCTTTATGGGTTCAACTTGAGATACAAAATTCACATGCAAGCAAAAGTTAATGGTTACAACTTGAGATACCTTTATGCGTATGTCTCTCCATAATCCAAACCTTCTTCTTTTCTATATACATGGGCCACCAATCTAGCCGTGTTTCTGATCACAACCCCATCTTCATTCATTTTATTCTTAAACACCAACTTGATACGTATAACCTTCTTGGTTTTATCCTCTTGATCAGGAACTAGAGTCCACAGTTTGTTTCTGTCAAACTGAGAAAGATCTTCTTGCAAAGCTCCTCCATATCTAAGATCTTTTAAGGATTCTTCTACCTTTGTGGGTTCAACTTGAGATACAAAATTCACATCCAAGCAAAAATTACAAGTTAAATGTCTTCTTGTATAGCTCCAATGATTTGGTTAATTGGATGCTCCATAGTCCATCTACTGTTTACTACTGGTTCAGTATATGCTGAGCGCACAACATCTGGTTCTGTTGACACAGCTTGATGTACAACATTTGTGGAGTGTTGTATTTCCTATTGAGTACCAGCTATGCTTTCTGTATCTTCATAGCCAGTACCATTTTGATTCTGCTCAAGTTGTAAAAAGCTCAGTATAGTTAGCAGATCTGGTTAGCCTAGATATGATGACACAAAGTGATCTATATTAGGATCCGAGAGTCCAGCAACAGGAGTAGGGATGGCAAAAAAAACCCGTACCCAATGGGGAAACCCAAAACTCGATATTTTTGAGGCGGGTCCGAGTCGGGTAAATGGGTCTCGGGCCGAGTATGGGAATGGTTTTTAATTTTTTCGCAAGTCCGGGTCCAAGGATGGTTTTAGACACAAACCCGAATACCCGTCCCGTATAACATAAAAAATACCCAACTCCATATACCCGACCCGTATACCCGATTACTCGGTCTGTATACCCGATTACCCCATCCATATATCTGAAAAGACTCGTATACCCATGAGAAAAGCAATTTACCCCGATAGTTCGTTAGTAAATGGGGACCCGAATGTAGTGACCCGAACTTTCCATGTTTATATATATTAATTGAGATTGATATTTACATGACTAAATATTTCTAACGTGTTAAGCAATCAAACTTGTTAAGACTATATTAAATTAAATAAGTTTCATATAGACAATTGATCACCCAAGTTGACCGGCGATTCACGAACGTTACAAATTTGTAAAAACTACATGTTGTGGTATATATAGACATATATATATGGTTGATATGAGATTATGATGAGTAAGTATCTCACTAAGTATATTAACAATGTGTGATATACATAAGAAATGAGATTACTAAGTTAAGAAACTCGAAATGATATATATAACGATTATCGTTATGATAACGTCTACTAAATACATATGTATCATATTAAGATATTGATACACTATATTTAACATGATAAAATGATATTTAAATATATCATTAAGTGTGTTAACAATGAACTACATATGTAAAAACAAGACTACTAACTCAAGAATTACAAAACGAGACTTATATGTAACGATTAACGTTGTAATGATATTTTAATGTATATATCATATTAAGAGATATTCATACATCATAATATCATGAAAACATAATAATTTAACATCTCATTTGAAATAATAAACATTGGGTTAACAACATTAATTGAGATCGTTAACTTAAAGGTTTCAAAACAACACTTACACGTAACGGCTAACGAAGACTTAACGACTCCATTACAATGTATATACATGTTGTGTTTTGATATGTATTTTTACACTTTTGAAAGACTTCAAGACACATATCAAAGTACTTTTACTTAACAAAAATGCTTACAATTACATCCTCGTTCGGTTTCCTCAACAATTCTACTCGTATGCAACCGTATTCGTACTCGTACAATACACAGCTTTTAGATGTATGTACTATTGGTATATACACTCCAATGATCAGCTCTTAGCAGCCCATGTGAGTCACCTAACACATGTGGGAACCATCATTTTGCAACTAGCATGAAATATCTCATAAAATTACAAAAATATTAGTAATCATTCATGACTTATTTACATGAAAAAAAAATACATATCCTTTATATCTAATACATATACCAATGACCAAAACCACCTACAAACACTTTCATTCTTCAATTTTATTCATCTAATTGATCTCTCTCAAGTTCCATCTTCAAGTTCTAAGTGTTCTTCATAAATTCCATAAGTATAGTTTCATAAAAATCAAGAATACTTCCAAGTTTGCAAGTCTACTTCCAAGCTTTCTAATCCATTCCAAGTAATCATCTAAGATCAAGGAACCTTTGTTATTTATAGTAGGTTATCTTTCTAATTCAAGGTAATATTCATATTCAAACTTAGATTCAATTTCTACAACTATAACAATCTTATTTCGAGTGAAAATCTTACTTGAATTGTTTTCGTGTCATGATTTTGCTTCAAGAACTTTCAAGCCATCCAAGGATCCTTTGAAGCTAGATCCATTTTTCTCATTTTTAGTAGTTTTATCCAGAAAACTTGAGGTAGTAATGATGTTCATAACATCATTCGATTCATACATATAAAGCGATCTTATTCGAAGGTTTAAACTTGTAATCACTAGAACATAGTTTAGTTAATTCTAAACTTGTTCGCAAACAAAAGTTAATCCTTTTAACTTGACTTTTAAAATCAACTAAACACATGTTCTATATCTATATGATATGCTAACTTAATGATTTAAAACCTAGAAACACGATGAACACCATAAAATCGGATATACGCCGTCGTAGTGAAACCGGGGGCTGTTTTGGTTTAGATAATTAAAACTATGATAAACTTTGATTTAAAAGTTGTTCTTCTGGGAAAATTATTTTCAATATGAACATGAAACTATATCCAAAAATCTTGGTTAAACTCAAAGTGAATGTATGTTTTTCAAAATGGTCATCAAGATGTCGTTCTTTCGACGGAAATGACTACCTCTTTAGTAATTGATATGTAACTTAAATTTCCGACTATAAAACTATACTTTTTCTGTTTGGATTCTTAAATTAGAGTTCAATATGAAACCATAGCAATTTGATTCACTCAAAACGGATTTAAAATGAAGAAGTTATGGGTAAAACAAGATTGGATATTTTTGATCTTTTTAGCTACGGGAAATGTTTAACAAATCTATACAAATCATATCCTAGTTAAATTATATTGTATTATACATGTATTCTAATATATTATGTAATCTTGGGATACCATAGACACGTATGCAAATGTTTTGACATATCATATCGACCCATGTATATATATTATTTGGAACAACCATAGACACTCTATATGCAGTAATGTTGGAGTTAGCTATACAGGGTTGAGGTTGATTCCAAATATATATATATACTTTGAGTTGTGATCTAGCCTGAGACGTGTATACACTGGGTTGTGGATTGATTCAAGATAATATATATATCGATTTATTTCTGTATATCTAACTGTGGACAACTAGTTGTAGGTTATTAACGAGGACAGCTGACTTAATACACTCAAATCTTTAAAACATAATAAAAATGGTTGTAATTATATTTTGATCATACTTTGATATATATGTACGTATTTTTATAGGTTCGTGAATCGATCCGTGGCCAAGTCTTATTTTCGAGGAAGGAAATATCTGTGAAAGTGAGTTATAGTCCCACTTTTAAAATCTAATATTTTTGGGATGAGAATACATGCAGGTTTTATAAATGATTTAAAATAGATACACACGTACGTGAAACTACATTCTATGGTTCAATGATCGAAATCGAATATGCCCCTTTTTATTAAGTCTGGTAATCTAAGAATTAGGGAACAGACACCCTAATTGACGCGAATCCTAAAGATATATCTATTGGGCCTAACAAACCTCATCCAAAGTACCGGATGCTTTAGTACTTTGAAATTTATATCATATCCGAAGGGTGTCCCGGAATGATGGGGTATGGGGATATTCTTATATATGCATCTTGTTAATGTCGGTTACCAGGTGTTCACCATATGAATGATTTTTATCTCTATGTATGGGATGTGTATTGAAATATGAAATCTTGTGGTCTATTGTTACGATTTGATATATGTATATAGGTTAAACCTATAACTCACCAACATTTTTGTTGACGTTTAAAGCATGTTTATTCTCAGGTGAATACTAAGAGCTTCCGCTGTTGCATACTAAAATAAGGACAAGATTTGGAGTCCATGTTTGTATGATATTGTGTAAAAACTGCATTCAAGAAACATATGTTGATGTAATATATTTCTATTGTAAACTATTATGTAATGGTCATGTGTAAACAGTATATTTTAGATTATCATTATTTGATAATCTACGTAATGCTTTTAAAACCTTTATTGATAAAATAAAGGTTATAGTTGTTTTAAAAATGAATGCAGTCTTTGAAAAACGTCTCATATAGAGGTCAAAACCTCGCAACGAAATCAATTAATATGGAACGTTTATAATCAATATGAACGGGACATTTCACCGAATACCCGTGGGGAAACCTGTTAACCCGCTAGTTAGTAACTAAATGGGGACCTAAGGGGTCCGGGGACAGGTTTTTAATCGGGTTCAGGTCTGGGATTACCCAAACCCGGCCCAAATCCGACCCAATGCCATCCCTAAGCAGGATTTTGAGGGGCTGCTACTGGTTCTTCATCATGGGCTTGGTGAGGCGATTCTTCACAAATTAGGTCCACATCTTCTTGACCTAAATATGTGGTGGGGAGGTTTTCATCAAATGTTACATTGATTGATTCTTTAAAGCATCCTCTTCTTTTGTTGATGATCCTATATGCCTTTGACATGTTGGAATATCCAAGGAATATTGTTTCATCAGCTTTAGCATCAAATTTACCAAGATGGTCCCTGCTGTTCAAAATGAAGCGAGGAGTGCCAAATACATGGAAAAATTCAATAGAGGGTCTTATTCCCTTTAAAACTTCATAAGCTGTATTTTGGTGCCTTTTAACAACCAAGGATCTATTTTGGGTAAAACATGCAGTGTTAACAGCTTCTACCCAGTATGAATTTTTCAACCCAGACTCAGCTAACATAGATCGTGCTGCTTCTATAAGAGTTATGTTTCTCCTTTCTACAACACCATTTTGCTGAGGTATTCTCACAGTAGAAAAGTTTTGTGAAAATCCTTTGTTAGCACAGAACTCTTCAAGTGTTTAATTTCTAAATTCTCTACCATGATCACTTCTAAGTTGCTTCAGCAGTTGTTCATTCAGTAGCTTCATTCTTTTAATAAAATCAATGACTTCATCAGCAGCTTAACTCTTTCATCTTAAGAAGAATACCCAATTGTATCTTGAATATTTATCAGCAATAACCGGTGTATATTTATTTCCACTACAGCTGGCCACATTGACTGCACCAAAAAGATCCATGTGAAGCAGGTAAAATGGTTTCTCAATAGATGAGATTTCCTTAGATTTGAATTATGCGTTGTGATGCTTTCCCTTTTCACAACCAGGACAAAGTCTATCCTTCACATAAGACATTGTGGGTAACCCAGACACACAACTTCTGCTTGTATGTTTATGTATATCTTTTAAGTTGAAATGTAAGAGTCTCTTGTGCTATAACCATTTAAGGTTGTTAGCTGACTATGAGTAGAAGCGGGTATGAGTGTTTGTGATAGCCGTATTCTTATCAATTTGATACATGTTATGATGATGTTTTGTAGTCACTAAGGGTTTCCATATCTTGTCAAAGATAGTGCCAATATTTTTGTCTAAATTGGGCTATCTTCCTTTTATTTATCAGTTGACTTATGCTGAGAAGATTATGTTTAAACCTTTTGTATACCCCCAAGAATTATCTCCATAAGTAACCACTTGACCATATTTCTCTTGTTAGTCCATCAACATGGACTTACATCCGGTCATATGTCTCGAACAACCACTATTGAGATACTAGATTTTCTTGTTTTGAATGCCCTACACAGTAACAAATAAATCCATTCCTTTTGGGAACCCATCTAAAGATGGGTTTCGAAAGATTCATCTTTAATGATTACATTTTCTTGGCTGTTGGCTTGTTAGATGAAGCAATAGCGATAATAGGGGTTGCTGATATGGGGGAAATAGCAACAAATGATCTAGGTCCAGAAAAGGTGGAAAAGCAAGTTCGTTATTGAATTCTTGAACACATGAATGTGTTCTATAGTGTCTGTTCCACATGTGAAGCATTTGACCTTTATTCATTGTCGTGGTTGATTACACGACCTGGAAGTATATGGCTTAGAGTTCTGACTCATCTGCCAGTTGTTATTAACAGCTAGCAAGAGTTTGTCTAGCTTTTCAGCCAGTACATGAGTCATTGAAGACTTAGCAGACTCTTTTCCCTTCGATTTTTTGCATTTTGCTCCTATGATCAGACTTTCTTTGAGACACAACATAAGTTGCTACTTCCTTGCCTTTATCTTTTGTTTTGCTGATACTTAATATCTCAGTAGACCCAACAGATTTAATTTCGTCCGCTAGTTCTTGAAACTAGCAAACCAGCATTGTTTTTCTTTTTTGATATAGAAAACGAGGCAGCTGAAGTACATGGAGAATTTGAGGTATCACTTAAATTCGATTTTGATATTTTGTTGAGTACATCCCTCTTTATCTCAAGTTCTTTGGGAGACATGTAGAAATCACTACTAGGATCAGTAGACTCATAGATTGAGATACTGGTTTCCTGAGAACCTGTTTCATTCTTCATTATCTCTTTCATGAACGGTGGTGGGGTGACAGTAGGTCTCACAAATTTGTTTGTTAAGACCTTTTTACCATTAACTATCTTGAAAATGTTTCTGGCAAGATAGTTTCAGACCTGTTTCAAGAACTGGGTCTATGATTGATACATCTGCAAGGGCAACCGTAGTAACATAGTCACTAGCAAAGAATGTCTGTACTTGGGATGGTACCTACTCATTAACACATTTAGCAATGTTTTGAGTAGAGGTGCACCAAGAGGCGACCACTTTCTTTAAGTTATTCAGCTGGTTCTTTACATCTACTGCTTCTACATGAAGAGTTTGTAAAGCAAAGTTTTGGTTTTTGAGATTACAAATTTCATGATTTAAAGTTTCAGTTCTAACATATTTTTTTAAGATTTTCTTTTAAAACTTTAATATTACTATTCAACTCTTCTTCACGTTTGCTGCCACTGCTAAGATCTATTCTCAAATTGTCAAACATATTGGATATGTTCAAAAATTTTCTACCATATACAGCATGTGAGATTTCCATTGAGGAGAGTCCACTTTGGAGTCAGCTTCCCCCATGTCAGCCATGAATTTACTACCATTATTATCCTCATCAACTTCCCTGGCCATCAAACACAACCTTTGACCAGATGTATAATCAGTTCGATTATTTCACTATCACTGTCTAGAGATGAATATGATGATCTGGTCTCATCCCAGTCTTGATGTTTAGCTACCAAAACTTTTTATGGTTTCTTGTCCTTCTTATCTGCCTTTAATGCTTCTTTTATATGGGCCTTCATAGCTTTGTATGTGTTCTTGTACTTGTCTGTCTTAGAGAATGAGTTAGCTTGAGTGGATTGTTTTTGGACATGCATTCAGATGCAAAGTGTCCAATCTTCCCACAGTTGTAGGATTCTGACATAGGAGTAGTAGCAGACTTGCTAGAAAAACCTTTTGCTGGCTTCTTATTGAATTTACATGGTTTGTTGGTTTTGCTGCGATTATAGGAATTAAAGCACCTAGCCAGCAGATCCATTCCTTCAGTAAAGTTTTCCACATCATCACTGTCATTGCCTGTTTCAGACTCAGTTTCACTTTCTTCTGCTGACTCTTCTTGGGCAGCAAGTTTTTGTGCCAAAAGAGCTTTTTGTGCTTTCCTATTTGAAGCAACAACAAGAGAAAAATCTTCGGCCTTAGAAGATTTTGAGGAAGTGGGAGCAGATTTGAAATTTTCTTTAAGGTTTAACTCAAGTTTAGCTTCTGCCTTCTCATGGTTCCAAAGAGTTCCATAGACAGAAGACATATCATGATTTTTCAAAGTTTGAGTTATCCTTAAAGGGTCGGTAACTGATTTCCATTTTGCTGAGAGAGAATTAATGAATTTGTTAACTTGTTCAACGTCAGTGTAAGTAACCTTAACACACTCAAGATCACTCAGTAGAGATGTGTATCTAATAAAGGTCTATTTCAAAGTTTCATTCTTATAAGTAAAAAACAGCTCTAATACCAATTGTTAGTCCCATATTAACAACAGAAGCATTGTAAAGGGAGGTGAATACAATTCTTTTGCTTATTGAAAATGTTTTCAACGGTTAAGCATATAATTAAGCAAGTAATATTAATCAAAATGAAGATAATTTTCAACTTATTCTTTTATTTATATCATCTCAAAGAATCTCGGTTATCTTATAGCTGAAGAGATAACCGATGATGCAGATTAACACCTTGATAACTTAGAAAACTCTTAAGCATATACAAGTTACAGAATCTATCGATTTATAATCCCATACCACTAAAAAATAAAACCTTAGGAGAGTTATCTATTTATACAAAATCTTGTAAATGTGTAATGGAGATAATGTCTACTGGTTAAAGGGATGCTTATACTTTGGTAGACAACAATGTAAGAAATCACGTGGCTATCTTTTGTTTATAAGCTATATTTTTTAATAATTTTAAAAACATGATCAGAAAATATATCTATAATAGTTTTGATTTTGGGGTCAAGAGCAACTTTTCTTTTGTGCTCATCCTGCCATCTATTAGAAGGAAGAACAAGCTCTCTATCTGCAGTGCTATGGGTGTCCTCATTGGCAGGAATGACATCAATAGTTTCAGTAGGAACATATGGGCCATTTTTTGCAATGTTAGGCATAAGATTGTCAACTTGGGTGGTTTATCAGTAGAATCATTTTCGATATTGTAAGTGGCCATTGTTGAGTTTCAGATCTAAGATATTAGTTACCAAGACTGATGCTCTTATACCAGTTGTTGGTCTCAAATTAACAATGAAAGTATTGTAGAGGGGGATGAATACAATTCTTTTGGTTATTTAAAACGTTTTCAATAGTTAAGCAAGTAATATAAATCAGAGCCAAGATAATTTTAAACTTATTCGTTTATTGATATAATCTCAAAGAATCACAGTTATCTTATAGCGGAAGAGATAATCGGTTTATGCAGATTAACACCTTGATAGCTTAGAAAACTCTTAAGCATATACAAGTTATAGACTCTATCGATTTATAATCCCACACTACTAAAAAATAAAACCTTAGTGAATTTTTCTATTTATACAAAGTGTAGTAATCGTTTAATGGATCTAATGTCTGCTGGTTAAAGGGATGCTTGTACTTTGGCAGACAACACTGTAAGAAAGCACGTGGCTATCTTTTGTTTATAAGCTATATCAGGAACTACCTAATTTAGGCGAATATACTATTTGAATTGACAAATAGAATGTTGAGTTCACAAGGCGTTGACATTAGGTATAACCATGAACTGCGCATGGGTTATACCTATGCATTCCACGTTGTCTTGTAAGGTTACATGTCAATCGAAGACTTGTGTCCTTCTCTCTTCAACTTAGTCTTCGATGTCAGTTGAATAGAAAGTTTGTAATGTAGACAACATTGGAAACATTCATGCTTCTGAGCTCCATAAATTGACTAAGTGTTTTGTGTTACTTCTGCATCCTCTGCTACTTATTCTTTAGTCTTCTAGCTGGTCAGCATTCATCCCTCATTCTGGTTATGAAGAACCATTACTCTTAACTATTTCGAGCTGATAGTTAAGGCATCATACTTTAAACACTAAGGACCAGCATACATCTTTGCTGGTTATATATAATTAACCTATGTTGGCTGCTTACAACTTAGTGCTACTGGTAGTTTTGACATATATAAATCCTTAATTCTGTAGGGGACTCAACACGAATATTATCTAGAGGCGAATGTACGGAGTTGTAATAGCTACGAGTGTTATCCGAAAGGTGTCAACAATTCTAATAGTCAGACTTATTCAGTATATCCAGTGATTTCTTTCCTTTATCTAAGTTTTATTATTATCGCAATTGCGCTTATAATATTATTGTTAGATTAAGACTTTGCTATGATAATTTTTTGCTATTATACCTTTTATCTAATGCTTCATCTTTAATAACTGAATTATATATTATAAAAATAGGTATAGTAAATTATAAACTGCTCAGCTTGATTGATTGTTGATATATAGTTTACGGATCACCCATTCTAGTTATATTCGTGGCTACAACCTCACATTAGGAACTGATCAATTATAGTTAGGGTAAGTAGTCATCGGTGTTAAACGCCACAATAAGGATAGAAGCTATGAGTAGGCTTATGTAAATTGTATAGTTCTGTCTACAATGATAGTTAATCATCCGATAGAGGTGGTGGTTGACTTAAGACTCAGTACTCATGTTGTAACTTAATGAAAGACATGGTTCGCGTCAGAAGCATATTCTAGAGGTACTGTCATATGATCTAGGGTTTTATAATTGTTTCGAAAAGGAGAAATATTACAGTCTTGTTATTATCGATAAGTTTCCAGCATTAGGGTTAAATCCATAAACCACTAGTCACTAATACTCAGCAAGGTATTATATTGGATTAGCACTTATTAGTGAAAAGATTGTCCTTATCTAGGGTTAATAAAAGTCAAATATTTTATTTAGTATATCACCTTATTCATTAGCCTAGGTTTAAATCCATAAAAGGCTGTTCGTTCCATCAAGGGACAACCTTGGGGGTAGGATATCCTACTTTGGTCAAAATCACGATAACCTAGTTCTTAGTGACATATCAAGATAGAGAGTAGACTAGCTTTATAAAGGATTAGTGTTTACCTTATGCAAATAAATCGAATTTCCCAGACGTCCCTCTATTTATTACTTGATTGTGTCATTCGAAATAAACAAACTTATCTTTACTTGCTTTATTTACATTATCGTTTTTTTATATTAGAAAACCTATAAATTAAAACCTTACCTACTTGTGCCTAAAAGCTAACTTCATGGAAACACCATCTTTGTTTCCAGTCTTAATGACATTCAATGAACAATCTCAGGTTATACTTACTACTTACTAGTTATAACAAGCAAGTAGGTACTATATACTCTAAGCCCCAACTATATATAATTTCAAAACAGATGCTGCAGTCTGCAATCATATCACTAAATAATGACCAGTGAGAACCACGTACTTGTAATACTCCCACCTTATGCACACCAATACATATGAACCATTGTGAGTTGCATCAGAAACAAATGGCGCAATTTTTCGGAGCCAAAATCCAACAAATTCCGCCTATTTAAACAAATACAACCCTCACTGTTTACATCTAGTCAATTTTTATAATTCATAATTGTGAACTACTGCAGATGCGGTGAACCTGGAATTACCCGAACAGGTTGCCTGTGACAACCCAGAAATTTCCGACCAAATTTAAACTTAATCTTTATATATTTCCGACACGATAAGCAAAGTTTGTAAAGTTGAATCTCAAAAATTTTGTAACTACATTCATGTAATCAATTACCCTTTGACCGTGCTCGACGATTCACGAACATTTATGTGTATAGATATGTATATATAATATATGGTTATATTAATTGAAAACGTTAACAAAGTAGTATATGTATAATACTTTACATAAACGTAATTGTTTCAATATATGTTTAATATATTTATCGATAGAATTAAAAGATAATATCAAATAATTGAGTTATCTGTTACATTGTTTTATGATTACGGGTCTCTGTTGTGAGGTCTACTGTGATTTAAGTGATCATTTCATTTTTAACGGTATTCAGAATAAATGGTAAAGTGATTTACAAGTGAGAACAATTCCTGTTTGATTTTCAATTCATGCTTTCAACATTTTCCTCGTGACTTTGATAAGATAACTATTTTAACTTTCATTTTATTTAAATGTAAAAGTAAGATTGTGTAGTGTAAGTAACTTAGATGTTGGATATTGACAAGTTAAGTAAATCAATGTTTTACATTAAATGATTTTTCACCATTGAACCTTATCTTATGCTTCACCAACAAACGACGATTTAGAAACTTAAAATTTTCTTATGTGTCATATATGATTTTACTTTTCTAAAATATTTTATGATATAATGATTTCCATTATTTTAATCTTTTGAAATGATTCTCAAATATATTTTGTTTTGGGAAAACAAATTATTATATTTATTTAATTTAGTTTTAAACGTACTAAAACATTTTCAGTATTAAAAAGAACTTTAATACTAAAACGTTTTATAAGATAATTTGTTTATGAATATAAAATTTGAGGAATGTAATTAAAGTTTTGTATTATAAGTTACAAATATATTTTTATTGTTTCAAAAAGGGTGAAAGTATTAGTAAGTAATAATTTTGAAACGATTTTTAAATAATATAATGAACTTTGAAATACATTTAGTTTTGAAAAATTATTATTATATTATTAAATAAATATTTCAAATTTATATTTTGAAATGAAAGTATATATATATATATATATATATATATATATATTTTACAACGTAATAAGATTTAATATTAATTTTATAAAATGTTTTATTTAAAATAATACTATTATAGATATATGCATATGTATATATAGTGAGATGTCGATTTATATAAGCAACTGACCAAAACATTCGAACGTTCAAGTTACACTTTGAGTGGGATAGTTTTTCATTGATTTGAGTCTTATTATGTATAAAAGTACATTATGCGTAACATAAAGTACAAGTTTTCTAAGCGTACGAAAATGCGTTCGAGAAACCGGAACCAGGACACAAGTTGAGTGACAAGGTACAAGTCTTTGGAACTAAATTTACAAATTAACTATGCATGTAAATATAATATAATATATAATTAATTATATAAATTAAATATATTATATATAAAATATAATAAAAATTGTCGGCAGCCCATGAGATAAATGAGAATGAGCTGGAACCAGTGGTGCCGCGATCGCGGAGCCCTCTACCTCAAACCCATCGTTATCAATATAAGTATTATCGTTAAAATTGTTATTGTTATTATTACTATCGTTATTATCATTAAGGTTACTATTAATATTATCATTATTATTAATATTATTATTAATATTATTATTATTATTATCATTAATAATAAAACTATCATTTTATTAAAATTATCATTTTTGATAGAAATATCATTGTTATTATAAAATATCATTATTATTATTATTATTATTATCATTTTTGTATTATTATTATTATTAATTATCATTTTGAATAGAATTATTATTTTTATATAAAATATTATTATTATAGTTAATATTAAAAAGTATCGTTATTATTAAAATTATCATGATTAGAATTATCATTTTATTTTAATTAATATCATCATTAGTAAATACAGATATGGTTATGATTATTATTAGAATAATAATAATTATTATTATTACAAAATAATACAACTTTCACTTATTATTATGATTATCAATATTATCTTATCAAATAAATATGTGATACAAAGATATTTTTACCACACGTAATATAATAATACATACCACTATATTATTATGATATTAAGTGAACTATATAAACTATATTACTTAAGATATATAAAAGCATATTTTTATCATATATAAATTTTAATATACATTTTTATTTATTAATAAATGACTTGTATTATTTACTTTAATAAAATCTAATAAATATATTTAAATTTATAAAACGACTATTTAAGTTATATAATAAACATGTATTGATTTTTAAAGTCATTTTTGGGTCAAGTTGACTTTTGTTGACTTTTGCATATCGATCTCGAGCATTAGGATTGTGATACACTACGACTTGACCTTAATTGTTAGACATGTATTGACCAACATATAAATATATATACTTAATATAGGTTCGTTATTTTGAGGCCAAACCTACACTTGTTCAATGCCGTCATATGTATTTTTACTACGAAATACAGTATTGTGAGTTTCATTACTCCCTTTATATATATATATATATATATATATATATATATATATATATATATATATATATATATATATATATATATATATATATATATATATATATATATATATATATATATATATATATATATATATATATATTTGGGACTGAGAATACATGCGCTGCTTTTATAAATGTTTTACGAAATAGACACAAATAATCAAAATTACATTCTATGGTTGGATTATTAAATCGAATATCGCCCCTTCAAGTCTGGTAACCTAAGAATTAGGGAAATGGCCCCTAATTGACGCGAATCCTAAAGATAGATCTATGGGCCTAACAAACCTCATTCTGGAAAATGGAATGCTTTAGTACTTCAATTTAAAAGGTGATTGCGATTGCCGTTATATAGCATACTTACGAGTATGCGGGAGATATTCTATATGCATCCTTGTTAGTTCGGTTACCAGGTGTTCAATTCATACGAATGATTTTTATAACACTTGCGAGTGTATGGTTACCTATAAATTGAAATCTTGTGGTCTATTAAAATTATGGAAATGATTGATTATGATAAACTAATAAACTCACCAACCTTTTGGTTGACACTTGAAAGCATGTTTATTCTCAGGTTTGAAAGAAATCTTCCGCTGTGCATTTGCTCATTTTAAAGATATTATTTGGAGTCATTCATGGAATATTTCAAAAGACGTTGCATTCAAGTCACTGAGTTCAATCAGGATTATTATTAAGTAAATGACAGATTAGGTCATTTATAGTTTGGATATTATGAAATGGTATGCATGTCTGCTAACTTTCTATGAAATGAAAGTTGTCATTTAAAAACGAATGCAATGTTTGTAAAATGTATCATATAGAGGTCAACTACCTCGCAATGTAACCATATGTTATTGTATTCGTCCTTATGGATTAGGATGGGTCACTTCATGTGGTATCAGAGCGGTGGTCTTAGCGAACCAGGTCTTGCATTAGTGTGTCTAACTGATAGTTGTTAGGATGCATTAGTAAGTCTGGACTTCGACCTTAGCAGCATGTCAACAAGTTTTGCTTATCATTTCTTGTCGGAAATTATCTGCTTATCATTCTTAGTCTAGACACATCTTACTGCATTGATTGCATGAATAGTATATAGACAAAATTCATATCTTAGCGTATCTACTAATTCATATCTTAGTGTATCTGTTACTGTAAACTTTGCCTGACATATTCCGTAAATTCATCCGTAATCTACGAAATCTTTTGTTCTATATATATAGATATTCTATGTAATTAGAATACCATCCGATAGCTGGAAAATCATTTCATATTGAAAATTCTTTATTCAATCGTACGAAATGGAACTCGCCACTAGTTCAAGTCCCTCGGATTTCGATATGGAGTTTCACTCGAGCTCCGAAAGCAGTGTGACCGAAATGGATCAACCAATTAGCCATCATCTATTCTAGATGAATTGGGGATGGGTTCGTAGCCTACTTAATCATTGGAGACAAGAAGAAGGCGATCCCTTTCATCCACCACATTGCCCTCTTGGTGAAGAACCTGAAGCACTTACCGGCGAACTAGTTCGAAACACCATTTTCTCTCTCATTTCCAGAGTATCTCGTCATGATTATATACTATCTCAAATTCTAGATCTTATTCATCCACTCGTCAGAACCAACAATCACCCCGGTGTAATAAAAGAAGTCAACGAGCTTCGCGCTCGGGTAGTGACTTTGGAGGATATGGTGTGAAGATTACAAGCACCATCAGCAACACCAGTACCACCAACAACATCCACATCCCACACCTCAACGTCACAATCTGCACGTCGAGCATCAACGTCATACGCACTGTAGATACCAAGGAGTACCAACAACAATAACAGATGAAGTATTGATTCATAACTTCATTGGAGAAACATTCTGCGGCAATGAAGTAATATCTAAAGTCTTAGAGATTATCTATTCTAGCCCCAACCATAAATCATACGAGTGAACCAAAATGATTGAAGGAAGATTAGAAACCCTGACAAGAATGGTGCGTGATTTACAAGCTATACTTGTTATACCAGCAGCATCAACAGTACCCTCAGCATCATCAGCACCAACATCACCATCAGTATCACCAATACTAGCAACACCTGTAGCACTACAAGCTCCACCAGTTACATAACCACCAATGATCAACACAATCACCAATAGATATATTGAAATAACAAGTTATGGAGTATTAACTCATTAATTCCAAAGAATTATATATATATATATATATATATATATATATATATATATATATATATATATATATATATATATATATATATATATATATATATATATATATATATATATATATATTAATTTTGGAAACCTTAATATATCTTTTCGTACTAAGCTATTACGTATGAATTTTAATTGGAAGATACTACTCAGTTAATTCATGTTACTAATATGCTATTGTAACGACCCGACTCCGTTACACCAAAAACACGCTTTTAAAAAAAAAAGTTTCTGAAGCAACACATCTGGACGGCGTCCAGAAAAGAAGACTAGGACGGCGTCCAGAAGATCTGGACGGCGTCCAAATGAACTACCACATTCTGATCAAGGTGTCCAATTTACATGAGCGAAAAACCCGCTTCCCGACACTTTTAAACGAAAACCTTTTCACAACATGTCATAATAAGTTAAACTAAGAGATTTCCACAATAAAACCAAGTTTTACAACATCGGGCCCACATCGGCCATTTTACGAGTTTCGTTCAAAAATACTAGTTCGACCATAAGAATTTAAATTCCAAACGACACCTAGAGCATGGTGTTTGGGGTTAAACTACCTACATCTTGGCCAAACTTCAAAAGCTATACATTCTAAGTGCGTCCCCTATCAAAACAAAGCGGGAGGCCACTAATCTAACCGAACACCCTTACCATTGTCCACACCGGAACCTAAAAAGAGTAAACAATGAGAGGGTAAGCTAAAGCTTAGTGAGTGCAATAGTTATACATATACATATATAACCTACTTACTTGCAATCACTTACACAATACCGCATACAAGCTAGCAATACAACAACTATGCAAACATTATGCATAAACCAATATCCGCAATTCATAATAAGCTAGCGACACCAAAAGCATATAGTTCACAATTAAATATGCTAATACAAAATTCACACAACTATGATTAACCAATCGTACAAGGGAACGGTACTCGCTAAAGACCGTCGGAGTTCATAACATCCATTAGTGTATATACACTGCGTAATCACTGATCCCCCGGGTGATGTCTTAAACTCCACGACAATCTCACCCCCATGACAATGTGGTGTCTTAAACATCGCGACAATTCCACATGTCAATCAAACCAATGAGTGGTGTCTTGAACCCCGCGACAATTCCACTCCCATGACAATGTGTTGTCTTAAACACCAAGACTATTCCACATGTCAATCAAATCAACGAATGGTGTCTTAAACACCGTGACAATTCCACTCGTTACGTAGAATGTGGTGTCTTGAACACCGTGACAATTCCACATTCCACGCTACATAAATAAATACATTATATACGTACACACATAATTATTCCACTCACCTTACACGTCGGTGATGATTAAACACTTTTGTACACTTCAAAGCAAAGTACCTAATACATTAAGTACATATATCAATTATTCATTCAAGTTGGTCAACCAACTTATTCGCCATACAAGTGCCATTTGGCCCATGGTGCAAACGTGACCCAGTTGCACCACTCATTCTAACACTAGGTCGGGATTATGTCAAACCCTTACCAACAATTCGATTATGGTCTTAATTCACCTTTTAACACAAGGTTATCTCATTTCGCACCCATTAACCCACTTAGGAAATCAAAGACTCATTTGACCCATTTCAAGGTTAACGCACTCATTTAGGTCACTTTCATACCCAAATACACCCATTTCCTTTAAACACTAAGTGTGCTAGTGATTTACAAACATTTAAGACTCATATACACAATTTAACATTTCAAAACCCTAGGTTAGTCATCTTTGAGTCCTCATGACCCAAACTTACCCAAAAACCCCCAAAACATTAACAATTGGGTTTTATGTTCATTACTAACCCAAACCCTAACCCTTAAATAATTAAACAAGGAAATCAAGGTTAAGACTTACCATTCCAATCAAAATGTAGCTAGAGACTAGATGAACAACTTTAGAACTCGCACTTAGACCCGATTCGACCTTCTTCTTCCTTGATTTGAGCTCTCTCACTCTAGATCTTTCTCTCTCTCTAGAATTTAAGTGGAAAGCGATAAGGTTGGTGAAAGTGGTGTAAATGAGGCTCCCCCAACTGATCTAGTGCCTTAAATTCGTCCACAAAGTGAAATTACCAAAATACCCATTTGTAATATTTAAAAACAAAACAGCTGCCTCGCCAATTCATCTGGACGGCGTCCAGAATACTGGACGGCGTCCAGAATACTAGACGGTGTCCAGCCATTCAATAAAGGACGGCGTCCCACCATTTGGACGGCGTCCCAACCTTCTGTGAAAACAGGATCTTACAACTCTCCCCCACTTGAACCGGATTGCGTCCTCGCAATTCAAGCCGTATGACAAGAAGGAAGATAAACAATCACAAACTCTTTGAGCTCCCAAGTAAACTCGAAACCTTTACTATGACGCCATTGAACTTTATAAGTTCTCACTTCTTTATTCCTCAACCTTTTCACCTTTTCGTTGAGTATCGCAATCGTCTCCTCAACATACTCTAACTTGTTGTTTAGTTCAATTTCGTCTAATGGCATCCATGTGTAACGACCCAGAAAATTTCGAATAATTTTAAACCAAAACTCTCGACAAGATTTAATATTTTTGACACGATAAGCGAAGTCTGTTAGGTTAAGTCTCAAAAATTTTTGAACTGTTTTCATGTTATCAATTAACTTCGACCATTTCTGACGATTCACGAACAATTAATTGTAAATAAATATGTGTGTGTGTGTATATATATATATATATATATATATATATATATATATATATATATATATATATATATATATATATATATATATATATATATATTAAATTATCAATATAAGTATATATAATAATTTGAATTGATAAAATGTAATTTAATCATTTGAATTAAATATGTAAAATATAATTGATATAGTAATATTATTATTACTTTCATGATTATTATTAAAATTAATATCAATATTAGTATTAATAATATCATTATTAACATTATTATTAATAACTACTATTGTCAGGATTATTAATATTATTTTTATTATCATTAATAATATTAAAAGTATTATTATTATTAATATATTTATATTTATTTATTATTAATATTAGATGCTATATATTAAGCATATAGAACAAAATCAGTTAACAATCCAGATCAGCTTTTTCCTTTTTCTTTTGATTTGCTATTTGTGTGTGAGTATATGTCGAGTTTGCATTATTTTTATTATCAATCACTTTAAACATTTATTAGTGGATTATGATAGATAGTTAAAGTTGATTGTAGTAGGTATCTTTCTCGTCATTACGTACACCACTTGAAATCAAAGCGAGATAGAAGGTTTGGATCATTGTCTATGATAAAGTGTGAAAACCCGTGAGTAACTCTCCCCACCTTTTGGCCATATATTAATTTTTTCTTTATATCTAAACTTTAGATGACAATTGTGAACCCAAGTAACTCAATCACCATACACATTTATATCCATATTATTCTCTGCTATCCTTCTTTTTAGAATCATAAACCCACAACTACCTTCAAATCATCTTCCATCACACATAAACACCCAGAAACCACCATTCGAAGATATAGATATATCCACCTTGATTTCTTCTCCTAATCTTGATTATGAATTACCATCACAAACATTCATCATAACCTATGGTTGTCATTACCTGCTGCCATCAATCTCTATATCATCAATGTTATAAAATTTCAACACCTCCATGATCACTACCTTCATCATCATGACTGCCGACTGGTTTTTACTTCATGATCGATCAAACACCACAACTCTTTTACTTGTTTACCCTTGTACGATGAAACCACTACCATCAAAAACCAACACTTACTTGCCATCTTCAACCACCCGCTAACAGGTTATTTCTCTTTATTTTTCTTTTAAGTTCGACCAACACCATCCTTCGACCTCCAGCTTGCTACTCATATCTGGATCATAATCACCATCAACTCAAACTAAAACCCACTTGGGTTTCACTATTCGAACGACTTACTACTCGTTGTATGCTTTAGTATTATTTTGGTTATAGCTCGACTCAACAAAACCCCCACCCATTAAACAACCACACTAATACTATCACCTTAACCACCTTACACTAACTTACTCATCCATCACCCTTAATACATTCCTTCTTGGACTACAACAACCATAATCGAACCCATGTTAACCTCCACGACTACTATGTTTGTTTTCTGTTTCAACCATACCACAACCACTATCACGAACTTGACACTGCTACAGCTATTCGTCTTTCTATTTGTTCTTCAGCCGAACACCAAACCCACCACCAACTCATCACCTATACCACTAGCTGCATTATCTTATGTTTCTAATCGAATTACTAAGCTACTGCTGCTACCACAACAACTAATGCATTTGTTGCTGTTGAATGAACACATTTGGCTGCATTTACCACTCGCTGCAGCTACTATTTTATGGTTTCTATTACAAAAAGCAAATAACGATGGTGAATGTTAACTTTATTGAAGTTTAGACAACTTGGATATAAATTATATATACATAATGCTTTATCAAATAAATTTGTGGAACAAGTTGCACAACATACCGACAACATCTAAACCGAAGTCCCACTTGATAAGTTACTAGTACTACCTCTGCTGCATCTACCCTTTTTGTTTCGAACCAATAAACATAATAAAAGGGAGAATGAAAAGATGATGTATTGTTTAATAGACTTGTGCGTGCTTTTTTTTTGTTGTTGTGGTAGACAACTTAACTCAATTACTTTAATAAAGTAAAGGGTGATTAGGGATCAATTGATGGTGATATTTTTTTTAGATGATAGTGTTAAGAGGATGAGTGATGTTTGATGGAATCCAATTGGTTACATTTGATCCTTATATTTTTTTGACTGCTAAACTTTTGGGCCGAGTAGCTACTATGATTGGGCCGTGATCCAATTATTATGGTTCGTTTAGCTTGCTGCTACATCACGTCCTCTGTTTAAATCCCTAATCAAATATGATGAATGTGATCTTGATTATAGTGTTAACTAATATTGAGAAGGGTAAGTCACGAAGAGTTGATAAATAAGGATGATTATAATTGATAAATGATACACAAAATAATAGATATTTTCACGATGATTAGGTAGTTGATTACGCGGTATAATGATGATGAAAATAAGAAGTTATGATGTTAGATGATGATCATGGGATATCGATGAATAATGATGATGATGGTAATTATGATTAGATGATGGAAAAATGATGATAGTGATATGTCGATAGACAGCTTAGTTTGATCTTGATCGAACACCACAGAGACAAAAACCCAAAAATTGTGATATGCATCTTGGGTTTTTTTAATTGTTAAGTGGGTTTTAATTACAATTGGGCCTTAATTAAAAAAAGCATGGAATAGTGGGCTTGAATAATAATTATCTTGGGGCTTATGAACTATTGTTGGGCAGTGTAATTAGTTGGGCCGAAATCCTATTATGATGTTGGGCCGTGAAATGTGATTAGCAAAAATATGGGTAAGAGTGATGATGATGGTAACGGGTTTATAATGTTAGAGAGGATGATGTACAAGTATGAGTTAAATGAGTTTAGGAGGGTCATTATTTCAGAAAAGCAGAAATGGAGGAGTGGTCTTGGGTGTTATCGGGTTAGCGGGACGTCACGGGTTCAAACCCGGACTTGGGCATTTTTTAAGGACTACTCCTTTGAGGTAGTATTACTAATACCATTATTATTATTGTTGTCATTATTACTATATTTATTATTATTATTATTATTATTATTATTATTATTATTATTATTATTATTATTATTATTATTATTATTATTATTATTATTATTATTATTACTACTAATATAAATATTATACTCATTATTATTATTATCATTAAAATGAGCATTTGGATTATTATTACTATTAATATTATTATTAGTATTATCCTTAAAATTATCATTTTTGAAATTAATATTATTAACAAAAGTATTTTTATTAAAATTATCATTTTCAATATCATTATAAGTATTATTATTTTTTTTACTAACATTATTATTATTATTATTATTATTATTATTATTATTATTATTATTATTATTATTATTATTATTATTATTATTATTATTATTATTATTATTATTATTATTATTACTATTATTTTTATCACTTTTATTATTATTATTATTATTATTATTATTATTATTATCATTATTAACATATAACATTTTTATCATTTGATTATTAGTATTATCATTATCATTATTATTAAAAGTATTATCATTTTTATTATTATCATTACTATTATTATTTTAGTATTATTATAATTAATATTTTTAACAAACAAATGTTATCTATATAAAAATATATTACAAGTCAACTAATATTACATACTAATATGTTTTTAACTAATATATTACCATTTATATTGATAAAACTTTAATTAAATTATATATCATATATTTATTATAAGTATAATTATATTTAAAGTTACCAATTTTAATAAATTATAAAATATAAGTAAACTTAGTTGATTTATATTATAATGTGTTAATATATATAAATGATATAGGTTCGTGAATCCGAGGCCAACCCTGCATTGTTCAGTTCAGTCGAACGAATATTTTTACTACAAAATATTGTAGAGTGAGTTTCATTTGCTCCCTTTTTAAATGCTTTTGCAATATATATTTTTGGGACTGAGAATACATGCGCTACTTTTATAACTGTTTTATGAAATAGACACAAGTAATCGAAACTACATTCTATGGTTGAATGATCGAAATCGAATATGCCCCTTTTAGCTTGGTAGCCTAAGAATTAGGGAACTGGCCCCTAATTGACGCGAATCCTAAACGTAGATCTACGGGAACTAACAACCCCCATTCTGGAATTTGGAATGCTTTAGTACTTCGAGTTTATCATGTCTGATAGGTGTCCCGGAATGATGGGGATATTCTATATGCATCTTGTTAAGGTCGGTTACCAGGTGTTCAATTCATATGAATGATTATTTTTGTCTCTATGCATGGGATGTATATTTATGAGAAATGAAAAATGAAAATCTTGTGGTCTATTAAAATGATGGAAATGATTATTTATGTTAAACTAATGAACTCACCAACCTTTTGGTTGACACTTTAAAGCATGTTTATTCTCAGGTATTAAAGAAACCTTCCGTTGTGCATTTGCTCATATTAGAGATATTACTTGGAGTCATTCATGACATATTTCAAAAGACATTGGATTCGAGTCGTCGAGTTCATCAAGATTATTACTAAGTCAATTATGGTTGGATATATTATGAAATGGTATGCATGCCGTCAACTGTCGATGAAATAAAAGTTTGTCTTTTAAAAACGAATGCAATGTTTGTAAAATGTATCATATAGAGGTCAAGTACCTCGCGATGAAATCAACTATTGTGAATCGTTTATAGTGTATATGAACGGGTCCTTTCACCATGAAGAATCATCCGCAAGACACTTACGAAGATGGGAAACATGAAATGTATTATGGATCCCCGCAAGCTCTTCGGGTTATTCCAAACGATACGCAACTTCACCAACACGAGCTAAAATCTTAAATGGCCCAATAAACTGAGGAGCTAACTTTCCCCATTTTCGAAACCGAATAATACCCTTCCATGGCGAAACCTTAAGCATCACCATGTCACCTTCTTGAAACTCAATCAATCGCCTACGTTTATCGGCATACGACTTTTGTCTATCTTGAGCTGCTTTCAAATGAGTCCGAATCATCTCAATCTTGCTATTCGCCTCTAAAACCAAATTGGTACTCTCGATTTCTCTTTGACACCCTTCACCCCAACAAATCGGAGGTCGACACCTCCGCCCATAAAGCATCTCATAAGGTGGCATCCCGATACTAGTATGATAACTATTATTGTACTAGAATTCCACCAAGGGCGAATGCTTATCCCAACTACCACTGAAATCAATAATACACGCCCGTAACATATCCTCTAATGTTTGATTTGTACGTTTGGTTTGACAGTCCGTTTGAGGATGGTATGCCGTGCTCATTCTCAATTGTGTATCCATATCTTCATGAAACTTATTCTAAAACCGAGATGTGAAACGAGTGTCTCGATCCGAAATAATAGATATAGGAACCCCAGGCCTTGATATCACCTCCTTGATAAATAATTTAGCCAAGTCTCTGACGATATCGTTTCCTGAATGGGAAGAAACAAGGCACTCTTCGTCAACCTATCAACTATCACCCAAATCGAATCAAATTGGGTTCTCGCCGTCTTTGGTAACTTTGTAATGAAATCCATGGTAATGTGCTCCCATTTCCATTTCGGAATTTCTAACGGTTGTAACATACCATACGGCTTTTGGTGTTCGACTTTAACTTCCAAACACCTGACGCATTGTTCAACATACTTTACAACATCACGTTTCATGCCCGGCCACCAATACTCCTTCTTTAAATCTAGATACATTTTTGTCGTGCCCGGATGAATGGAATACTTTGACTTATGTGCTTCATCAAGTAGCACTCGTCGGAAATCTCCCATTCTAGGCACCCACACTCGTCCTTGAAAGGATAACAAACCATGCGGGCCTAAGGTAATAAACTCCGTTTGCCCCACGATTCGTTCTTTCATGACTCATCCTAATCCATTCGGACGAAGTCCATTTCAATTACAAACGATTCACAATAGTTGATTACATCGCGAGGTACTTGACCTCTATATGATACATTTTACAAACATTGCATTCGTTTTTAAAAGACAAACTTTCATTTCATCGACAGATAACAACATGCATACCATTTTATAATATATCAAACTATAATTGACTTAATAATAATCTTGATGAACTCAACGACTCGAATGCAACATCTTTTGAAATATGTTATGAATGACTCCAAGTAATATCTCTAAAATGAGCAAATGCACAGCGGAAGATTTCTTTCGTACCTGAGAATAAACATGCTTTTAAGTGTCAACCAAAAGGTTGGTGAGTTCATTAGTTTATCATAAATAATCATTTCATAATTTTAATAGACCACAAGATTTCATATTTCCATTTCTCATAAACATACGCCCCATGCATAAAGACAAAAATATGATTCATATGGATTGAACACCTGGTAACTGACGTTAACTTAATGCATAGAATATCCCCAAAACAGAACCTCTCGTCTGTATAATAATCTCGAAGTACTAAAGGATTCGTACCCCGAATGGGACTTGTCAAGGTCCATAGATCTATCTTTAGGATTCGCGTCAATCAGGGGCCATTTCCCTAAATTCTTAGGTTACCAGACTTGAAGGGCGATATTCGGTTTAATAATCCAACCATATAATGTCATTTTTGATCACTTGTGTCTATTTTGTAAAACATTTATAAAAAACAGCGCATGTATTCTCAGTCCCAAAAATATATATTGCAAAAGCATTTAAAAAGGGAGCAAATGAAACTCACGGTACTGTATTTTGTAGTAAAAATACATATGACAACATTGAACAATGCAGGATTGGCCTCGGATTCACGAACCTATATCATTTGTATATATATTAAAACATATAATGGAAATTACATAATTTTATTTATTAATATATATTATTTATATATATTTTTGTAGTTATATAGAATTTATTTGAAATTCCATTTAAAAACATATACTTATATTATATCTTAAATTATATATTATATATATTTATTTTGTAAATATATATTCTAAAATGATTAATATCTATTCATTTAGTTATAATATATATATATATATATATATATATATATATATATATATATATATATATATATATATATATATGTATATATATATATATGTATATATATATATGTATATATATATATATATATATATATATATATATATATATATATATATATATATATATATATATATATATATATATATATATATATATATATATATATATATATATATGTATGTATATTTACATTATTATTATTATGTTTTGAAAATCAATAGTTTGTTAACTGTAATTATTTATCTAAATAATGTTATCGTATATAGTTATATGAAATATTAATATAGTTATAGTATATGTACTAAATATATTTTATAAGCAAAATTATTTATAAAAAAATAATAGTTTTTAACATTAGTGAGCTACTAAAAATAATAACTTTATTAATAATGATAATAATAATAATAATAATAATAATAAAAATAATAATAATGATATTGTTGATATTGATACTTATGTTAATGATAATAGTACTAATAATTATAAAAGTGATCCTAATACTAATATTAATGAAAATAATAATGATTTGTATCATTTTCCTAATAATAAGTATAACAATATTAATAGTAATAATCATAGTAATATTAGTAATACCCATATTAATAATAATGAAAAATTCTAAAATTTCCATATTAATACTTTTAGTGATATAGATAAGAATAACAATAATACGAATAACAATATTAATGATAATATGTTAATAATAACAATAATCTTAATCTTAATAATAATAATAATAATAATAATAATAATAATAATAATAATAATAATAATAATAATAATAATAATAATAATAATAATAATAATAATAATAATACTTATAACAATAACAATAACAACACTAATTTACAATAATAATAATAATAATAATAATAATAATAATAATAATAATAATAATAATAATAATAATAATAATAATAAAAATAATAATAATAATAATAATACAAGAAACTACCTCAAAATTCGACCCAAAAAGAATAAAGTAACCCTGCCAGGGTTCGAACCTAAGACCCCTCGCTCCTCAACCCAACACTCTAACCAACCCACCATCCACGTATTTCTGTTTTATTTCCAGACCCAATATATATTAACCCATTTCTGTTTCCACTCCCTTCTTCTCCTTCTTCTTTAAATCAATTTCGACCAGGTACTTTAATCAACAAAATCACCATTTTTTTATACTTCAAACTACTCATAAACAATCAACATCCATGTTTGATTTAATAGAAAACAAAAAATATAAAAATATAAAAAAAATCTTGTCCGTCGCTGCCAAGGAAGAAAGAAAAAAAAAATTTTGATTTTTAACTTCGAGCTCGTTTTGGCTAAATGTTACAACACGAAATAGTTGGTAAAACTTTCATAGAAACTATTGGAATCATCAATTGACCAAAAAACATCAAAACGATTTCGAATTTGAAAGATTACAATTCGGTTGACTTTTGGATTCTAAGTTTGACTCTTCCAATTCGAGTTTGATTTCGCGAATTGGAACTTGAGAATTTGAGGAAACATTCAAGGCGTGGTTTAGGACACTTATGTATTTTTAGATTTTTCAAAATCATTCGAAATCATGGTTTGAGTAAAATGGTATCGTACCAGAGAACTAGACTCGTGTTCTTTATATTTTTTTTATTCAGTAGATAATTGTAGATGTAATTGGTGATTGATAATTGATAGTGAGGCTCGAGTGCTTTTCAACAAACCGAAGAATTGGATTTATATACCGAAGAATTTGATCGACAGCAAGAATCACGTAGGAGGAAAAGAAAGAAAAAAAATGAAAAGTAGATAGAGATAGGTTAACAGATTGTACAATTTCAAGACTTTTGATTTATATTGATATTATATTAATAATAAATAATAAACATATTACTAATAATAATTTTGATAATATTATTAATAATAATTCAAATACTAATAATAATAATCATAATGGTTGTATTATTTATAACCTTGGTAATAATAATAATAATAATAATTATAAGACTAATAATAATTAAATATTAAATAATAACATTAATATTTAGTAAATAAAAATACATTAATAATGATAATACTTTTAGTAATCATAATAATAACTAAGTTTATAATGGTACTAATAATATTATTAGTTATAGTATTATTAATTTTATTGATACTAATAATATTAACAATAATAATATAACAACTTATACTTATCAAATTTCACATGTATGCATATACTTTATTTAATAATATTAATGATACAAATGTTAATATTAATATTAATAATAATATTAATGAAAGTAATGATAATAAAATTAATATATCAATTAAAATTTTAACTTATAATTACATATAATATATTACCATTTATTATATCCTATCTGTCAATTATAATTTATTGAATCTTTAATATTTATGTATTACAGTATATATAATACCACTTATGTATAAAATTCATATATATATTTCTCTTACCTTTTTAATTTAAATGATTAAATGATATTACAGGAATTCAAATTAATATATATACTTATATACTTATATATATATATATATATATAGATATATATATATATATATATATATATATATATATATATATATATATATATATATATATATATATATATATATATATATATATATATATATATATATATATATATATTTGCACACAATTATTCGTGAATCATCGGGAATAGTCAAAGGTCAAATGAATACAGGAACACAATTCAAGATTTTTCAGACTCAATATTACAGACTTTGCTTATCGTATCGGAATCATATAAAGATTAAGTTTAAATTTGGTCGAAAATTTTCGGGTCATCACAGTACCTACCCGTTAAAGAAAATTCGTCCCGAAATTTGAGTGAGGTGGTCATGGCTAACAATAAAAATGTTTTCATGACGAATATGAGTTGATAAATAGAGTTTTATAACCATTGTATAATTTGGATAAAACAATTCGATTTCTCGAAGTGTATGAGTGAAGCTATCACAAAAGAATGAAATGAGAAATAAAGATTTGTTTTTAATTTTTGACGTAGTCAGGTTTGAATTTAGAACATAAGGTGCGTCTTAACTTTTGACGTTGTCTTGGTTGAATTCCGGAATTCAAGGGATTTAAAAAAAATCTCCGAAATCTAAGAGATTTGATTCTTCGACAAAATAAGAAATTAAGATCTCTATAATTAAATACGGTGATCTTCCTCGATTACTCTGTCTGATATTTCTATTATAAATTTAACTCTTCCGTTCCATTACTCTCACCATTCCTATACTTTCTTTCTTAATTCATACATCCAAAAGATTGTGAAAATGCTTAGTCCGGTTCTAATCCCTGATATTTCCCAAATTATCATTTCTGCCATCCTTCCTTTCAATCTTCCACCAGAAAAATCTGTTTGATTTTAATATAACCTTGGGGTGATACTATTCTTAATTATGCCGTGTCTTTATATTGCTATTTGTATTAATATCCACAGTTTGTAACTTCCGTGTTGTTATTGGGCTTTATATTTTCTCTTATATTTTGGAGCTCTTTGCCTTTTTTATTATCTTCTCGACCTCTTAGTAAAGCGAGTAACGGTCTAGAATTCGTAAGTATGGAGTTTCAAATGAACTTAATGTTCTAAATAAGAAAGAACGTAATAGCACGATTTGATTTGTCAAATTACCTGAGTCACTGAGAATAGAACTATCAATAACATACTTTCTTGATATGTTCAGAAGTTAAGCAGAATGAAAGAGTTATGTAACATGGCACGTGATGACGTTATGGTCTGTGAATCATCGCGTCCCATAAGAAACTCAGCATGACTTACTGTAATATAATCACGTTGATCAAGTGTCATTATATTATACTAACTCATGCATCAATTTCCAACACTACTCCAGAAGTCATTCATAATTTAAACTCGAATTTTAAAGAAATTTAGAAACTAAAATGGTTTCCTTAATAATGTAATACGGATAGTACAAAGAGATAACTAATTTCGGACAAGAAGAGTTATGAAAATATCCTCGAAAATATCAAAGATATTTATGATGATATTTTAGAATTTCTAAGTTCGATGGTTGATGAAGAAAGATTTTACGCAAGATTTTAACATGAGTACGGAGTAAGATATTCGTTGAAGGTTTCATCGGATCCAGAATTACCTAGATTCTTTGAATAAATGGTATGGTCCTGGTATTTGGCCTTGGTCTCCTTCATGGTTTGCTCAATCTGTTTTTCAGTAACAAATTTTCTATCGAGCGTTCCCAACACTCTCTTCTTTATCATCAAACTTTTGACCGTTTAGACCATCTACAATTTTTTTGTTTCCTCTGCATTTGATGCTACGATATTTGAATCATCGGTTATCATTCCGAAGTGGTTTCAAGAGAATTGTGTTTTTAGATGATTAAACGCTAATGGTAACATGGTAGAATATGAAAGGTTCCCCGGTAATAATAAAAGAGCACGCATATATATCAAGCTTATAGTAAGGCTAGTCCGACTGAAAAGTTGAAGTTGACTTGTTAGAGCTGTGACAAATTTGGCTAATTTGAAAGGAATTCTAAAGTTATTTTCGGTAATAACAACGTCAATGGAGCTAGCACGGATACATGTTAAACGTTTACTCAGGTTCTGAGTGTTTTTAGGTGCATAACTATATACATCAATCTTTCCTTCCGTAGATGAAGTGCGGTTGGTTCATCCTCTCGATTGAGGTGTTTTCAAGAATCATGAAGGGCTTGAACGTAGATAGCAATCGTCAAGATATAAATGAGGTTTAAGATGAAATCAAGTGGCAAACTTGAAGAATTGTTTAGTTTCATATGTTATAATCAATATTTTAATTCATTTTAATTGTCCAATGTTATTAGTCCATAATCGATAGTTTACAGTTGACAGTCCAATAATTCATATATAGTTTAATATATAATATTCGAATTAATTAATACGTATAGTGACCCGTGTACATGTCTCAGACTCGATCACAACTCAAAGTATATATATTATTATAGAATCAACCTCAAACCTGTATAGAGAACTCGATCATTACTGCATATAGAGTGTCTATGGTTATTCCAAATAATATATATATATGCGTCGATATGATATGTCAAAACCTTGTATACGTGTCCCGATATTTAAAGTGCGTAAAATAAATACAAAAATTAAATGACGATAAATAAAATTGCGAGAATTAAAATTGCGATAAAATAAATTGCGATAATTAAATTACGATAAATAAATTGCGATAATTAAAATGTAATACGGAATTAACAGTTAGCTAGGAACAGTTAGCTAGGATTTCGTTAGCGTGGATTCTTAACCAAATTTCTCATAGTTAATTTGTTTGTTTCTAACAAATTTTATTTTGTCCAACGTTTTCTTCATTATGCCACTTGTTGGATTCTGATAGATCAAAATCCAAATATGAAATCGAATGGAAATGGTTATTCTGCGGTGAACGGATTCGTATATATGTGGATGTAAATAGGATAGTAAATGACCGTCGAGTCAAATTTGAAGAATGTACAGTGTAACTTATTAATGTGAAATCTAAATATTCCTCGGGTATTACCTACCCGTTAAAATATTTTCACTATTAACAGTTTGTAAGAAAGAATTTTTAATTACAATCTTTATAAAAAAATATATATATACATATATATTTTCTTCAGATGTAATCATGGATTTAATGAGTCAATATGATATTAAACTCATTTGGTTTGTCGTTAGAACAAGAATATAAAATCTCTAAAACATCAGAGATTACATATTAGTCATGTCGAACGAAGATAAATGTTGTAGAACGATTTGCAGATTGATGATTATGCTCGAGGTACATCATGAGATGTTGAAGCATCGATTTTTGATGGTACGGGTGCTGTTACTGATGGTACTGTTGGTGCCGGTGATATTGTCGAAGCTGGTATGTTTTGCACCATATTTTCCAAGGCTACAACGTGGGCGCGAAGCTCGTGGACTTCTTCCATTATTCCGGGTTGATTGTCGATCGGATCGAGCGGATGAATAAGGTTTAGAATTTTAGATATAATATAATCGTGGCGAGATATTTGGGAAATGAGGGTGAAAATGGTGTTTCGAATGAGTTCGTCGGTAAGTGCTTCAGGTTCATCGCCAAGAGTGCAAGTTGGTGGGTGGAAGGGATCGCCTTCTTCTCATCTCCATCGGTTAAGTCGACTACGAACTCATCAGATGAATTGGGGATGGATGATTGGTTGATTCATTCTGGTGACACTGCTTTCGGAGCTTAGGTGAAACTCCATATCGGAATAGTTGTCGGAATCCGAGGAATTCGAACTGGTTGAGGAATTCTTCTCGTACGATCAGATGAAGGATTTCCGATAAGAAATAGATTATAGGATGTAGATTAGTACCATGTAATACATAATTTTACATATGCATATATAATACTAAAATCCCATAAGTTACGGAGGAATCTACGGAAGCTGTCAGGCAAAGTCTACAGTAACAGATATGCTAAGATATGAATTAGCAGATACGCCAAGATACGAATTTTGTCTATACACTATTCATGCAATCATTGTAGTAAAATGTGTCTAGACTAAGAAGGATAAGCAGGTAATTTCCTAAGGATAATAAGTAGATGATTTTCGACACGAATGATAAGCAAAACTTTTGACATGCAGACACGGTCGAAGTCCAGACTCACTAATGCATCCTAACGACTTATCAGTTAGACACACTAATACAGACCTGGTTCGCTAAGACCACCGCTCTGATACCAACTTTCATGACCCGTCCTAATCCATCCGGACAAAGTCCATTTTGATTACAAACGATTCACAATAGTTGATTACATCGCGAGGTACTTGACCTCTATATGATACATTTTACAAACATTGCATTCGTTTTTAAAAGACAAACTTTCATTTCATCGACAGTTAACAGCATGCATACCATTTTATAATATATCAAACTATAATTGACTTAATAATAATCTTGATGAACTCAATGACTCGAATGCAACATCTTTTGAAATATGTTATGAATGACTCCAAGTAATATCTCTAAAATCAGCAAATGCACAGCGGAAGATTTCTTTCGTATCTGAGAATAAACATGCTTTCAAGTGTCAACCAAAAGGTTGGTGAGTTCATTAGTTTATCATAAATAATCATTTCATAATTTTAATAGACCACAAGATTTCATATTTTCATTTCTCATAAACATACGTCCCATGCATAGAGACAAAAATATCATTCATATGGATTGAACACCTGGTAACCGACGTTAACTTAATGCATAGAATATCCCCAAACCAGAACCTCTCATCGGTATAATAATCTCGAAGTACTAAAGCATTCGTACCCCGAATGGGACTTGTCAAGGTCCATAGATCTATCTTTAGGATTCGCGTTAATCAGGGGCCATTTCCCTAAATTCTTAGGTTACCAGACTTGAAGGGTGATATTCGGTTTAATAATCCAACCATATAATGTCGTTTTTGATCACTTGTGTCTATTTCGTAAAACATTTATAAAAAACAGCTCATGTATTCTCAGTCCCAAAAATATATATTGCAAAAGCATTTAAAAAGGGAGCAAATGAAACTCACGGTACTGTATTTTGTAGTAAAAATACATATGACAACATTGAACAATGCAGGGTTGGCTTCGGATTCACGAACCTATATCATTTGTATATATATTAAAACATATAATGGAAATTACATAATTTTATTTATTAATATATATTATTTATATATATTTTTGTAGTTATATAGAATTTATTTGAAATTCCATTTAAAAACATATACTTATATTATATCTTAAATTATATATTATATATATATTTATTTTGTAAATATATATTCTAAAATGATTAATATCTATTCATTTAGTTATAATATATATATATATATATATATATATATATATATATATATATATATATATATATATATATGTATATTTACATTATTATTACTATGTTTTGAAAATCAATAGTTTGTTAACTGTAATTATTTATCTAAATAATGTTATTGTATATAGTTATATGAAATATTAATATAGTTATAGTATATGTACTAAATATATTTTATAAGCAAAATTATTTATAAAAAAATAATAGTTTTTAACATTAGTGAGCTACTAAAAATAATAACTTTATTAATAATGATAATAATAATAATAATAAAAATAATAATAATGATTTTGTTGATATTGATACTTATGTTAATGATAATAGTACTAATAATTATAAAAGTGATCCTAATACTAATATTAATGAAAATAATAATAATAATAATAATAATAATGATATTACTTATAACAATAACAATAACAACACTAATTTATAATAACAATAACAATAATAATAATAATAATAATAATAATAATAATAATAATAATAATAATAATAATAATAATAATAATAATAATAATAATAATAATAATAATAATAATAATAATAATACAAGAAGCTACCTCAAAATTCGACCCAAAAAGAATAAAGTAACCCTGCCAGGGTTCTAACCCGAGACCCCTCGCTCCTCAACCCAACACTCTAACCAACCCACCATCCACGTATTTCTGTTTTATTTCCAGACCCAATATATATTAACCCATTTCTGTTTCCACTCTCTTCTTCTCCTTCTTCTTTAAATCTATTTCGACCAGGTACTTTAATCAACAAAATCACGATTTTTTTATACTTCAAACTACTCATAAACAATCAACATTCATGTTTGATTTAATAGAAAACAAAAAAAATAAAAATATAAAAAAAAAATCTTGTCCGTCGCTGCCAAGGAAGAAAGGAAAAAAAATTTGATTTTTAACTTCGAGCTCGTTTTGGCTAAATGTTACAACACGAAATATTTGGTAAAACTTTCATAGAAACTATTGGAATCATCAATTGACCAAAAAACATCAAAACGATTTCGAATTTGAAAGATTACAATTCGGTTGACTTTTGGATTCTAAGTTTGACTCTTCCAATTCGAGTTTGATTTCGCGAATTGGAACTTGAGAATTTGAGGAAACATTCCAGGCGTGGTTTAGGACACTTTTGTATTTTTAGATTTTTCAAAATCATTCGAAATCATGGTTTGAGTAAAATGGTATCGTACCAGAGAACTAGACTCGTGTTCTTTATATTTTTTTTTATTCAGTACATAATTGTAGATGTAATTGGTGATTGATAATTGATAGTGAGGCTCGAGTGCTTTTTAACAAACCAAAGAATTGGATTTATATACCGAAGAATTTGATCGACAGTAAGAATCATGTAGGAGGAAAAGAAAGAAAAAATGAAAAGTAGATAGAGATAGGTTAACAGATTGTACAATTTCAAGACTTTTGATTTATATTGAAATTATATTAATAATAAATAATAAATATATTACTAATAATAATTTTGATAATATTTTTAATAATAATTCAAATACTAATAATAATAATCATAATGGTTGTATTATTTATAACCTTGGTAGTAATAATAATAATAATAATAATAATAATAATAATAATAATAATAATAATAATAATAATAATAATAATAATAATAATAATAATAATAATAATAATAATAATAATAATATTAATAATAATAATAATAATAATAATAATAATAATAATAATAATAATATTAATAAGACTAATAATAATTAAATAATAACATTAATATTTAGTAAATAAAAATACATTAATAATGATAATACTTTTAGTAATCATAATAATAACTAAGTTTATAATGGTACTAATAATATTATTAGTTATAGTGTTATTAATTTTATTGATACTAATAATATTAACAATAATAATATAACAACTTATACTTATCAAATTTCACATGTATGCATATACTTTATTTAATAATATTAATGATACAAATGTTAATATTAATATTAATAATAATATTAATGAAAGTAATGATAATAAAATTAATATAGCAATTAAAATTTTATATTATAATTACATATAATATATTACCATTTATTATATCCTATCTGTCAATTATAATTTATTGAATCTTTAATATTTATGTATTACAGTATATATAATACCACTTATGTATAAAATTCATATATATATATATTTCTCTTACCTATTTAATTTAAATGATTAAATGGTATTACAGGAATTCAAATTAATATATATACTTATATTATATATATATATATATATATATATATATATATATATATATATATATATATATATATTCACATTTTTATTTGCACACAATTATTCGTGAATCGTCGGGAATAGTCAAAGGTCAAATGAATACTGGAACATAATTCAAGATTTTTCAGACTCAACATTACAGACTTTGCTTATCGTATCGGAATCATATAAAGATTAAGTTTAAATTTGGTCGAAAATTTCCGGGTCATCATACGTTCTTCATGCTTATTATTAACGAAAGCTTCAATTTGAATCTCACCAAGCTTTACAAGAAAATCGTTTGTAATAATCATGCGTAACGATCCTACTCGTTTCGCCGGATGTTAAATTTTTCGACTCAACGCATCCGCGACCACATTTGCCTTGCCCAAATGATATAAGATTTCACAATCATAGTCTTTCATCACATTCATCCATCTACATTGACGATAATTCAAATCTCTTTGATCAAAAAGATGTTTCAAACTCTTATGATCCGAACAAATCGTACACTTAACACCATACAAGTAATAGCGCCAAATTTTCAACGCATGCACAACCGCCGCCAACTCAAGATCATGAGTCAGATATCTCGTTTCGTGTTTCTTTAATTGTCGAGAGGCGTAAGCGATGACTTTACCTCTTTGCATTAGAACACACCCGAGCCCATTTAATGAAGCATCACAATAAACTGTCATGTCTTCTACAGCTTCCGGCAACACTAACACCGGAGCTTGACATAACTTCTCTTTTAACAATTGGAAAGCAACTTTTCCTTCCGTAACGTCTTTAACACACCACGCAAATGATGTTCATGTTCCTTCATACTCTTAGAATAGACAAGTATGTCGTCAATGAACACAATCACCGACTTGTCCAACATAGGTTAGCACACTCGATTCATAAGATCCATGAATGTCATCGGTGCATTCGTAAGACCGAAAGGCATAACTACAAACTCATAATGCCCGTAACGTGTTCGAAAAGCCGTTTTCACAATATCTTCCTCATGGACCCGCATTTGGTGATAGCCAGACTGTAGGTCAATCTTAGAGAAATACGTTGCACCTTGGAGTTGGTCAAACAAATCGTCAATCCGAGGCAATGGATAACGATTCTTTATCGTCACTTTATCCAACTCCCGATAATCGATGCACATCCGCATACTACCATCCTTCTTCTTCACGAATAAAACCGGAGCGCCCCATGGTAAAGCACTCGGTCGAATAAAACCCTTTTCAAGCAACTCTTGGGTTTGATTTAATAACTCTTGCATCTCCGTTGGTGCTAAACGATAAGGAGTTTTAGCAATGGGAGTAGCCCCCGGAACCAACTCAATGCGAAATTCAACTTGTCTTTCCGCCGGAACACCCAGTAATTCATCCGGAAAAACGTCTTCGAATTCACTAACCACCGGAATTTCACGAATGGATGGTGGCTCTTCCCGAGTATCAACTACATGAGCAAGAAAAGTCATGCCACCACTAACAAGAAAACAACGTGGCCGTGCATAATGGCACAAGTCTTCTCCGTGTCTTGCCATGAATAATTAACTCTCCCCCACTTGGCGTCTTCACACGAATAGATTTTTCATGGCATGCAATATCGGCTCTATAGCGATCGAGCCAATCCATACCAACGTCAATATCGAATTTACCCAAGGTCATCGGGATAAGATCAATTTTAAACGTTTCGGAACCAAACACAATATCACAATCATTACAAACATCAACCCCTAGCACCGTCTTACCATCAGCTATTTCAACTTCTACCGGATGACTTAACTTAGCTAGTGGTTTATCAAGCTTAGACACGAATCTTGGAGAAACAAACGAGAAATTAGCACCGCTATCAAATAGGATCCTTGCCGTATTAGAGTTAACCATGAAAGTACCTGAGACAACTTCATTGGATTGCTTGACTTCATCATTCGTCGTCAAATAGTTGCGACCCCTAGCCCTGCCAGCCGCTTTCTCCAACCGTTTAACATGATCGGTGTTCAAATCGGGGCACTCCGGCCTTCGGTGCCCTTCTTTACCACAATTATAACAAGTGAGTTTGATTGTAGTAGATGGTTTGGTACAATCACGGGCCATATGTCCCCTTCGCCCACAATTGTGACAAGAATAAGGAAAAGCTCTGGAAGCACCTTTCTTCACACTACCGACACTCTCGGTTGCACCTTTACTCTTCTTGCTCTAATGACTAGTAGCTTCGAACTTCCTCTTGCCAAAAGTAAAGCCACTATTTATCAAAGCGAGTGACTCAAAACCTTTGGCCATATCAAACAACTCATCAAAACTTTTCACCACGTTTACACTAATCTTATCTTGATAGTTGTCATTCAAGATTCGATAGAAGTCTTCCTTCAACATTTTATCGTTCCCGACATACTCCAGGAAAAATTGGGTCTTTGACAAGAAAACAGATTTGAGAGTGTTCAAATCCATCGACCCTTGCCTCAAGGAACGCAACTCGTCCTTAAGTCTAGTAAGATCGGCCGAAGTTCGGTACTCGTTGAAAAACTCCTCCTTGAACTCATCTCAAGTGAAATCCATGCATTGTTCTTCACCATAAAGTTGGATTTTCGCGTCCCACCACAACTTGGCATCACCCCGTAACATGCTACAACCATACCTCGTCTTCTTTTCGAGAGGGCATTCACAAGTTTGAAAAGCCCCCTCCATATCGGAGATCCAACAATTGCTTTTTAGCGGATCCCTTTCGCCATCAAAAGTGGGAGGTTGAGAATCCTTGAAATTCGTATAAAATAAGTCCCGCCTTCCCACATTGTCTTCTTGCAGAACAAGATTAACTTGTTCCTTAACCATATTGACTACTTGCTCGTCAATTGAATCTAGAAACATTTTCCTAATGTCTTCGAGAAACTCCGCTTTTTGATGTTTGAAGATGGCCACAACTTTGTCCGTGAACTCAACATCCTCACTCGTACCTCCATCATTGTTCTCGGGTCTGTTTCTCGTCTTTATACTATAAAACGGAAATAGATTAAACAACAAAACGAGAGGACAAGACACAATTATATACATACACACCTCACCGCCCCATCTTGCTCAACAGTCGTTGTACATCGCTCGTTTGACACTATTTGAACCCGTAACAATGGTAGCTAATCATTGTTATGAGAGCACGTCGCATTAACTTGCTAGTACAACGTCTATCTCGCTTGATGATCGCAAAACACAACACAAAACAATTAGCGCATAGTTAGTTCACCTAAACCTAGGCACTAACAAATTCCTGGTCCGACCTGTCTCCTACAAGTCCCGCATAACGTGCATATACAATAAAGTCTAAGTCTAGGCACCTATCTCAAGTAGCCTAAATCCCTTAGACCATGCTTTGATACTACTTGTAATGACCCGACTCCGTTACACCCACGCTTTTAAAAAAAAAGTTTCAGAAACAACACATCTGGACGGCGTCCAGTTATCTGGACAGCGTCCAGAAAAGAAGACTTGGATGGCCTCCAGAAGATCTGGACTGTGTCCAAATGAACTACCAGATTCTGATCAAGGTGTCCAATTTACATGAGCGAAAAACCCGCTTCCGGACACTTTTAAACGAAAACCTTTTCACAACATGTCATAATAAGTTAAACCAAGAGATTTCCAAAATAAAACCAAGTTTTACAACATCGGGCCCACATCGGCCATTTTACGAGTTTCGTTCAAAAATACTAGTTCGACCATAAGAGTTTAAATTCCAAACGACACCTAGAGCATGGTGTTTGGGGTTAAACTACCCATATCTGGGCCAAACTTCAAAAGCTATACATTCCAAGTGCGCCCCCTATCAAAACAAAGCGGGAGGCCACTAATCCAACCGAACACCCTTACCCTTATCCACGCCGGAACCTAAAAAGAGTAAACAATGAGAGGGTAAGCTAAAGCTTAGTGAGTGCAATAGTTATACATATACATATATAACCTACTTACTTGCTATCACTTATACAATACCACATACAAGCTAGCAATACAACAACTATGCAAACATTATGCATAAACCAATATCCGCAATTCATAATAAGCTAGCGACACCAAAAGCATATAGTTCACAATTAAATATGCTAATACAAAATTCACATAACCATGGTTAACCAATCGTACAAGGGAACGGTACTCGCTAAAGACCGTCGGAGTTCATAACATCCATTAGTGTACATACGCCGCGTAATCACTGATCCCCCGGGTGATGTCTTAAACTCCACGATAATCTCACCCCCATGACAATGTGGTGTCTTAAACACCGCGACAATTCTACATGTCAATCAAACCAATGAGTGGTGTCTTGAACACCGCGACAATTCCACTCCCATGACAATGTGTTGCTTAAACACCGAGACTATTCCACATGTCAATCAAATCAACGAGTGGTGTCTTAAAAACGTCGACAATTCCACTCGTTACGTAGAATGTGGTGTCTTGAACACCGCGATAATTCCACATTCCACGCTACACAAATAAATACATTATATACGTACACGTATAATTATTCCACTCACCTTACACGTCGGTGATGATTAAACACTTCCGTACGCTTCAAAGCAAAGTACCTAATACATTAAGTACATATATTAATTATTCATTCAAGTTGGTCAACCAACTTATTCGCCATACAAGTGCCATTTGGCCCATGGTGCAAACGTGACCCATTTGCACCACTCATTCTAACACTAGGTCAGGATTATGTCAAACCCTTACCAACAATTCGATTATGGTCTTAATTCACCTTTTAACACAAGGTTATCTCATTTCGCACCCATTAACCCACTTAGGTAATCAAAGACTCATTTGACCCATTTCAAGGTTAACGTACTCATTTAGGTCACTTTCATACCCAAATACACCCATTCACTTTAAACACTAAGTGTGCTAGTGATTTACAAACATTTAAGACTCATATACACAATTTAACATTTCAAAACCCTAGGTTAGTCATCTTTGAGTCCTCATGACCCAAACTTACCCAAAAACCCCCAAAACACTAACAATTGGGTTTTATGTTTATTACTAACCCAAACCCTAACCCTTAAACAATTAAACAAGGAAATCAAGGTTAAGACTTACCACTACAATCAAAATGTAGCTAGGGACTAGATGAACAACTTTAGAACTCGCACTTAGACCCGATTCGACCTTCTTCTTCCTTGATTTGAGCTCTCTCACTATAGATCTTTCTCTCTCTCTAGAATTTAAGTGGAAAGGGATAAGGTTGGTGAAAGTGGTGTAAATGAGGCTCCCCCAACTGATCTAGTGCCTTAAATTTGTCCACAAAGTGAAATTACCAAAATACCCATTTGTAATATTTAAAAACAAAACAGCTGCCTCGCCAGTTCATCTAGACGGCGTCCAGAATACTGGACAGCGTCCAGCCCTTCAATAAAGGACGGCATCCCACCATTTGGACGGCGTCCCAACCTTCTGTGAGAACAGGATCTTACAGCTATGATGTACATCTTTCTTTAACAACTTGACCACCGTTAACTACAATCTCTATTTCAATTCCATGAATTCCGTTTCATAATAAACCAAGTGTATTATTCAAATATATGTTTGATTTTACACTTTCATCTTCGATGTACCCGAAACTTTCTACGAAAACCTTATTCGTACCTTATAAAGTTCATAGGAATTCCATGAACATCAACACCCTTCACCGAGGAATATCAATTTGTATAGATAATGAAGTACTAATTACATTAGTGAAATACTCCGTAAAAATTGTAGTGACCCGAACTTTTCCATGTTTATATATATTAATTGAGATTGATATTTACATGATTAAATGTTTCCAACATGTTAAGCAATCAAACTTGTTAAGACTTGATTAATTGAAATATGTTTCATATAGACAATTGACCACCCAAGTTGACCGGTGATTCACGAACGTTAAAACCTGTAAAAACTATATGATGACATATATATGGATATATATATAGTTAACATGATACTATGATAAGTAAACATATCATTAAGTATATTAACAATGAACTACATATGTAAAAACAAGACTACTAACTTAATGATTTTTAAACGAGACATATATGTAACGATTATCGTTGTAAATACATTTAATGTATATATATCATATTAAGAGATATTCATACATGATAATATCATGATAATATAATAATTTAAAATCTCATTTGATATTATAAACATTGGGTTAACAACATTTAACAAGATCGTTAACCTAAAGGTTTCAAAACAACACTTACATGTAACGACTAATGATGACTTAACGACTCGGTTAAAATGTATATACATGTAGTGTTTTAATATGTATTTATACACTTTTGAAATACTTCAATACACTTATCAAAATACTTCTACTTAACAAAAATGCTTACAATTACATCCTCGTTCATTTTCATCAACAATTCTACTCGTATGCACCCGTATTCGTACTCGTACAATACACAGCTTTTAGATGTATGTACTATTGGTATATACACTCCAATAATCAGCTCTTAGCAGCCCATGTGAGTCACCTAACACATGTGAGAACCATCATTTGGCAACTACCATGAAATATCTCATAAAATTACAAAAATATGAGTAATCATTCATGACTTATTTACATGAAAACAAAATTACATATCCTTTATATCTAATCCATACAACAACGACCAAAAACACCTACAAACACTTTCATTCTTCAATTTTCTTCATCTAATTGATCTCTCTCAAGTTCTATCTTCAAGTTCTAAGTGTTCTTCATATATTCTACAAGTTCTAGTTACAAAAAATCAAGAATACTTTCAAGTTTGCTAGCTCACTTCCAATCTTGTAAGGTGATCATCCAACCTCAAGAAATCTTTGTTTCTTACAGTAGGTTATCATTCTAATACAAGGTAATAATCATATTCAAACTTTGGTTCAATTTCTATAACTATAACAATCTTATTTCAAGTGATGATCGTACTTGAACTTCTTTTCGTGTCATGATTCTACTTCAAGAACTTCGAGCCATCCAAGGATCCGTTGAAGCTAGATCCATTTTTCTCTTTTCCAGTAGGTTTATCCAAGGAACTTAAGGTAGTAATGATGTTTATAACATCATTCGATTCATATATATAAAGCTATCTTATTCGAAGGTTTAAACTTGTAATCACTAGAACATAGTTTAGTTAATTCTAAACTTGTTCGCAAACAAAAGTTAATCCTTCTAACTTGACTTTTAAAATCAACTAAACACATGTTCTATATCTATATGATATGCTAACTTAATGATTTAAAACCTGGAAACACGAAAAACACCGTAAAACCGGATTTACGCCGTCGTAGTAACACCGCAAGCTGTTTTGGGTTAGTTAATTAAAAACTATGATAAACTTTGATTTAAAAGTTGTTATTCTGAGAAAATGATTTTTATTATGAACATGAAACTATATCCAAAAATTATGGTTAAACTCAAAGTGGAAGTATGTTTTCTAAAATGGTCATCTAGACGTCGTTCTTTCGACTGAAATGACTACCTTTACAAAAATGACTTGTAACTTATTTTTTTTGACTATAAACCTATAATTTTTCTGTTTAGATTCATAAAATAGAGTTCAATATGAAACCATAGCAATTTGATTCACTCAAAACGGATTTAAAATGAAGAAGTTATGGGTAAAACAAGATTGGATAATTTTTCTCATTTTAGCTACGTGAAAATTGGTAACAAATCTATTACAACCATAACTTAATCAACTTGTATTGTATATTATGTAATCTTGAGATACCATAGACACGTATACAATGTTTCGACCTATCATGTCGACACATCTATATATATTTCGGAACAACCATAGACACTCTATATGTGAATGTTGGGTGGAAAACGTGTAAGTTGGCAGGGACACGCTAACCCTCTATATGTGAATGTTGGAGTTACCTATACAGGGTTGAGGTTGATTCTAAAATATATATAGTTTGAGTTGTGATCAATACTGAGATACGTATACACTGGGTCGTGGATTGATTCAAGATAATATTTATCGATTTATTTCTGTACATCTAACTGTGGACAACTAGTTGTAGGTTACTAACGAGGACAGCTGACTTAATAAACTTAAAACATCAAAATATATTAAAAGTGTTGTAAATATATTTTGAACATACTTTGATATATATGTATATATTGTTATAGGTTCGTGAATCAACCAGTGGCCAAGTCTTACTTCCCGACGAAGTAAAAATCTGTGAAAGTGAGTTATAGTCCCACTTTTAAAATCTAATATTTTTGGGATGAGAATACATGCATGTTTTATAAATGATTTACAAAATAGACACAAGTACGTGAAACTACATTCTATGGTTGAATTATCGAAATCGAATATGCCCCTTTTTATTAAGTCTGGTAATCTAAGAATTAGGGAACAGACACCCTAATTGACGCGAATCCTAAAGATAGATCTATTGGGCCTAAAAAACCCCATCCAAAGTACCGAATGCTTTAGTACTTCGAAATTTATATCATATCCGAAGGGTGTCCGGAATGATGGGGATATTCTTATATATGCATCTTGTTAATGTCGGTTACCAGGTGTTCACCATATGAATAATTTTTATCTCTATGTATGGGATGTGTATTGAAATATGAAATCTTGTGGTCTATTATTATGATTTGATATATATAGGTTAAACCTATAACTCACCAACATTTTTATTGACGTTTTAAGCATGTTTATTCTTAGGTGATTATTAAGAGCTTTCGCTGTCGCATACTTAAATAAGGACGAGATTTGGAGTCCATGCTTGTATGATATTGTGTAAAAACTGCATTCAAGAAACTTATTTTGTTGTAACATATTTGTATTGTAAACCATTATGTAATGGTCGTGTGTAAACAGGATATTTTAGATTATCATTATTTGATAATCTACGTAAAGCTTTTTAAACCTTTATTGATGAAATAAAGGTTATGGTTTGTTTTAAAATGAATGCAGTCTTTGAAAAACGTCTCATATAGAGGTCAAAACCTCGCAACGAAATCAATTAATATGGAACGTTTTTGATCAATAAGAACGGGACATTTCAGTTGGTATCCGAGCGTTGGTCTTAGAGAACCAGAATTTTGCATTAGTGTGTCTTATTGAGTTTGTTAGGATGCATTAGTGAGTCTGGACTTCGACCGTGTTTACTTGAAAAATGATTGCTTAACAAATTTTGTTGGAAACTATATATTTTTAACATGTGAATATTATGTGATATATTAATCTCTTAACGCGTTTGATATTATGTGATAGATGTCTACCTCTAGAACAAGTCCCATTGACTCATCTAATAATAATGAAGAGTTAAATGTAAATTGAAATGATTCGTGGACTGATTCACAAGTTCCCGAAGAGGAACCGGAAGAAGAGTCCGAACCGGAAGAAGAATCGGAACCGGAAGAAGAATCGGAACCGGATGAAGAAATAGAACCGGTGGGGGAAATAATAAAACGGTTAAGTAAAAGAAAATCCTCAACCAACCGACCAAGGTTAATTATGGTCAATGGTGTTTCCGCCAAGGAAGCAAAATATTGAGAGGATTACCAATTCTCCGATGAATCGGATTCCGACGAGAATTCCGATGATGTTATAGAAATTACCCCAAATGAATTTAAAAAGGCAAAAGAAAATAATAACTGAAAGGGCATAAAAATAGAGAAATCTAATTCCAACCCCGATGAACTTTATATGTATCGTCAACCCCCGAAGTCCTTAAGTTGTAACAATGACCCGGGAACCTCTAAACCACCAGGTTTTTCTAAACCAATGTGGAAAAAGATGGCTCGTATTAGGGGAACATCATATATCCCTAGAAACTTGGCAAAACGAACCAAAACCGAAGAAAAAGAAACAAGCGAGTCAGAATAAGATAGTTGTATTCGTGTGGTGTAATATATGTAATATAGTGTGCTTACGCTTTAAGATATATGTAAAAATTGCTTGTATTAATAAGTATTTTTTTTTTATGAATCTAACTCTTGTCTATTTTACAGTATAAAAACACAAAATGGATAGACAACCCAATATTTTAAGAGACCTACCCGGAGACATGATTGATGAAATGTTGTCTAGAGTCGGTCAGAATTCTTCGGCACAACTATTTAAGGCGAGATCAGTTTGTAAGACATTCGAAGAACGTTCCAAGAATGCCTTGGTTTATAAAAGGCTTTCGTTCGAAAGATGGGGATATCACATTGGGAAATCCATAAGTTACGATGTGTTTACTTTGACGCATATATTGCGGGGAACCCAAATGCTATTTTACGCAATGGGTTAAAAAATTATTTTGACTCAATATATCCGAATATTGGACTTCGTGATTTAGAAAAAGCAGCTAACATGCAACATAAAGAAGCATGTTATGCTTACGGATTAGTAATGTTCGCTTCTCACCAAAGTGAGAACAAGAACATCGGGCTACAACTATTAAACAAAACGTTCCCACAAGTGACGGAGTCGGTAATTGGGGTAAGAAATGAGGTTTTTAGATTGTTACGGGACTATTGGACATTACGTAACCCTCGTCCCTTTGACGACGTTACAACACGCTGTCTTATCAACGGCCATAATGGTTATGTTCCACAAGACCAAGGATGGGAAGTAATCCTAGTAAAACCAGAATGCATGACTTGTTTCTGGACGTATGAATTACGTGTCTTTATTGCCTTTGCTGAACGACTTGTGTACTAGCTAGAATTATCTTCACAACCATCTTGTATCAAATTTATTGTGTGCTATATTTCATGCTATATGTAAAATAAGCGGTATTGTAAGTTTGTAAAATATTGTGTAAAAGTTTGAACGCGAAATATTATTATAATCAGTTTTTCATATAGAATTGTAGTAGTTGAATTGTATATTAGCTACTAAGTATGAACTTAACGGGTAGGTACTACCCGAATTTAAACTTATAAAACGCTAATATGAAGAAAAAGCTTTTATAAATGAGTTCATATTATGCTACGAAATACTATTAACTACTCTTAATATTCTGTATGATTAACTTGTTCCATTTGACTATTTTGAAGGAAATGGCACCGACTACTCGACACACCGTGAATATGAATGAAGAGGAATTCCGTACTTTTCTAGCTTCAAACATACCCGCAGTACAGGCTGCGCTACATACCAACAATAACCTTGGATCTAGCAGTACAGGAAATCGTGTAGGATGCACCTACAAAGAATTCACTGCCTGCAAACCTTTGGAATTTGATGGAACCGAAGGACCGATCGGATTGAAACGGTGGACCGAGAAGGTCGAATCGGTATTTGCCATAAGTAAGTGTACTGAAGAGGACAAAGTGAAGTACGCTACGCATACCTTCACAGGTTCTGCGTTAACATGGTGGAATACCTATCTAGAGCAAGTGGGACAAGACGATGCGTACGCACTACCGTGGTCAGCATTCAAGCACTTGTTGAACGAGAAGTACCGTCCCAGAACTGAGGTCAATAAGCTCAAGACAGAACTTAGAGGGTTAGGAACCCAAGGATTTGATATTACCACGTACGAAAGACTATTCACAGAATTGTGCCTATTGTGTCCGGGAGCATTCGAAGATGAGGAAGAGAAGATCGACGCGTTTGTGAAAGGATTATCGGAAAGAATCCAAGAAGATATAAGTTCACACGAGCCCGCCTCCATACAACAGACATGTAGAATGGCTCACAAACTAGTGAACCAGATTGAAGAAAGAATTAAAGAACAGACTGCTGAAGAGGCCAATGTGAAGCAAGTCAAAAGAAAGTGGGAGGAAAACGGTGATAAGAATCACCAATACAACAACAGCAATTACAACAATAATCGCAACAATTATCCCAACAATCGCAACATCAATCGCAACTACAACAAACGGCCCAACAACAACAACAACAGCAACTACAACAATCATCCCAACAACAATAATAACTGCAACAATAACAACAATCAGAAGCAGCTATGCCAAAGGTGTGAAAAGTATCACTCGGGGTTCTGCACCAAATTTTGCAACAAGTGTAAAAGAAATGGTCATAGCGCGGCAAAGTGTGAGGTCTACGGACCAGGGGTTAATAGAACGAAAGGAAAAAATGGTGTCATAACGAGTAATGGCGGAGCAAGTAGTGTCGGAGCAAGTTATGCCAATGTAGTTTGTTATAAATGTGGAAAACCGGGCCACATTATTAGAAATTACCCGAACCAGGAGAACACGAATGGACAAGGCCGCGGAAGAGTTTTCAATATTAATGCGGGAGAGGCACAGGAAGACCCGGAGCTTGTTACGGGTACGTTTCTTATTGACAATAAATCTGCTTACATTTTATTTGATTCGGGTGCGGATAGAAGCTATATGAGTAGAGATTTTTGTGCTAAATTAAGTTATCCATTGACGCCTTTGGATAGTAAATTTTTACTCGAATTAGCAAATGGTAAATTAATTTCAGCAGATAATATATGTCGGAATCGAGAAATTAAACTGGTTAGCGAAACATTTAAGATTGATTTGATACCAGTAGAGTTAGGGAGTTTTGATGTGATAATTGGTATGGACTGGTTGAAAGAAGTAAAAGCAGAGATCATTTGTTACAAAAATGCAATTCACATTATACGAGAAAAAGGAAAACCCTTAATGGTGTACGGAGAAAAGGGCAACACGAAGCTACATCTTATTAGTAATTTGAAGGCACAAAAACTAATAAGAAAAGGTTGCAATACTGTTCTAGCACACGTCGAGAAAGTACAAACTGAAGAAAAGAGCATCAATGATGTTCCCATTGCAAAAGAATTTCTCGATGTATTTTTGAAAGAATTACCGGGATTACCCCCACATCGATCCGTTGAATTTCAAATAGATCTTGTACCAGGAGCTGCACCAATAGCTCGTGCTCCTTACAGACTCGCACCCAGCGAGATGAAAGAACTGCAAAGCCAATTACAAGAACTTTTAGAGCGTGGTTTCATTCGACCAAGCACATCACTGTGGGGAGCTCCTGTTTTGTTTGTCAAGAAGAAAGATGGTACAATTAGGTTGTGTATCGACTACCGAGAGTTGAACAAACTTACCATCAAGAACCGCTACCCACTACCGAGAATCGACGACTTATTTGATCAACTACAAGGCTCGTCTGTTTATTCAAAGATTGACTTACGTTCCGGGTATCATCAAATGCGGGTGAAAGAAGATGATATTCCAAAGACAGCTTTCAGAACACGTTACGGTCATTACGAGTTTATGGTCATGCCGTTTGGTTTAACTAATGCACCAGGTGTGTTCATGGACCTTATGAACCGAGTGTGTGGACCATACCTTGACAAGTTTGTCATTGTTTTCATTGATGACATACTTATTTACTCAAAGAATGACCAAGAACACGGTGAACATTTGAGAAAGGTGTTAGAAGTATTGAGGAAGGAAGAATTGTACGCTAAGTTTTCAAAGTGTGCATTTTGGTTAGAAGAAGTTCAATTCCTCGGTCACATAGTGAACAAAGAAGGTATTAAGGTGGATCTGGCAAAGATAGAAACTGTTGAAAAGTGGGAAACCCCGAAAACTCCGAAACACATACGCCAGTTTTTAGGACTAGCTGGTTACTACAGAAGGTTCATCCAAGACTTTTCCAGAATAGCAAAACCCTTGACTGCATTAACGCATAAAGGGAAGAAATTTGAATGGAATGATGAACAAGAGAAAGCGTTTCAGTTATTGAAGAAAAAGCTAACTACGGCACCTATATTGTCATTGCCTGAAGGGAATGATGATTTTGTGATTTATTGTGACGCATCAAAGTAAGGTCTCGGTTGTGTATTAATGCAACGAACGAAGGTGATTGCTTATGCGTCTAGACAATTGAAGATTCACGAACAAAATTATACGACGCATGATTTGGAATTAGGCGCGGTTGTTTTTGCATTAAAGACTTGGAGGCACTACTTATATGGGGTCCAAAGTATTATATATACCGACCACAAAAGTCTTCAACACATATTTAATCAAAAACAACTGAATATGAGGTAGCGTAGGCGGATTGAATTATTGAATGATTACGACTTTGAGATTCGTTACCACCCGGGGAAGGCAAATGTGGTAGCTGATGCCTTGAGCAGGAAGGACAGAGAACCCATTCGAGTAAAATCTATGAATATAATGATTCATAATAACCTTACTACTCAAATAAAGGAGGCGCAACAAGGAGTTTTAAAAGAGGGAAATTTAAAGGATGAAATACCCAAAGGATCGAAGAAGCATCTTAATATTCGGGAAGATGGAAACCGGTATAGGGCTGAAAGGATTTGGGTACCAAAATTTGGAGATATGAGAGAAATGGTACTTAGAGAAGCTCATAAAACCAGATACTCAATACATCTTGGAACGGGGAAGATGTACAAGGATCTCAAGAAACATTTTTGGTGGCTGGGTATGAAAGCCGATGTTGCTAAATACGTAGGAGAATGTTTGACGTGTTCTAAGGTCAAAGCTGAGCATCAGAAACCATCAGGTCTACTTCAACAACCCGAAATCCCGGAATGGAAATGGGAAAACATTACCATGGATTTCATCACTAAATTGCCAAGGACTGCAAGTGGTTTTGATACTATTTGGGTAATAGTTGATCGTCTCACCAAATCAGCACACTTCCTGCCAATAAGAGAAGATGACAAGATGGAGAAGTTAGCACGACTGTATTTGAAGGAAGTCGTCTCTAGACATGGAATACCAATCTCTATTATCTCTGATAGGGATGACAGATTTATTTCAAGATTCTGGCAGACATTACAGCAAGCATTAGGAACTCGTCTAGACATGATTACTGCCTATCATCCACAAACTGATGGGCAGAGCGAAAGGACGATACAAACGCTTGAAGACATGCTACGAGCATGTGTTATTGATTTCGGAAACAGTTGGGATCGACATCTACCGTTAGCAGAATTTTCCTACAACAACAGCTACCATTCAAGCATTGAGATGGCGCCGTTTGAAGCACTTTATGGTAGAAAGTGCAGGTCTCCGATTTGTTGGAGTGAAGTGGGGGATAGACAGATTATGGGTCCGGAGATTATACAGGAAACTACCGAGAAGATCATCCAAAATCAACAACGGTTGAAAACCGCCCAAAGTCGACAAAAGAGCTACGCTGACATTAAAAGAAAAGATATAGAATTTGAAATTGGAGAGATGGTCATGCTTAAAGTTGTACCTTGGAAAGGCGTTGTTCGATTTGGTAAACGAGGGAAATTAAATCCAAGGTATATTGGACCATTCAAGATTATTGATCGTGTCGGACCAGTAGCTTACCGACTTGAGTTACCTCAACAACTTGCGGCTGTACATAACACTTTCCATGTCTCGAATTTGAAGAAATGTTTTGCTAAAGAAGATCTCACTATTCCGTTAGATGAAATCCAAATCAACAAAAAACTTCAATTCATCGAAGAACCCGTCGAAATAATGGATCGTGAGGTTAAAAGACTTAAGCAAAACAAGATACCAATTGTTAAGGTTCGATGGAATGCTCATAGAGGACCCGAGTTCACCTGGGAGCGTGAAGATCAGATGAAAAAGAAATACCCGCATCTATTTCCAGAAGATTCGTCAAAACCTTCAACAGCTTAAAATTTCGGGACGAAATTTATTTAACGGGTAGGTAATGTAGTGACCCGAACTTTTCCATGTTTATATATATTAATTGAGATTGATATTTATATGATTAAATGTTTCCAACATGTTAAGCAATCAAACTTGTTAAGACTTGATTAATTAAAATATGTTTCATATAGACAATTGACCACCCAAGTTGACCGGTGATTCACGAACGTTAAAACTTGTAAAAACTATATGATGACATATATATGGATATATATATAGTTAACATGATACTATGATAAGTAAACATATCATTAAGTATATTAACAATGAACTACATATGTAAAAACAAGACTACTAACTTAATGATTTTTAAACGAGACATATATGTAACGATTATCGTTGTAAAGACATTTAATGTATATATATCATATTAAGAGATATTTATACATGATAATATCATGATAATATAATAATTTAAAATCTCATTTGATATTATAAACATTGGGTTAACAACATTTAACAAGATCGTTAACCTAAAGGTTTCAAAACAACACTTACATGTAACGACTAACGATGACTTAACGACTCAGTTAAAATGTAAATACATGTAGTGTTTTAATATGTATTTATACACTTTTGAAAGACTTCAATACACTTATCAAAATACTTCTACTTAACAAAAATGCTTACAATTACATCCTCGTTCAGTTTCATCAACAATTCTACTCGTATGCACCCGTATTCGTACTCGTACAATACACAACTTTTAGATGTATGTACTATTGGTATATACACTCCAATGATCAGCTCTTAGCAGCCCATGTGAGTCACCTAACACATGTGGGAACCATCATTTGGCAACTAGCATGAAATATCTCATAAAATTACAAAAATATGAGTAATCATTCATGACTTATTTACATGAAAACAAAATTACATATCCTTTATATCTAATCCATACAACAACGACCAAAAACACCTACAAACACTTTCATTCTTCAATTTTCTTCATCTAATTGATCTCTCTCAAGTTCTAAGTGTTCTTCATATATTCTACAAGTTCTAGTTACATAAAATCAAGAATACTTTCAAGTTTGCTAGCTCACTTCCAATCTTGTAAGGTGATCATCCAACCTCAAGAAATCTGTATTTCTTACAGTAGGTTATCATTCTAATACATTGTAATAATCATATTCAAACTTTGGTTCAATTTCTATAACTATAACAATCTTATTTCAAGTGATGATCTTACTTGAACTTGTTTTCGTGTCATGATTCTGCTTCAAGAACTTCGAGCCATCCAAGGATCCGTTGAAGCTAGATCCATTTTTCTCTTTTCCAGTAGGTTTATCCAAGGAACTTAACGTAGTAATTATGTTCATAACATCATTCGATTCATATATATAAAGCTATCTTATTCGAAGGTTTAAACTTGTAATCACTAGAACATAGTTTAGTTAATTCTAAACTTGTTCGCAAACAAAAGTTAATCCTTCTAACTTGACTTTTAAAATCAACTAAACACATGTTCTATATCTATATGATATGCTAACTTAATGATTTAAAACCTGGAAACACGAAAAACACCGTAAAACCGGATTTACGCCGTCGTAGTAACACCGCGGGCTGTTTTGGGTTAGTTAATTAAAAAATATGATAAACTTTGATTTAAAAGTTGTTATTCTGAAAAAATGATTTTTATTATGAACATGAAACTATATCCAAAAATTATGGTTAAACTCAAAGTGGAAGTATGTTTTCTAAAATGGTCATCTAGACGTCGTTCTTTCGACGGAAATGCCTACCTTTGCAAAAATGACTTGTAACTTATTTTTCTGACTATAAACCTATACTTTTTCTGTTTATATTCTTAAAATAGAGTTCAATATGAAACCATAGCAATTGATTCACTCAAAACGGATTTAAAATGAAGAAGTTATGGGTAAAACAAGATTGGATAATTTTTCTCATTTTAGCTACGTGAAAATTGGTAACAAATCTATTCCAACCATAACTTAATCAACTTGTATTGTATATTATGTAATCTTGAGATACCATAGACACGTATACAATGTTTCGACCTATCATGTCGACACATCTATATATATTTCGGAACAACCATAGACACTCTATATGTGAATGTTGGAGTTAGCTATACAGGGTTGAGGTTGATTCTAAAATATATATAGTTTGAGTTGTGATCAATACTGAGATACGTATACACTGGGTCGTGGATTGATTCAAGATAATATTTATCGATTTATTTCTGTACATCTAACTGTGGACAACTAGTTGTAGGTTACTAACGAGGACAGCTGACTTAATAAACTTAAAACATCAAAATATATTAAAAGTATTGTAAATATATTTTGAACATAATTTGATATATATGTATATATTGTTATAGGTTCGTGAATCAACCAGTGGCCAAGTCTTACTTCCCGACGAAGTAAAAATCTGTGAAAGTGAGTTATAGTCCCACTTTTAAAATCTAATATTTTTGGGATGAGAATACATGCAGGTTTTATAAATGATTTACAAAATAGACACAAGTACGTGAAACTACATTCTATGGTTGAATTATCGAAATCGAATATGCCCCTTTTTATTAAGTCTGGTAATCTAAGAATTAGGGAACAGACACCCTAATTGACGCGAATCCTAAAGATAGATCTATTGGGCCTAACAAACCCCATCCAAAGTACCGGATGCTTTAGTACTTCGAAATTTATATCATATCCGAAGGGTGTCCCGGAATGATGGGGATATTCTTATATATGCATATTGTTAATGTCGGTTACCAGGTGTTCACCATATGAATGATTTTTATCTCTATGTATGGGATGTGTATTGAAATATGAAATCTTGTGGTCTATTATTATGATTTGATATATATAGGTTAAACATATAACTCACCAACATTTTTGTTGACGTTTTAAGCATGTTTATTCTCAGGTGATTATTAAGAGCTTCCGCTGTCGCATACTTAAATAAGGACGAGATTTGGAGTCCATGCTTGTATGATATTGTGTAAAAACTGCATTCAAGAAACTTATTTTGTTGTAACATATTTGTATTGTAAACCATTATGTAATGATCGTGTGTAAACAGGATATTTTAGATTATCATTATTTGATAATCTACGTAAAGCTTTTTAAACCTTTATTGATGAAATAAAGGTTATGGTTTGTTTTAAAATGAATGCAGTCTTTGAAAAACGTCTCATATAGAGGTCAAAACCTCGCAACGAAATCAATTAATATGGAACGTTTTTAATCAATAAGAACGGGACATTTCAAAAATTAAGTAATATTTAATGTTTTAGAGATTATTCATTTCTAGTCCCAGCTAAAAATCAAATTAGTTTAATAGTATATTAACTCATTAAATCCGTATTACATCTAAAGGAAATATACATAAATATATTTTCATAAAGACTAATAATAATTCTCTTGTACAAAATATTATTTGTGAAAATTTTAACGGGTAGGTAATGCCCGAGAAATATATAAATTCACAATTAATATATTACATTCTTCAATTCTGATTCAGAAATCATTAACTATACTCACTACTTTCACAACGATATACATTCTTTCATAGAAATCAAAACAATCATTCGCATCCAAATTTAATTACATATCCTGATTTTGACCAATCAGAATCTAAGTCAAGATTTAACAGAAAACATCACTCTTAGATTCCTACATCTTTCATAGCTATACTTTGAATTCAAAACTGTGCTAGAACATCATATGTATATTGACGATTAAAATATGCGTTCAAACCCTTCATGATTCTTGAAACCCTCAATTAAGAAACAACCGAGAGGATGATCCAACCACACGTCATCTATGAAAAGAAGAACTTATGCGAATAGTCTTGCACCTGGAAAACTTCTGGAACCTAAGTAAAAGTTTAACACATATCTGCGTAAGATCCTTTGGCATTTATTACCAAAAATAATTTTGCGATTTCTTTTCAAAGTAGCAAAATCTGTCACAGCTCCAGCAAGTCAACTTCGATTTTCAATCAGACTAGCCTTATTATAACCTTGATATATACGTTGTATTTTCGCCATCGTTACCGGAGAACCTTTTATATTCCACCACATTATCAGCAGATGTACTAGCAACTTCGTTACTCTTTGGCATAAGCCTCTCTGAAAAATCATTATGTGTACTCATTAAAACCCCATCATCTACTCATCTGTATCTGGTAACGATAATTGCCATACCAATTACTGAGAATCAGCAATCGGTATTTTGAATCTCGCAGCAATTCTACACCAACAGTGATATATATATATATATATATATATATATATATATATATATATATATATATATATATATATATATATACACATACACACACACACACACACACACACACACACACACACACATATAACGTCTACCTTCTAGACTTACATACTTCCAATGTGAAATTTCTGAAAAACACCCTAAACTGCGAACTAGTTCTCTGAATTTTGGAAAAATGCTGATGAAGCAGCAAAAACTATAGACAACCGTAACAGTCGAAAGTTTGATGATAAATAATAATGTGTTGACAAAGCTAAAAAAAAAAAGAAGGTGTGGAACTGGAAAACGGATTGAGCAAACTATGAAGGAGACTGTGGAAAAATCACAAAGACGAAATTTACCTTCAAAGAATCCAAATGATTCAGTGTCTGCTAAAATCGTTAGCAAACACCTTACTCCTTATTCTAAACCTTCGCAGACAAATTTCTCGCATCATCCTTTGATTCCAGATATTTTAAAATTCTAAAACATCATCGAATCTTTCAGTATAAATATCTTCGATATTTCTGAAGATACCATCATAACTATCATTGTCCGAGACTATTTATCTCTTTGCGCTATATGTATTACATCATAAAGGAAACTGTTTAGTTTCTATATTCTTTAAACCTTCGAGTTTAAATTATGGATGTTTTTTAAGTAGTGTTGGGAACTGAAGCATGAGTTAGTATAATATAAAGACACTTGATCAACGTGATTATATTACAGTAAGTCATGCTGAGTTTCTAAATGGAACATAATAATTCACAGACCATAACGTCATCCTATGCCATGTTACACGACTCTTACATTCTACCAAATCTCCAAACATATCTTCTTGATAGTTCTATTTTTCCGGATATTCTGGTAATTTGACAAATCAAGATTGTGCTATCACAATTTCCTTCTTAGAACATTAACTATGTTCATTTCGAAATCCATACCTACGAATTTTGGACCATTACTTGCGGTACCTAATGGCAAAGAGAGAAAACGAAATAATGAAGCTTCGAAATATAATTGGGAGTATAAATCGCAGCAAATAGAAGAAAGCATTAACCATAGGTGTCGATGATTATAGAAAGACAGAAGTAGAGACATCGAAACATAAAAGAAGATATAAAACCCAACAACAACCCAGAAATTACAAACCGTGTATATCGATGCGTATAGCAATATAAAGACACGGGAGAACTAAAAACACTAAAAATCAAGAGTATAGTAGAAGTGAATAGATTCTTTAGGTAGTAGATAAAAAGAAGAATGACATATATGAAAGTTAGGAGTATATCAAGAATCAGAACTGGATGGAGAATATTGACAAATGCTTTAAAGTATGAATTGAGGGGGAAAGAATAGAAAGTATGAGCTGTGGAAATAAGGAAACGAAGAGGATAGATTTATAGTGAAATATCAGACAAAGCAATCAAGATGGATTATCGCATTTAACCAAAGAGGATATTAATTTCCTTAGTTACCGAAGAATCAAATCTTATTACGAAGATTTCCTTCAAATCCCTTGAATTCCGGAAATCAATCGTGACTACGTCACCGGTTAAGATGCACCTGCATTTATTCATTTCACTCTTTTGTGATAGCTTCAATTATACTCTTCGCGTAATCGAATTATTTTATCCATATTACTCAATAATGATAAAACTCTATTTACCAACTCATATTCGTCACGAAAACATACTTATTGTCAGCCATGACCATCCCATTCAAATTTCAGGACGAAATTTCTTTAACGGGTAGGTACTGTGACAACCCGGAATCCGACCAAATTTAAACTTAATCTTTATATATTTCCGACACGATAAGCAAAGTTTTTAAAGTTGAATCTCAAAAATTTTGTAACTACATTCATGTAATCAATTACCCTTTGACCATGTTCGACGATTCACGAACATTTATGTGTATAGATATGTATATATAATATATGGTTATATTAATTAGAAATGCTAACAAAGTAGTATATGTATAATACTTTACATAAACGTAATTGTTTCAATATATGTTTAATATATTTATAGACGGAATTAAAAGATAATATCAAATGATTGAGTTATCTGTTACATTGTGTTATGATTACGAGTCTCTGTTGTGAGGTCCACTGTGATTTAAGAGATCATTTCATTTTTAACGGTATTCGGAATAAATGGTAAAGTGATTTACAAGTGAGAACAAAATGCCAATTATCGAGTACTAGACAAATATTAGTGGACATTCCTGTTTGATTTTCAATTCATGCTTTACAACATTTTCCTCGTGACTTTGATAAGATAACTATTTTAACTTTCATTTTATTTAAATGTAAAAGTAAGATTGTGTAGTGTAAGTAACTTAGTTGTTGGATGTTGACAAGTTAAGTAAATCAACGTTTTACATTAAATGATTTTTAACCATTGAACCTTATCTTATGCTTCACCAACAAACGACGATTTAGAAACTTGAAATTTATTATGTGTCATATATGATTTTACTTTTCTAAAACATTTTATGATATAATAATTTCCATTATTTTAATCTTTTGAAATGATTCTCAAATATATTTAGTTTTGGGAAAACAAATTATTATATTTATTTAATTTAGTTTTAAACGTACTAAAACATTTTCAGTATTAAAAAGAACATTAATATTAAAACATTTTATAAGATATTTTGTTTATGAATATAAATTTTGAGGAATGTAATTAAAGTTTTGTATTATAAATTACAAATATGTTTTTATTGTTTCAAAAAGGGTGAAAGTATTAGTAAGTAATAATTTTGAAATGATTTTTAAATAATATAATGAACTTTGAAATACATTTAGTTTTGAAAAATTATTATTATATTATTAAATAAATATTTCAAATTTATATTTTGAAATGAGAGTGTATATATATATATATATATATATATATATATATATATATATATATATATATATATATATATATATATATATATTATATTTTACAACGTAATAAGATTTAATATTAATTTTATAAAATGTTTTATTTAAAATAATACTATTATAGATATATGCATATGTATATATAGTGAGATGTCGTTTATAAAAGAAAATGACCAAAACAGTCGAACGTTCAAGTTACACTTTGAGTGGGATAGTTTTTCATTGATTTGAGTCTTATTATGTATAATATTACATTATACTAAACATAAAGTACAAGTTTTCTAAGCGTACAAAAATGCGTTCGAGAAAACGGAACTAGGACACAAGTCGAGTGACAACGTACAAGTCTTTGGAACTAAATTTAAAAATTAACTATGCACGTAAATATAATATAATATATAATTAATTATATAAATTAAATATATTATATATAAAATATAATAAAAATCGTCGGCGACCCACGAGATAAATGAGAATGAGCTGGAACCAGTGGTGCAGCGATCGCAGAGCCCTCTACCTCAACCCCATCGCAATCGCGGAGCAAGGGGGACCCAGATTTGATACATAAAGCTCGATCACGTTCTGAATTCGATTCATAATTCATATATCGATCTATCTCTCCAATCTATATATTACTCCGTATTTATTTTATTTATTTTATTTATTTATATTAATTATTATTATTAATCCAAATATATTATTAGTAGTATTAGTATTATTATTATTATTAGTATTATACCTAAAATACAACGAAGAGGTCATGAGCGTATTATTTCAAAACGGATTTTTCGAGCGAGATAGAGCTAAGGAAAATATGGGTTATAGCTATAGAGGTTATGGGCATGGTTCGGGGGTATGCTCGTGAAGTCAATCTAGTGTTTATCTTTTCCGTTGCGTCTACGTACTTTCCTGAAATATTGAATCACAATATTGATACGTGAGCATTCCTATCTTATCTTTGATATATTAATAGTGTATCCCTGACTAGTGCTCGAGTATATATGATTATGCATGCTTGTATGTTTAATATCGTCGTTAAATAGTTTATGATAAATCATGAATTTGATACATATGCTGCTGAGATAAGGTATACGATATGCATGTCATTGGAAATCTGGCGAAAAATTAATAACTTTTCATTTAGACAGCGTATGGTTTCGATGAACGGATTAGAAGATATAGTCAACTAAATTATCATTAATTCTAATATTATTATTATTATTATTATTATTATTATTATTATTATTATTATTATTATTATTATTATTATTATTATTATTATTATTACTAGCGTCGTTATTGTTATCGTCGTTATTATTATTATCTAATAATAATAATTATTATTTTTATTATTATTAACATTATCGTTATCGATATAAGTATTATCGTTAAAATTGTTATTGTTATTATTACTATCGTTATTATCATTAAGGTTATTATTAATATTATCAATATTATTTATATTATTATTATTATTATTATTATTATTATTATTATTATCATTAATAATAAAACTATCATTTTATTAAAATTATCATTTTTGATAGAAATATCATTGTTATTATAAAATATCATTATTATTATCATTTTTGTATTATTATTATTATTAATTATCATTTTGAGTAGAATTATTATTTTTATATAAAATATTATTATTACAGTTAATATTAAAAAGTATCGTTATTATTAAAATTATCATGATTAGAATTATCATTTTATTTTAATTAATATCATCATTAGTAAATACAAATATGGTTATGGTTATTATTATTAGAATAATAATTATTATTATTATTATAAAATAATACAACTTTCGCTTATTATTATGATTATCAATATTATCTTATCAAATAAATATGTGATAAAAAGATATTTTTACCACACGTAATATAATAATACATACCACTATATTTTTATGATATTAAGTGAACTATATAAACTATATTACTTAAGATATATAAAAGCATATTTTTATCATATATAAATTTTAACATACATTTTTATTTATTAATAAATGACTTGTATTATTTACTTTAATAAAATCTAATAAATATATTTAAATGTATAAAATGACTATTTAAGTTATATAATAAACATGTATTGATTTTTAAAGTCATTTTTGGGTCAAGTTGACTTTTGTTGACCTTTGCATATCGATCTCGAGCATTAGGATTGTGATACACTACGACTTGACCTAAATTGTTAGACAGGTATTGACCAACATATAAATATATATACTTAATATAGGTTCATGAATCCGAGGCCAACCCTGCACTTGTTCAATGCCGTCATATATATTTTTACTATGAAATACAGTATTGTGAGTTTCATAACTCCCTTTTTATATATATTTTTGGGACAGAGAATACATGCACTACTTTTATAAATGTTTTACGAAATAGACACAAGTAATCAAAATTACATTCTATGGTTAGATTATTAAACCGAATATCGCCCCTTCAAGTTTGGTAACCTAAGAATTAGGGAAATGGCCCCTAATTGATGCAAATAGTAAAGATAGATCTATGGGCCTAACAAACCCCATTCTGGAAAATGGAATGCTTTAGTACTTCGATTTAAAAGGTGATTGCGATTGCCGTTATATAGCATACTTGTGAGTATGCGGGAGATATTCTAAATGCATCCTTGTTAGTTCGGTTACCAGGTGTTCAATTCATACGAATGATTTTTATAACACTTGCGAGTGTATGGTTACCTATAAATTGAAATCTTGTGGTCTATTAAAATTATGGAAATGATTGATTATGATAAACTAATGAACTCACCAACCTTTTGGTTGACACTTGAAAGCATGTTTATTCTCAGGTTTGAAAGAAATCTTCCGCTGTGCATTTGCTAATTTTAAAGAGATTATTTGGAGTCATTCATGGCATATTTCAAAAGACGTTGCATTCAAGTCATTGAGTTCAATCAGGATTATTATTAAGTAAATGACAGATTAGGTCATTTATAGTTTGGATATTATGAAATGGTATGCATGTCTGCTAACTTTCTATGAAATGAAAGTTGTCATTTAAAAATGAATGCAATGTTTGTAAAATGTATCATATAGAAGTCAAATACCTCGCAATGTAAACATATGTTATTGTATTCGTCCTTATGGATTAGGACTGGTCGCTTCATTGCCATAATTTTTCTGTATTTTATCCTATTTTCTTATCTAAGTGTGTTCCGTAATCAAAATCATAAACATATTTCGTTTCTGTGTATAGTTTTCCCGTTGTAGTTGGATCGGTTGGTATGATGCACCAATGTGCGCTAGAGCAGTCCAAGTTATACCTAGATTGCCAAGGAAAATGAACGGCCTAGAAGATTCAATCAAGATTGCAGAAGTTCATGCTAGAAACATGAGATTATTATTAATTTCTAATTGGATATTATTTGTCGTATTCTTTTCTTAAAGTAATTACTATTAAGTTAGTTATTTAAGGATGAAATTGTTATTAATTTATGTTTTCTAGTATTAAGTTATTTAAGTGTTCTATGTAACATTACTGTATTTTCTCGGACTTGAATATAATTATTTACAAATTTCGAGTTTATAATTGTTTCATAACATCTAATACAGTTCATTTGTAATAGACCAAAAACCAAAATAATTAGTAATACTTAATTTCGTTTTCTGAAATGTTCTACTTACTTGAATTATCTTTATTATAAAGAAAAAAACAGGAATTGGGTCGATGCCGGCGACATGTCGTTGATAACTTGGGCGACAATATTCTTGATTAGCACCAAAATAATAAAAAAAGAAAAATAAAAATGGGTTGGCATTCCCGACGACATGTCGTCTGGACCAGTTGGCAGGAAAAATTGTTCTTGTTTGCCACCAAGACAAAAGTGAAAAAGAAATGGGTAACTTATTAGCGACGACTTTTCGACAATATGTCTACGTCACTACGTGATAGGTTGGTCAACATAAAACTACATAAAGTCTGACAATGAGGCGATTTTTTTGGTCATTTTGGGGTATTTATCCCGACGATAAATGTCGTTGGAAAAGGTGTCATCAGGGAATGGTCACTTTTCTTGTAGTGTGTAGATTTTGTTGAAATTGTGATAGACTATCTTACTAGTTTCATGTTTGTTTTACAGTATGTGTTATAAGTCAACGAGATCTTAGTTAGGATCTCGTTGACTTATATGTGTATTTAAAACTTACAAGTTTAGTTAATTTGAAATGGTTTATTATATCACACGTTGTTACTAAATTTGTAATATTAATAACTATAAAAGTGGGACGTGAAGAACAATTGTATTTTCTCAGTTAAAGAGAATCGAGGAAACAAAAACCCTAATATGCTCCCCCCCTCCCCCCCAATCCTCCCTTTCCCGACGTCTCCTTTTACTCCGACTACCAATGGCCACCGTCACCATCATCCTCGTCCTCCCCCACAACGTCACTTCCATTCCCAGAATTCACACAACCCCTTTAACCTTGCCCCAAATCCACAGTTTGACGACGGCTGGACAAAGGTTGAAAGAAGGCGAAGGGTTATTAGGCAACCGGAAATAACGCTCTCGAGTGCAAGAAATCTCATTAATCATTTTGGAAATCCGAACTCCTACAGACCAAATCCACCAAAAATGGATTCCATCTTCAAACCCTAAACGTGTGGATGACCAAAGAGCAAACCTTAATTACGCAACCACTTTTCCTAATAACATCGATATAAAAAACACTTTTATCCCGGGTAAGGCGGATGTTCACACCACAGGGTCCAACCAATCATCAGCGATTACTTCGATTATGGTATATGGTTTCCTAGAAGCATGGACAAAGGAAGATTTACGTGGTTTCTTGGGAAGATATGGCAAGGTACATGATATTTTTATCCCTTTTGTCAAAAGGCTCAAGAACAGAAACAAGTTTGGTTTCGTTAGATTTATGGGTATTACGGATCTGGAGTTCTTATTGAAAAGACTTAATTCCATCCAAGTTGGCAGTGGATGGTTTAGTGCTTTCAAAGCCTACGATAGCAACACACAGGGAACAAAGGAAAACCCCATGAAGTAGGTAAGTCGGAAGTTGAATAGGCATGACATTCCTAATACGGGACATATGGATGGTAGAACATATAATGAAGTGGCGGGTAACAAAAAGGTATACTCAAGTGAGATTACAAAAGAACTAGAGAGCATGGGATGGTTTAATCGTTGGGATTGTAATGGGAAATTCTGGGAAGTTACGGTTGATGAAAAGAACATAGAAAATGAGCTCTTCAAGAAATCGATTATTGGTACAATCCTAAAGCGTAAATACCTTGAACACATTCTATTCCTATGTGAAATGGAAAACTAAATTAACATTGAGGATAAGTATCTTGGCGGGATGGAAGTCATGATAATCTTTGAATCCGAAGAGCAAGCATCTTTAATTCTTAATGCTAAAAACCACTGTATACACAAATGGGTGTTAAACATACAAAAGTGGGACGAAAGACATTGTTATCAACGTAGGATCACCTGGCTTAATATCACGGGTATTCCGGTTCAGTTTTGGAATGAAAATACTTTTAGTTCGATTGCAAGTTGGTGGGGACAACCGATGGATTTTTTGAATTGCACCCTAAAAGGAAATCAGAACTTGATAGTGGGGAAGGTGCTCGTAAAGTTAACAGATGCACACCTGGTCCATGATATTGTCCGGGTTACATCTAACAACTCTATTTTCTTTGCGTATGTTTCAGAAGAAATAAGAGATATTTTTGAGATTGATGTGAATCCAAAGCATGAGGAGAGTGATGGTAGTGAGTGTATATTGGACTCGGCACCCCACCAGTACCAAGCTAATGTAATTATGGAAGACGAACTAAAATCTATCTTTTCGGATGATATGATCGGTGACAATTTTGATCAATAAACCGGGTAGCAAACAATCAATAGCTTGGGTTTCCGAGAGTTCATTCTTTGGGAGTAAAGATCAAAACCAATTGATTTTTACAACTAAGATAAAAGATTATCATACCGAGAAGGATCTAAATGCAGGTACCAACGTGGATCATAGCCCAACCGTGGGGGATAATTTGGATACTGAAAATGGTGAGGATAATAAATTGGAACATACCCGAATAATTCAGGAGGTGCATGCGTACAAAAAAAAAGGGGGAGGATGAAGTGGTTAATTCAAATCCCAATGGGCCGGTGGTGGATAGCTGTGCAATGGACTCATCGGATGAGGATGATGAGGCTCCCCCTATCCCTCGTTTTGATCCAAACATCCCTTATAATCCTTACAAAGCAAAAAAACAAACGCTCCAAAATTGTGAAAACAACAGCCACTTCCACAGATACTTTTGGTGTTGTAAAATTGTAGGTTAAAGACGCAAGTTGTGTTGATGTAGATTGCCCCTGGATTTCAATCCACACCACTTTACACTCATGAGATCGATAAATGGCTTCCTCCCCATCTCCATAAAGAGAAAGTGGAGGCGGGCAACACCAATATTGTGGACATCAATCAAAAAGTAGCTTTAGCTAATGGGGATCCAAGCACTGATGTACTCAAATCAGGGGTGTATTGCCGACAACAATGGTGACAAGCAAGCAGCAAAAACAGTAAATGCTTTAAATAAACTGAAAGCTTCAAGTATTTTTTTAGGGCATTAAGACCAAGCATATTCAGAAATTAGCTCGGGATTAAAATAGTTCGGTGAGGAGATAGGGCTTGAATGGATTGGGTCTCCATCGGGGAATTAATTTCCCCTCTGTAAGTTGTTTTCTTTCATTACTTTTTAAAAAATGAAGATAATATCTATAAATGTGCGTGGGCTTGGGCTTGGGAAACTTGAAAGGGAGAAATTTAGATGGTTAATTTAACATCCTCTACGGGCCTAGCTGTAATATTACTAGTTTGCCCTTGAGTTTGAGTTGTGTTATTATATTCTTTTATTTTTATTTAATGTTTATTATTAATAAATGATGTGGTTATGACCAGTTTGTGATAAGGATCACAGAAAAGGTTTGTTTATTTAATTTGGACTTCGTTTGGGTCACCAAAAGACGTACGAAAGATATCAGATAACTGATAAATACCCGTGTGATGCACAATATGGGATTTAACCCCAAATAATAGACTTGTTCTATCTTTCTCTTGTATTTTCTAGAATATTCACACACAAACACCCGTACTTTCACCCTCACCTACATCAAACCCTAATCTTAAATCCTTGTTCTTGAGCTCAAATCTTTTACACTATCTTGTTCCTTGTGTTTTACATATTTTATCAAGGTAAAAATCATAGATTTTCATGCTTTAATCTTTGAGAAATTTGAGTTTTTGTGTAAGTTTTACAAAGTATGTAATTTGCATCAAAATGGTTAGATTTGATGTTGTTTGAGTCAAAATCTTGTGATTTTATGTTTCTACATGCTTAGTGTCTTTGATTTGGTCATTTTTTAGGTCATAATCGAACTCTAGAGCAAAAATTGCTCGATTTTGGGTGAAACCCGTAATCTTGTTCTTCACCACCTGCAGCTATAGACAGTCGGCCGAGTGTCTTTAGACACTCAACCGACCGACTCGACCATCGACCGAGTGTGTAAGACTTAGCCGAGTGTGTTTGTGAGAGACCATCGACCGAGTGACTAGACACTCGACCGAGTGAGTATAGACAGTCTGCCGATTGTCTTTGACAGGGGACCGAGTGTCTTTGGTAGTGGAATATTTTACTAAGTATTGATTTCTTAGCCGTTATGCTGCCCGTTTGTATATTGATGATTATGATAGTATAAATAACTTGTGCGTATGTCTTTCTCAGGAGAAAAGGAGAAAGAGTAGGTTCAGTGATTAGACAGCTGAACACCTTCTCATTTGCTGGTAATCGGTGAGTGGGACTAACTGGAGTATATAGTATAGAATAGCATGTTATATTATGATTGGCATGCTTGTTAGATATACTTCCTATTACGGTTAGTTAGTATGTTGTGATGACTGCATGTTAGTTGATGCTTATATGCTGGAGCCCAGTGCATCCCTATTTGTGGTAGCCTCGGTAGGAGAGATCAACCTGCGGGTTAGGTTCCTCATGTGGTAGCCTAGACAATTGTGGTGTATATATGTGTGAATGACGCGTCCGTCGCGTGTGGATTATATATATACAACATGGTGGTGGGGGAACTTCTGGTAAGCCCCAGTCCGATCAACTGGTGGTTAATGGTTTGGCCGAGCCGCCAGAGTCTCTGTACACGGCACTTGGGTGATGTTTATGTGTTAGAATATGTGACATGATTAGTATGACGGTTCCTGTATACTATTGCCTGTAGTTAGTTGTACTCACTTAGCTTCGTGCTAATTCCCCTCCATTTCCTCCCTACAGGTTGTTAGCTTTTGTACATATTACTTTTTGGGGAGCAGACGGGCATGGTGATGTTATGTTTGACAGGAGTTAACTCTGATCTGGTCTTACTTAGTTGTAAATGTGTTCTTTTGTAAACATAATGCATTTACGTCCCTTCCGTCTAAATTATGTATTTTGTTTTAATGACAAGTGACATCGGTTGAACTGTATAAATGTTATTTACTAGTTATGTCGTATTTGATTAACATAATGCTTCCGCCACGTATTTAAAAAAAATAAAAAGTTTAGTGGTGTCACAAGTTGGTATCAGAGCAAAGTTTGGCAGCATGCGCATTGTGATCTAAATGTCATGTTCCGAAACTTAGTAAAGTCATGTCAAACATAACATGCTTGGGGTAGGTTAAGTGAGTGTTAGGACAGGTTATGTGTTACTTTCTAGTACTAACAGAGTTCATACTAATCTTTGGTGTGAGTGTTGTGGTAGTGCAAAAATGGCAGATAATGAAGCAAACGCTACTAGCCCCACAGCCCCTGGAACTGGTACATTCAGAACTCCTGATGAAGATGGACATGTGTCTTCAGAAGAAGACACTTCTCAAGAAGTGATCAATCTTCAAATTCAATTACTAGAAGCTAAGGAGAAAATTAAGGAATTAGAACAAGAAAGGGTACAATGGAACCCTAATACAACCGCGTTGAATACAACCTTTCCTCCAAACTTCTATACTCAAGCTGGAGGCAGCTCTCAATCGCACTTTCCTCAAACTTCATATCAACACTTTCAAATGCCATTTCTGTATAACTAGTCGATCCCGAATCACATGATATATCCATTTTAAGTCTCTGAAACAAGAAAGAAGCGTAGATATAAACAGTTTCTGGATTACAAACCTCCGGAGTACAGCGGTCATACAAATCCTACAGCGACGCTTAATTGGTTAAGGGAAGTGGAGCGAGGATTAGAAGCATGTTTTTGTGAGCCTGAATTTATGGTGTTATTTGCTAGTAGGCTTCTCAAGGGTGACGCAATGGAATGGTGGGATTCTATCACTGCTTATTTACCCAAAGAATAGATCAGTCAGATTACCTGAGAACAATTTGATGCTAAGGTTCATGAGCAGTATTGTTTTGAGTATGAGATGGAAAGATTGAAAACAAAATTTTTGAATATGAGGATGACAGAAAGTCTGACAATTGATGAGGTTTTCAGAGATTTTACATCAAAGTTGAGGTTCGTTCAACAGTGGGTACCGACTGAGAAGGAAAGGATTTAGCATTTCATGTGGGTGATTAAACCGGAGTATAGAGCAGTTACGAGATTTGCAAAAACTTTGGCACAGGCTCATGAGATGGCCAAGGTTACTGAAGGAGACGTAATGGCAACGAAATGAGAAAGTTCGAAAGGTGGATCTTTTGAGGGAAAGTCAAAAGGTCTGTCAGGTGGACAGTCTACTCAGCATTCAAGTAAGCAATCAGGTTTTCGTAGTAAAAAGTCAGGTGGGTTTAAACAGAAAAGTAAGTCTGGTATGAGCGGATCGGGTTCTAGTCAATCTGGTTGGTGTAATGTTTGTAAGTCAACTCATGTCGGTCCACGTTTACCAATGACTAGAAGATGTCTGAAATGTGGAGTGTTAGGTCATGAAGCAATAGCTTAGTCCCTTAAATCTAATATTTGGTGGAGTTGCCATTAGGAGGGACATAGATTAGCGAATTGTCCATCTGCGTCAAGAGCTGGTTCTGGGGCAGGGTCAGGGGCGAGGTCAGTAACTTCTGGTGTATCTTCTACTTCTACTACCGGGCAGAAGAGAAAGAATCCTCCAACAGCAGAGGCAAGGGCATTTTAGATGACGGTAGACGATGAAACTACTACCGATGACATCATTACCGGTATGTTCTTGGTTAATTCCTTGCCAGCTCGTGTGTTGTTTGATTCTGAGCGAATCATTCTTTTATGTCCTTAGACTTCTGTGATAAGTTAAAGTCACCTATTAGAATGATAGATGCACCTTTGGAAATAGAAGTAGCTGATGGTAAAATAGTTCCGTGCACATCATCTGTTTCTGGAGTTACCATCGAGATTGATGGTCATTCCTTTTCTTTAACTTGTTTATTGATGCCTATACCTAGCTTTGATGTAGTCATAGGCTGGTTAAGAGCTAATAGGGCTAATATTAAGTGCCATAAGAAGATTATTTCTTTTCGTTTAGCTGGTGGGTCCCGAGTAATAGCTAGGGGGAGCGCGGTGGATTTAACTTTCATATGGTTTCCCTAATAAAAGCTCAGAAGGCGATATCAAAAGGGTGTGATTCATTCTTAGCCTATGTGATTGATGTTAAGAAAGAAAAGAAGCAGGTGTCCAACATTCCAGTTGTGTCAGAATTTTCTGAGGTGTTTCCTGACGATTTACTAGGGTTACCTCCAGTACGTGAAGTAGAGTATAAAATTGAATTGGTTCCAGGTGTTACGCCAGTTGCAAAAGCTCCATACAGATTAGCTCCGTTAGAAATTCGAGAAATGATGTCTAAGATTCAGGAATTGTTAGTTGAGGGGATTATTCGACCAAGTTCTTCACCGTGGGGTGCTCCTGTTTTGTTTGTGAAAAAGAAGGGTGGGTCGCTTCGAATGTGTATAGATTATCGTGATTTGAATAAAAGAGCAATCAAGAATAAGTATATGTTACCGAGAATAGATGATCTATTTGATCAGTTACAGGTTGCTTCATACTTTTCAAAAATCGATTTACGATCAGGGTATCATCAGGTACGTGTTGCAGAGACCGATATACCGAAAACAACGTTTAGAACAAGATATGGCCACTATCAATTTCTGGTTATACCATTCGAGTTGACAAACGCGCCTACAGTGTTAATGGATCTAATGAACAGAGTGTGTCATCAGTATCTCGACAAGTTTGTGATTATCGTCATAGATGATATCTTGATATATTCGAAAATCGAGAAGGATCACGCAACACATTTGAGGTTGGTATTAGAACTTCTGAAATAGGAACAATTGTACGCTAAGTTCTCCAAGTGTGAATTCTGGTTATGGGAAGTGAAGTTTTTGAGTCATGTAATTTTTGAGCAGGGTATTAATGAGGATCAGTCTAAAATAGAGGCTGTAATAAATTAGAAAGTACCGACAGAAATCAAATGTTTTCTGGATTTTGCAGGTTATTACCGTCGTTTTATCAAAGACTTTTCTAAGATAGCAGGTCCATTAAATAAGTTAACCAGAAAAGATGTAACCTTTCGATGGACTGATGAACAAGAAAAGGCTTTTCAGACTCTTAAGCAGATGTTATGTCAAGCGCCAGTTTTAGCTTTACCTGAGGAATTAGAAGATTTTATGGTTTACTATGATGCGTCACGTGCTGGTCTGGGTTGTGTTTTGATGCAGAGAAATAAAGTTATAGCGTAAGCTTCGCGACAGTTGAATGATCATGAACAAAACTACCCTACTCATGATTTAGAGTAAGCAGCTGTTTTGTTTTCTTTGAAGCTTTAGAGACATTACTTGTATGGTACGCATTGTGAAATTTATACATATAATAAGAGTCTTCAGTATATCTTTTCACAGAAGGAATTGAATATGAGCCAACGACGATGGCAAGAACTGATTAAAGACTATCATTGTGAAATCAAATACCATCCGGGTAAAGCAAATGTGGTCGCAGATGCTTTGAGTCGCAAAAAAAACAGTTGAAAATGTCAGATTTATGAGAAATGGGATAGTTTTAGACTTGATCGATCGATTTAAAATCGTTCAGTTAGTAGCATTGAATGATGAAAACCTAAAGACTGAACAAATGACCAAAAGAAAATTAGAGGATTAAAGACCTATAAAGATCGAATTTAGGTGCCTATGCTTGGAGATTTGAGGGATTTAATCCTTACAGTAGCGTATAAATCTAGACTGGCAGTCCATCCAGGTATTACTAAGATGTACAAAGATATGAAAACTTTGTATTGGTGGCCGACAATGAAGACAGATGTTGCTCATATATGTGCGCAAGTTAAAGCAGAACATCAGAAAATGTATGGGTCTCTACGACAGTTAGAAATTCCTTAGTGGAAATGGGATCCCATAATGTTGGATTTTGTAACAAAGTTACCCCGAACCCAGAAAGGACATGACATGATCTGGGTGATAGTGGATCGTTTAACCAAGAGTTCTCACTTCTTAGCTACTCGTGAAACAGCTTCGTTGAATGATTTGGCAGAGTTGTACTTGAAAGAGATAGTTAGTCGACATGGTGTACCAATGTCAATAGTTTTCGACAGGGATACTAGGTTTGTATCTAACTTCTAGAACAGTTTACAACAGAATTTGAGTACACGTGTGAACCTATGTACAGCTTATCATCCACAGAGTGAACGAACTATTCGAACAGTAGAAGACATATTAAGAGCATGTGTCTTAGAATATGGTGGTTTTTGGGATTCGCATCTTCCATTGATAGAGTTTGCTTACAACCATTCGAGTATTGGAATGTCGCCATTTTTTTAGTATTTATCCCCATTTGTTTAACCTTGACCAGATTCTGAGGATGGAATCTTCTTAAGGGGGATAGATTTGTAACATCCTCTACTAGGCCTAGCTGTAAGATTACTAGTTTACCCTTGAGTTTGTGTTGTGTTATTATATGCTTTTATTTTTATTTAATGTTTATTATTAATTAATGATGTGGTTAGGACCAGTTTGTTACAAGGTCACAGAACATGTTTGTTTATTTAATTTGGACTTCGTTTGGGTCACCAAAAGACGTACGAAAGATATCAGATAACTGATAAATACCCATGTGTTGCATAGTATGGGATAAAACCCCAAATAATAGACTTGTCTATCTTTCTCTTGCATTTTCTGGAATATTCACACACAAACACCCGTACTTTCACTTTCACCTACATCAAACCCTAATCTTAAATCCTTGTTCTTGAGCTCAAATCTTTTACACTATCTTGTTCCTTGTGTATTACAGATTCTATCAAGGTAAGAATCATAGCTTTTCATGCTTTAATCTTTGAGAAATTTGAGTTTTTGTGTAATTTTTACAAAGTGTGTAATTTAGGTCAAAATGGTTAGATTTGATGTTGTTTGAGTCAAAATCTTGTGGGTTTATATTTCTACAAGCTTAGTGTCTTTGATTTGGTCAGTTTTGAGGTCATAATCGAGCTCTAGAGCAAGAATTGGTCGATTTTGGGTGAAACCCATAATCTTGTTCTTCACCACCTGCAGATATAGACAGTTGGTCGAGTGTCTCTAGACACTCGACCGACCGACTCGACCATCGACCGAGTGTGTAAGAATTACGGTCGAGTGTATTTGGGAGAGACCATCGACCGAGTGACTAGACACTCGACCGAGTGAGTGTAGACAGTCGGCTGACTATCTTTGACAGTTGACCGAGTGTCTTTGGTAGTGGAATATTTTACTAAGTACTGGCTTCTTAGCCGTTATGCTGCCCGTTTGTATATTGATGATTATTATAGTATAACTAACTTGTGTATATGTCTTTCTCAGGAGAAAAGGAAAAAGAGAAGGTTCAGTGATTAGATAGCTGAACACCTTCTCGTTTGTTGGTAATCGGTGAGTGGGACTAACTGGAGTATATAGTATAGAGTAGCATGTTATATTTTGATTGCCATGCTTGTTAGATATACTTGCTATTATGGTTAGTTAGTATGTTGTGATGACTGCATGTTAGTTGATGCTTGTCTGCTGGAGCTCAGTGCGTCCTTATTGTGTGGTAGCCTCGATAGGAGAGATCAACTTACGGGTTGGGTTCCTCATGTGGTAGCCTAGACAATTGTGGTGTATATATGTGTGAATGACGCGTCCGTCGCGTGTGTATTATATATACAACACGGTGGTGGAGGAACTTCTGATAAGCCCCAGTCCGATCAACTGGTGGTTAATGGTTACGGCACCTTTATACTATTGCCTGTAGTTAGTTGTACTCACTTAGCTTCGTGCTAATTCCCCTCCATTTCATCCTTGCAGGTTGTTAGCTTTTGTAGATATCGCTTTTTGGGGAGCAGACGGGCATGGTGATGTTATGTTTGACAGGAGTTAACTCTGATGTGGTCTTACTTAGTTGTAAATGTGTTCTTTTTTAAACATAATGCATTTACGTCCCTTCCGTCTAAATTATGTATTTTGTTTTAATGACAAGTGACATCGGTTGAACTGTATTAGTGTTATTTACTAGTTATGTCGTATTTGCTTAACATAATGCTTTCGACACGTATTTAAAAAAAAAATTTAGCAGTGTCACAATTAAAAGAATTGATTCTTTTTCATAACCCTAATGTTCTAGCTATCCAAGAGTCGAAAAGGAAACATGTAAAAGAGGATCTTGTCGAAATGTTATGGGGGCACCAAAATTTCAATTACGTTTTCAAACCTTCCATCGGGTCTTCGGGTGGGCTAATTTTGATATGGGACCCGTCGAGGTTTTATTGAGAATAGGCAAAAATATTTAATGACTTCATCAATGCAACGCATCTCATAGAGATTCCAATGGGGGGTACGAAGTTCACAAGATTCAGCGACGATGGCCATAAATACAGTAAGCTTGATAGGTTCCTAGTTTCGAAAGCGTTTCTAGCTTCTTGGGCGGGCATAACCGCTTTACACTTGATAGGGAATACTCTGATCATTGTCCCATCATTCTAAAGGATTCGAAAAATGACTTTGGACCTAAACCGACAAGAATTTTTAAAAATTGGTACGAAGATGGTATATGTGATGACTTGATCAAAGATGCATGGAGGGTTTGCATTAAAAATCCAAGGGCTGATTGCAAATTTCGAGATAAGTTAAAGAAAGTTAAAGAAAAGCTGAAAGAGAAATGTAACCCGAAATTCAATAGCCTTAATGTGGAGATCGATACTCTTCAAAAAGAAGTGGCAAGGTGTGATGAAATAGTCAGAACTCGTGATCTTACAGATGCTGAAATTGCATCGTGGGTAGAGACGAGGGAAATGTGGTTTCAAAAAGATAAAGAAAAGGCAGAGATTCTGAAACAAAAAGCAACAATTGAGTAGGTGACGAACGGAGACAAAAATAGTAAATTCTTCCACTCTTGTATCAAAAGGAGGCAAAATAAAAATAACATCAGTGGCATTAATTCAAATGGATTGTGGACGGAAAATCCCGATGCGATTAAATCAATAGCTTCAATTATTTCAAGAACAGATTTAGTGACACAAACCCAAGATCATTCAAAATCAGTGGCCCCCTTGACAAGAAATTGTCAACTAAAGAAGCATCGGGTCTTGAAAAACACTTCACCCTTGTGGAAATTCATGATGTGATAAAAGATTGTGGGGGCGAAAAAGTCCCGGGCCCTGACGGTTTTAACATGAGAATTTTTTAACAAATATTGAGAAGTGATTAAAAATGAACTCCTTGAGGTTTTTACTCGGTTTTGGGAAGTAGGGGAAATTTCAAAAGGGTGCAACTATTCTTTCGTTGCTTTAATTCCCAAGAAAAATGATCCACAGGGTTTCGGGGATTACTGACCTATAAGTTTAATCGGGTGCTACTATAAGATAATATCCAAGGTTTTGACGAAAAGGCTTCAACGGGTTATCTCATCAGTTATTGGATTCGAACAAAGTGCATATATAAAAAACCGGTACATTCTTGATGGGGTTTTGATAGCAAATGAGGTTCTCCAGGATTTAAAAGTTATCAAACGAAAAGGGTTTTTATTCTAGGTTGATTTTGAAAAGGCCTTTGACAGTATCAACTGGGTTTCTTAATGGAAATCATGGTCTTAATGGGTTTTGGTTCTAGGTGGTGCAAATGGATCTATGCGTGTTTATCCTCCGCCTCAGTCTCAATTTTGCTTAACGAGTCTCCCACAAAAGAATTTTGTCTTCAAAAAGGTGTTCGTCAAGGGGATCCGCTATCCCCGTATATATTCATCAAGGTGACAGAGGGATTGGACCACTTAACTAAAGAAGACGCGGCCTCTAATCGGTTTGATGGGATCCGTATCGGGAGGGGGAACACCAGGGTAACGCATTTACAATATGTAGATGACACACTGTTCTTTGGTGAATGGAATAGGAGAAATGTGCGGAACCTCACTAAAATCCTCAAATGTTTTGAAGCGACTTCGGGACTACGAATCAACTTTCATAAAAGTTGTGTCTATGGCTTAGGGGTTTCAAAGGAGGAAACAGAGAATATGGTGGGCTGGCTAGGTTGCGTGGCGGGCACTTTTCCCATTAATTATCTTGGTCTTCCCCTTGGTTCATCTATGAAGCAATCAAAAGCATGGGACCTGGTCTTTGAAAAGTTTGGAAATCGGCTCGCTGATTGGAAAGAAAGATCACCATTGTACGGGGTGAGACAACCCGTCCTAATCCATAAGGACGAATACAATAACATCTGATTACATTACGAGGTATTTGACCTCTATATGATACATTTTACAAACATTGCATTCATTTTTAAAGACAAACTCTCATTTCATCGAAAGTTGATAGGCATGCATACCATTTCATAATATCCAACTATAAATGACCTAATCTGTCATATGCTTAATCATAATCTTTAATGAACTTAACGACTTGAATTCAACGTCTTTGAAATATACCATGAATGACTCCAAGTAATATCTTTAAAATGAGCAAATGCACAGCGGAAGATTTCTTTCAACCCTGAGAATAAACATGCTTTCAAGTGTCAACCAAAAAGTTGGTGAGTTCAATAGTTTATCATAAATATTCATTTCCATCATTTTTAATAGACCACAAGATTTCATATTTTCATTTCTCATAAACATCATGCATGCATATAGCCATCTGCATAAAAATCATTCATATGGATTTAACACCTGGTAACCGACATTAACCATAATGCATATAATATCTCCACAGACATCGTCGTCTGTATAATAATAATCTCGAAGTACTAAAGCCATCCATAGACATGAATGGGGGTTGTTAGGCCCAATAGATCTATCTTTAGGATTCGCGTCAATTAGGGGCCATTTCCCTAATTCTTAGGTTACCAGACTTGAAGGGTGATATTTGATTTCGATAATCCAACCATAGAATGTAATTTTGATTACTTGTGTCTATTTCGTCAAACATTTATAAAAGCGCATGTATTCTCAGTCCCAAAAATATATATTGCAAAAGCATTTAAAAAGAGAGCAAATGAAACTCACGATACTGTATTTCGTAGTAAAAATACATATGACGGCATTGAACAAATGCAAGGTTGGCCTCGGATTCACGAGCCTATATTGATTATATATATTTATATGTTAGTCAATATCTGTCTAACAATTTAGGTCAAGTCATAGTGTATCATAATCCTAATGCTCAAGCTTATCATGCAAAAGTCAACAAAACTCAACTTGACTCAAAATAATTTCCAAAATCTATACGTGTTTATTATATAACCTAAATATAGTCATTTTATTATTTAAATATATTATTAAAGTAAATAATAAAAGTCATTTATTAATAAAATTTTATATTAAAATATATATGATAAAAACATACTTTTATATATCTTAAGTAATAAAATTTATAAAGTTCACTTAATATCATAAAAATATAGTGGTATGTATTATTAATGTAATTATGTTACGCGTGGTAAAAATATCTTTGTAATACATATTTATTTGATAAAATAATATTGATAATAATAACAAAAGTTGTATTATTTTGTAATAATAATAATAATTATTATTATTATTCTACTAATAATAATAATGACAATATTTATACTTCCTAATGATGATATTAATTATAATAAAATGATTATTTTAATCATCATAATTTTAATAATAATGATATTTTTTATTATTAACTGTAATAATAATAATATTTTATAAAAATAATAATTCTATTCAAAATGATAATTTTTAATAATAATAATAATACTAAAATGATAATAATAATAATAATAATGATATTTAATAATAATAATAATGATATTTTTATTAAAATCATAATTTTAATAAAAATGATACGTTTAATATTAATGATACTTTTAATAATAATAACGATAAAAATAATAAAATGATAGTTTTGATAAAAATATTAATTATTTTAATAATAATAATACTAATAATAATAATATTGATTATTAGATAATAATAATAATAACGATAATAACGACGATAACGATAACGATAATAATAATAATAATCATTTTAACAATAATACTTAAAATTATAGATAATTCAATTGACGATATCTTTTAATCCATTCATCGAAATCATACGCTTTCTAAATGAAAAGTTATTAATTTTTCGTCAGCTTTCCAACGATATGCATATCATATACCTTATCTCAGTAGCATATGTATCAAATTCATAATTCATCAAAACTATCTAACAACAAAATTAAGCATACAAGCATGTATGATCATATATATGCTCGAGCACTAGTCAGGGATACATTATTAATATATAAAAGATAGGATATAAGTGATCACGTATCAATATTGTGATTCAATATTGCAGGAAAGTACGTAGACGCAACGGAGATGATAAACACTAGTTTGACCTCCAGAGCATACCCCCTGTAGCGACCCAACAAAATCGTCATTGACGGCGCCGTCTACTTAGGTCCCGTTACGTGGTCATAAGTCTTTAAAATAACGTTTGACCAAAGGTATATCGCATTCATTTCAAAAGTAAAGATTGTTTCAAAGTTTACGAGAATTGTTCAACCAAAGTTACGTTACAAAGTTATAAGTACAATGGAACCAATGCGACACAGTTTTAAATAAAGTCAAAAGACGCTCCATGTATGCACATATACTCGACATCCAATGCAAGTATCAAAATAATGAGCGGAAGCATGTATCACATATCGTTCAAAGACCTGAGAAAAACATAGAAATCTGTCAACGAAAACGTTGGTAAAATCATAGGTTTAAGTAAGTAAGTGAGTAAAAAGGTAAGTTGAACCACAAGATTTGCAACATTGAAATAATAGTAATACATTCTAAAAGTTAATATTCACGAGCACCCAATTATCAATGCTTAACATTCCTTCCATAGAACCCCATCACAATAGTGTTAGAACATACACTGTTTCTCGAAAATATATTTCATTCGTAAACGGTAGCGAACCGTCTGAATGAGGGTTTGTCAAACCCATATCGAACCATACAACATAAGTTCTCGCTTACACCCGGCAAGTGTAACTAATGATAATCGAATTGAGGATTTTGTTCTAAACTCGTATGTAGAATGTTTGTTTTCCTGTACTTGTGTTCACTTAGTAAAAAGAAACGTTTATGTTTTCTGTAAGACCTGAATATTCGTAGTGTACATATGTGTATATAGGTTACTCAAGTTTGGGGTTTTTGTTGCACATAATTAAAAAGACAAAAGATGCTGAACTGGGAGGGTCGCGCGCCGCGCGGCTAGGTGGCTCGCCGCGCCATCTGTCTGCGACAGATTCCTTTCTTATTTTTAAAATAGATATTTTGAGGGCAATTGTGTAATTTCACTTTGGGGCCGAATTTAATACCCTAGATCAGTTTTGGGGAGCTCATTTACTACTCCCACAACAACCTCATCTTTTCCAATTAAACACTAGAGAGAGAGTGCAATCCTTGAGAGAGAAAGCTCCATTAAAGGGTGAAAGAGGTTGAATCGGGTCTTGGTGTAAGTTTTAAAGTCGTTCATCTAGTCGATAGCTACGTGGTGATTGTGTTGGTAAGTTATAAAACCCAATTTCTTACTTCAATTGCTTTAAGGGTTAGGTTTTGGGCTAGTGATGAACCAAAGACCCATTTTGTTAGTATTTTGGGGATTTTAGGTGAATATGGGTTATGAAGGCTCATTGATGACTAACCTAGGATTTGAATGTGTTAATTGGACTTTTGAGTCTTAAATTTGGTTAGTTAGTTGCTAGAACACTTTAATAATATGTAAATGGGTGTTATTGGGTATGGATGACCCAAATGGGTGTGTTGACCTTGAAATGGGTCAAATGAGTCCTTTAATGACCTAAGTGGCCTAGCAAGTATGAAAATGAGTTAGCCTTGTGACCTAAATGTGTTTTAAACCCATCTTGACGAATGATTAGGGTTTTGGTGGGTGTTGACCCAAATTAGGGTTAAGGGTGCAAATGGGTTGAAATTACACCTTGGGTTAAAATGGCTTAGAATGGTGAAAGGGTTTGGTTGACCGACTTGAGTTTGCGTTTAATGAGGTGTATAATATGATAGGTACGTTACTTTGAGGTCTTGCAAGCTCGGGTATCTTTTCACAAGACTTTGAGGTGAGTGGAATAATTATATGCGTATGTATATAATGTATCTATTTGTTGTAGCGTGAAAGGTGTAGTGTCGAGGTGTTAAGACACCACGTTTCATGTGAAGAGTGTAGCATCGAGGTGTTAAGATGCCACTCGGGTGTAGCATCGAGGTGTTAAGATGCCACCTAGGAGTGTAGTGTCGAGGTGTTAAGACACCACTCCGTAAAATAATGAGTGATGCATCGAGGTGTTAAGATGCCACTCGGGGTGATGCGCTGAGGTGTTAAGGTGCCACCCTAGGGGTTAGTGGTGCGAGGTGTTAAGTGCCCTAACGGATGTTGTGAACACCGATGGCGTTTTCATGAGCGCCGTTCCCTTGTACTATTGGTCAACCATGGTTATTTGTGTTGTAAGCATATTATATTATTCGAGTTATATTCATATGCGGTTGTTATGCTAGCTTGTAGTATTGGTGATTTATAGCTCGTTATTGTGACGGTAAGCTAAATGTGTATGCAAGCGTGTTTGCGGTTTGGTGTGTAAGTGTATGCAAGTAGGTATAATTATATATGTATTCGTATAATTATTGCATTCACTAAGCTTTGCTTACCCTCTCGTTGTTTACCATTTTATAGGTTCAGTTTTGGACAAGGGTAAGGGCATCGTTTTGGACTAGAGATCCCGCTTGATGCTAGGGGACGCTTTTGGCTTTAGTAACTCTTGGAGTTTGACCAATAGTTGGGTAGTTTAATCCCAAACGCCATGCTCATGGTGTAGTTTGGAACTTAAACTTTTTGGTGGTTGAAACTCGTAAATTGTATTAAACTCGTAAAACGGTCGATGTGGGACCCACTTGTAAAACATCATTTTCATGTTTGAATCGTGATAGTTTTACATATTTGAATGTGTGGTTAAAAGCGTGTCGTCTAAAAATGTCGGGAACTAGCCGATCTTTTTCGCATTTTAAAACTTTCTGGACAGACCACTTTGGCGCGCCGCGCCCCTACCTGACGCGCCGCGCGGGTATGCTGCACAGGAATTTTTTTTTTTATTTTGTATTTTTGCGTGGTTTGGTCGAGGGTTGGTTTGGGTTGTTACAAGTGGTATCAGAGCATGGTCTAAGGGATTTAGGTGACTTGAGATAGGCGCCTAGACTTAGACTTTTTGTGTGCGCGTTTATGCGGGACTTGTAGGACTTTGGGTCGGATCGGGATGGTTAGTGCATAGGTTTATGTGAACTAATCATTCGCTATTTGTTGTGTTGTGTTTAGCAATCATCAAGCGAGATGGACGTTGTACTAGCGAGTTAACGCGACGTGCTCGCGTAGTAATGACTAGCTACCATCACTACGAGTGCAAATCGTGTCAAACAAGTAATGTACGACGATTGTTGAGCGAGATGGAGTAGTGTGGCGTATATGTATGTATATATGTAATCTGTCCTTCCGTTTTGTGGTTGAACCTAATTCGTTTTATAGAATGAAGACGAGAAACGGTCCCGATCATGATAACGGAAGTACAAGTGAGGACGCCGAGTTTTCGGCCAAGGTTGAGGCCGTCTTTAAAAAGGTAAAAGCTGATTTTCTTACGGACGTCCGAAAAGTCTTCCAAGATTCGGTCGATGGGCAAGTGACCGATTTGATAAATGAACGAATGAAGGCCACTATCGAAGAGGCCCTTGATGCTAGAAACATTTATCCTCGCGGTGAAGGAGGTGAGGGAAGGCAGGACTTCCATTATAAAAATTTCAAGGACACTCAACCCCCGATGTTTAATGGGGTGCGAGATCCTTTGAAGAGTACATGTTGGGTCTCCGATATCGAGGGAGCTTTTCGTACCGCAGAATGCCCTCCTGAGAAGAAAACAAGGTTTGGTTCAAGCATGTTACGGAAGGAAGCTAAGTTGTGGTGGGACGATAAGATCAACTTATATGGCGAAGAACAATATATGGGCTTGACTTGGGAAGAGTTCAAGAAAGAATTTTTCAAAGAATACCGAACTTCTTCCGACCTCGATAGAATCCGGGACGAGTTGCACCTTTTGCAACAAGGTTCCATGGATTTGGTTACCCTCAAGTCCACATTCTTGGCAAAGACCCGTTTTTGCCCGGAATATGTTGGTGATGATCATAAGCTCATGAAGGATTTCTACCGTACTTTGAATGATGAGTACAAGGGGAAGATTAGTCGGGGTATGGCTAAGTCTTTTGATGAATTGTTCGAGTTGGCTCGGGGTTTTGAGCCGGAGGTTCCAAGAAAGAGTGATTTCATGTTTTCCAAAAGAAAGTTTGAAGGTTTTAGTTACTCTAACGCCTCAAGCAAGAAGAGCAAGAGGGGGGACGAAAGTGTCAATAGTGCAAAGAAGGGCACTACCGGTGGGTTTTCTTATACGTGCTACAATTGTGGGCAACCGGGTCATATGGCTCGTGAGTGTCTGAAACCATCTTCCGGAAACAAAGTCACTTGTTTTAATTGCGGCAAAGAGGGGCATAAGAAGCCGGGGTGTCCCGACTTGCGAAACGATAATGTGAAGTGGTTAGAGAAGGCGGCGGGTACGGCTAGGGGTCGCAACTACTTGATGACTAATGATGAAGCCAAACAATCGAACGAAGTTGTCTCAGGTACTTTCATGGTTAATTCTAATCCGGCGAGGATTCTTTTCGATAGCGGTGCAAATTTGTCGTTTGTGTCTCCTAAATTTGTGCCTAAACTTAATAGACCGTTATCTAAGTTAAGTCGTCCGATAGAAGTCGAAATAGCGGACGGCAAGACGGTGCTAGTGGTTGATGTGTGTGAAAATTGTGATGTTATTTTTGGTGCCGAAACCTTTAAAATTAATCTTATTCCAATGACCTTGGGCGACTTTGATATTGTCGTTGGTATGGATTGGCTTGATCGTTATAGAGCCGATATTGCATGCCATGATAAGTTTATTCATGTGAAGACCCTAAGTGGGGGAGAGTTGATTATTCATGGTGATAGGCGGAGGAGACCGGTGCCGATATGCACTTTTGGGCACATCGTTTTGTTGTTAGTGGTGGCATGGCTTTCCTTGCTCATGTTGTTGATACTCGTAATGAGCCACCACCTATTCGTGAAATTCCGGTTGTTAGTGAATTCGAAGACGTTTTTCCGGACGAATTACCGGGTGTTCCGGTGGAAAGACAAGTTGAGTTTCGTATTGAGTTGGTTCCTGGAGCTACTGCCATTGCTAAAACTCCTTATCGTTTAGCACCAAAGGAAATGCAAGAGTTATTAAATCAAACCCAAGAGTTGCTCGAGAAGGGTTTTATTCGACCGAGTGCTTCGCCATGGGGCGCTCCGGTGTTATTTGTGAAGAAGAAAGATGGTAGTAGGCGTATGTGCATTTATTACCGTGAGTTGAATAAAGTGACGATCAAGAATCGTTATCCATTACCTAGGATTGACGATTTATTTGATCAACTTCAAGGTGCAACGTATTTCTCTAAGATCGACCTACGGTCCGGCTATCACCAAATGCGGGTCCGTGAGGAAGACATTGAGAAAACGACTTTTAGAACGCGGTATGGGCATTTTGAGTTTGTGGTGATGCCTTTTGGCCTTACGAATGCACCGGCGACATTCATGGATCTTATGAACCGAGTGTGCCAACCTATGTTGGACAAGTCGGTAATAGTGTTCATTGACGACATACTAGTCTACTCGAAAAGTATGAACGAACATGAACGTCAATTGCGTGAAGTATTGAAGACTTTACAAAAGGAGAAGTTGTATGCTAAGTTCTCCAAATGTGAATTTTGGCTAAGGGAAGTCCAATTCCTTGGTCATATTGTGAACAGAGACGGTATTCAAGTAGATCTGGAGAAAATCGAGACGGTGAAGAGTTGAGGATGACCGACTACGCCTACGGAAATCTGAAGCTTCCTCGGATTGGCCGGTTATTATCGTCAGTTTATCCAAGACTTTTCTAAGATTGCTTCTCCATTAACGAAGTTGACGAGAAAGAATGCTAAGTTTAATTGGGAGAACGAGCAAGAAATTGCTTTTCAATTGTTAAAAGAGAAGTTGTGTCAAGCTCCGGTGTTAGTATTACCGGAAGGTGTCGAAGATATGACGGTTTATAGTGATGCTTCGCTAAATGGGCTCGGGTATGTTCTGATGCAAAGAGGTAAAGTCATCGCTTATGCCTCTCGACAATTAAAGGAACACGAAACGAGATATCCGACTCATGATCTTGAGTTGGCGGCGGTTGTGCATGCATTGAAAATTTGGCGCCATTACTTGTATGGTGTCAAGTATACGATTTATTCAGATCATAAGAGTTTGAAACATCTCTTTAATCAACGAGATTTGAATTATCGCCAACGTAGGTGGATGGATGTGGTGAAAGACTACGATTGTGAAATACTTTACCATCCGGGTAAGGCGAATGTTGTCGCGCATGCGTTGAGTCGAAAGAGTCAACATCCGGCGATAAAAGTGGGGTTGTTACGTTTGATTATTTCCAAGGATTTTCTTGAGAAGCTTGGCTAGATTCAAATAGAGGCTTACGTTCACAATAAGCATGTGGAATGAATCGTGGGCCAATCAGAGTTCATTACTATGGGCCCGCGTGGTTTGTTGTCCTTTCAAGGAAGGGTGTGGGTGCCTAAGATGGGTGATTACCGACGGGTGCTACTTGATGAAGCACATAAGTCAAAATATTCCATTCATTCGGGCACGACAAAAATGTATCATGACTTGAAGAAAGATTATTGGTGGCCGGGCATGAAACGTGATGTTGTGAAGTATGTTGAGCAATGTGTCACGTGTTTACAAGTAAAAGCCGAACACCAAAATCCGTATGGTAAGTTGCAACCGTTAGAAATCCCGAAATAGAAATGGGAGCACATTACCATGGATTTCATTACAAAGTTACCTAAAACGGCGAGAACCCAATTCGATTCGATTTGGGTTATAGTTGACCGATTGACAAAAAGCGCTTTGTTTCTTCCCATTAAAGAAGCGATATCGTCGGAGGCCTTGGCTAAGTTATTTATCAAGGAAGTGGTCTCGCGACATTGAGTTCCTATATCTATTATTTCGGATCGAGATACCCGTTTTACATCTCGGTTTTGGGAAAAGTTTCATGAAGATATGGGTACGCAATTGAAGTTGATCACGGCGTATCATCCTCAAACGGACGGTCAAACCGAACGTAAGAATCAAACTTTGGAAGATATGCTACGGTTGTGCATCATTGACTTCGGTGGTAGTTGGGATGAGCATTTGTCTTTGGTGGAATTCTCGTACAATAATAGTTATCATACTAGTATCGGGATACCACCTTACGAAATGCTTTATGGACGTAGGTGTCGAACTCCCGTTTGTTGGGGAGAAGTGGGCAAAGAGAGATCGGGAGTACCGATTTGGTTTTAGAGACCAATAGCAAGATCGATTTGATTCGGGAACATTTGAAGAAGGCTCAAGATAGGCAAAAGTCGTATGCCGATAGACGTAGGCGATTGATTGAGTTCCAAGAAGGCGATATGGTGATGCTTAAGTTTTCGCCATGGAAGGGTATTATTCGATTTCGAAAACGGGGAAAGTTAGCTCCTCGATTTATTGGGCCGTTCAAGGTTTTAGCTCGTGTTAGTGAAGTTGCATATAGATTAGAATTACCCGAAGAGCTTGCGGGGATCCATAATACATTTCATGTTTCCCACCTCCGTAAGTGTCTTGCGGATGATTCCTCATGGATGCCTTTAGATGAGATTGAGCTAAACAACAAGTTAGAATTTGTCGAAGAACCGATTGCTATCCTTGACGAGAAGGTGAAAATGTTGAGGAATAAAGAAGTGAGGACCTTTAAGGTTCAATGGCGACGAAGTAAAGGTTCCGAGTTCACTTGGGAGCCCGAAGAGTTCGTGTTAGTTTATCTTCCCTCGTGTCATGCGGCTTGGATTGCGAGGACGCAATCCGAATAAGTGTGGGAGAGTTGTAAGACCCGAGTATTCGTAGTGTACATATGTGTATATGGGTTACTCAAGCTTGGGGTTTTTGTTGCACATAATTAAAAAGGCAAAGATACTGAACTGGGAGGGTCGCGCGCCACGCGGCTAGGTGGCGCGCCGCGCCATCTGTCTGCGACAGATTCCTTTCTTCTTTTTAAAATAGATATTTTGAGGGTAATTGTGTAATTTCACTTTGGGGCCGAATTTAATACCCTAGATCAGTTTTGGGGAGCTCATTTACTACTCCCACAACAACCTCATCTTCTCCAATTAAACACTAGAGAGAGAGTGCAATCCTTGAGAGAGAAAGCTCCATTAAAGGGTGAAAGAGGTTGAATCGGGTCTTGGTGCAAGTTTTAAAGTCGTTCATCTAGTCGATAGCTACGTGTGATTGTGTTGGTAAGTTATAAAACCCAATTTCTTACTTCAATTGCTTTAAGGGTTAGGTTTTGGGCTAGTGATGAACCAAAGACCCATTTTGTTAGTATTTTGGGGATTTTGGGTGAATATGGGTTATGAAGGCTCATTGATGAGTAACCTAGGATTTGAATGTGTTAATTGGACTTTTGAGTCTTAAATTTGGTTAGTTAGTTGCTAGGACACTTTAATAATATGTAAATGGGTGTTATTGGGTATGGATGACCCAAATGGGTGTGTTGACCTTGAAATGGGTCAAATGAGTCCTTTAATGACCTAAGTGGCCTAACAAGTATGAAAACGAGTTAGCCTTGTGACCTAAATGTGTTTTAAACCCATCTTGACGAATGATCAGGGTTTTGGTGGGTGTTGACCCAAATTAGGGTTAAGGGTGCAAATGGGTTGAAATTGCACCTTGGGTCAAAATGGCTTAGAATGGTGAAAGGGTTTGGTTGACCGACTTGAGTTTGCGTTTAATGAGGTATATAATATGATAGGTACGTTACTTTGAGGTCTTGCAAGCTCGGGTATCTTTTCACAAGACTTTGAGGTGAGTGGAATAATTATATGCGTATGTATATAATGTATCTATTTGTTGTAGCGTGAAAGGTGTAGTGTCGAGGTGTTAAGACACCACGTTTCATGTGAAGAGTGTAACATCGAGGTGTTAAGATGCCACTCGGGTGTAGCATCGAGGTGTTAAGATGCCACCTAGGAGTGTAGTGTCGAGGTGTTAAGACACCACTCCGTAAAATAATGAGTGATGCATCGAGGTGTTAAGATGCCACTCAGGGTGATGTGCCGAGGTGTTAAGGTGCCACCCTAGGGGTTAGTGGTGCGAGGTGTTAAGTGCCCTAACGGATGTTGTGAACACCGATGGCGTTTTCGCGAGCGCCGTTCCCTTGTACTATTGGTTAACCATGGTTATTTGTGTTGTAAGCATATTATATTATTCGAGTTATATTCATATGCGGTTGTTATGCTAGCTTGTAGTATTGGTGATTTATAGCTCGTTATTGTGACGGTAAGCTAAATGTGTATGCTAGCGTGTTTGCGGTTTGGTGTGTAAGTGTATGCAAGTAGGTATAATTATATATGTATTCGTATAATTATTGCATTCACTAAGCTTTGCTTACCCTCTCGTTGTTTACCATTTTATAGGTTCGGTTTTGGACAAGGGTAAGGGCATCGTTTTGGACTAGAGATCCCGATTGATGCTAGGGGACGCTTTTGGCTTTAGTAGCTCTTGGAGTTTGACCGATAGTTGGGTAGTTTAATCCCAAACGTCATGCTCATGGTGTAGTTTGGAACTTAAACTTTTTGGTGGTCGAAACTCGTAAATTGTATTAAACTCGTAAAACGGCCGATGTGGGCCCCACTTGTAAAACATCATTTTCATGTTTGAATCGTGATAGTTTTACATATTTGAATGTGTGGTTAAAAGCGTGTCGTCTAAAAATGTCGGGAACTAGCCGATCTTTTTCGCATTTTAAAACTTTCCGGACAGACCACTTTGGCCGCCGCGCCCCTACCTGGCGCGCCGCGCGGGTATGCTGCACAGGAAAAATTTTTTTATTTTGTATTTTCGCATGGTTTGGTCGAGGGTTGGTTTGGGTTGTTACATTTTCTCATCTCAATTGTAAGTTCAAAAGAGTAAAAGTGGGACTATGATCTCACCTTGAGTGCAAGAGTAAAAAGATACTTCAACAAGTAACGTGCAAAGAACAAACGCTAGTGTTGACCTAAACAAGTAAGTTGGATCAATAACGGTAAACACGATTGGTCAAAGTTGTTCAATTAGTCCTATGGCTCGTTACGACTCGATTATGTAGCATGTGAATCAAATTGTCAAGTTTCATGCAAGATACAAGTATAGAAACAAGTTAGAAAGGTTGCATAAGTATTCGCTTAAGTTTGACTAAAAGTCAAACTTGGTCGGGTCAAAGTCAATGAAAAAGTCAACACATTCGGGTCGGGTCCCGAACTACTGTTCTGAGGTTTTTATTCATATATAAGCATGTTAGAACAAGTTACATGTGAATCGGAGGTGCGTAACATAGCAAACATTTTTCGTAAAAGTGTAGGCTTGGTCAGAACCCAAACACGGAAAATGCCGCGCCGCGACCAAAGAATTCCGCGCCGCGGCAATCAACGTGAACTGATGCCTGGTTTGTTTCAATTGTCCAAGTCCCAAACCAAATTTCATTTAAACACAAAACACAAACCGTGAACTCTTACGACACGTATCTTATATCGTTGGAAAGGTAATTTGACAAGGAACATAGCTAAACACGTCTCATCGATCAATCTACCACTTACAACAGCCAAAACTACATTAAATGCTCATCCTTAATTGTATCCAAGTTCATAAATCTCATTTCATGATTCGGGCAACCAATTTACATGTATGATATGCCGTTTCGAAGGTAATCAAGCATACAATCCAACCAAATACTTACCAACAACAATTCATGGCATTCAATGCATCAAATGTTCACATTTAGTTCTATCAAACCCTAACCATCATCACCAAAATCAATAATCAAGTTTATGAAGTTTTCTAAAGCAACCTACACATCAAATTGAAGCTAGTGATACTAGTAACACAATTAAAACATGAACTTTTAACATCTAACTATTTCTGGTGCCATTATTCCTACTTCTGCAGTGTCACACCCCCAAATAGGGCCTATGGTATTTGTGACTAATTATATCAAATCACAGTTGTATAAACGAGAACGACTCTATATGAGACGTTTTGAATAAAACATTTATTAATAAAATAGCGGAAGTATTAAAATTTTTACATCAAATTTAAACTGAAATAATAATAATAGTCTTAATGCAAAGTAAATGTAATGAAATGAAGACTCCATGTAGCAGCATTCAATTCATCAAATAGCAGTCATGGCAATCATCTTATTCGTCACCTGAGACAAAATATGCTTAAAGTGTCAACCAAAAAGGTTGAGTGAAGTTCATAGGTTTAACAAAAAGTTTGACCGTTGTTTTAGACCACAAGATTTAGTTTGTAAAGTTGATCTCGAAAGAAATAGTTATGCCAATTCGTGATATTTAAACTAAACGATAGTATGCCCCATGACAAGTTAGTTCTACTTGTCAGTTTAATTTCATTATCAAGTAATACAAAGACATAGTAAAATGTATCAGGGACGTTACTCCCGATAGGCCTACCCCCAATAACCTAGCATGCCGAGCACTTAAAAATATCACTGTAGGGACTTTAGCCGAACAAAGCCGGGTATAGCATAGTTTAAGCAGTTTGGTACTTGTGTCTAAAGTGTAAAAAGTAAAAAAAAAAAAAGCATGTGTCTCACCCCAAAAGTAAGTAAGTTTTGCTAGCAATAAAGAGGGGCTATGAATTCACCTTAAATAGCAGTTGAAGTATTCCACACAAGAAAGGAAAGTAAAGCAAGTAAGTTACCGGGATATCAACTAGAAGTAGTTCCTCAAGAGAGAAATGAGAGATTAAGGTGCAAGTTTGAAATGAGAAATGTATGTGGTATTTATAGTTAAAAATGTTAGGTAAAAAAAAATAAAATAAGTAAAAGAAATAAAAAGAAAAATATATATTAAATCTTAAAATAAAAAAGTAGTTTGTATTTTTATTAAAAGTAATTCTTAAAAGTTAAAATAAGAAAAAGTAGTTTGTATTTTTATTAAAAGTAAATCTTAAAAGTTAAAATAAGAAAAAGTAGTTTGTATTTTTATTAAAAGTAAATAAGAAAAAGCAGTTTGTATTTTTATTACAAGTAAATCTTAAAAGTTAAAATAAGAAAAAGTAGTTTGTATTTTTATTAAAAGTAAATCTTAAAAGTTAAAATAAGAAAAAGTAGTTTGTATTTTTATTAAAAGTAAATCTTAAAAATTAAAATAAGAAAAGTAGTTTGTATTTTTATTAAAAGTAAATCTTAAAAGAAAAAGTAGTTTGAATTTTTATTAAAAGTAAATCTTAAAAGAAAAAGTAGTTTGTATTTTTATTAAAAGTAAATCTTAAAAGTTAAAATAAGAAAAAGTAGTTTGTATTTTTATTAAAAGTAAATCTTAAAAGGTAAAATAAGAAAAAGTAGTTTATATTTTTATTAAAAGTAAATCTTAAAAGTTAAAATAAGAAAAAGTAGTTTGTATTTTTATTAAAAGTAAATCTTAAAAGAAAAAGTAGTTTGTATTTTTATTAAAAGTAAATCTTAAAAGAAAAAGTAGTTTGTATTTTTATTAAAAGTAAATCAAAGTAGTTTGTATTTTTATTAAAAGTAAATCTTAAAAGAAAAAGTAGTTGTATTTTTATTAAAAGTAAATCTTAAAAGTTAAAATAAGAAAAAGTAGTTTGTATTTTTATTAAAAGTAAATCTTAAAAGTAAAAATAAGAAAAAGTAGTTTGTATTTTTATTAAAAGTAAATCTTAAAAGTTAAAATAAGAAAAAGTAGTTTGTATTTTTGTATTTATTTATTAAAAGTAGATATAGTTTTGATTTTTTTTTATAAAATTCTAAAAAAATCGTTTAATACATTTCTAAGAACATTTAACATTTTATTTCTATATTTGTTTAATTATTAAATACGAATTTTATATAAAAATTATTATTATATTTAGTTTTTATAATTAAAATTAAAATTTATGATTATTACTTTATAGTTTTTATTAGTTTTATAAATGTTATAATATTATTTATTATTTAGTTAATTATATATTCTATTAACTAAATAACAAATGTAATATAAATATTATATATATATTCATTGATGTAATTATGTTATATTATATAACATAACCTTATTTATAATATTTATAATTATATTATTTATTTTAAGCGTACGTTTATTCGGTCAACGTTAAATTTATTCGTATATAACAACTCTAGGTATTTTAGTAAAATCGGAAGTCGAAAAGTGAGGATCGTTATAGTACCTACCCGTTAAAAGAAATTTCGTCCCGAAATTTAGTTTTTGCCATCAATCGGCGTTGTTCGTATATAGACGAGAATATTTACGTTTTATTTGGTCTTCACGTTCCCAGGTATGTTCGGGGCCTTTCGTGAATTCCAACGGATATAATGTTATTCTGTTTCATGCATTTAAATCATACGAACGCTAATTTCTTACAGGTTCTTCTATAAAGTGCATTTTATCATTAATGCGGAGGTTATCTAAAGGATTAATAAGAGTGTCATTTGACTAGGTTATCCTCAAAATGGATGATGGTGCTATACGAGCATTTTAGTAAACTGAACACATGAAATGTGTTATGAATAGTATTGAGCTTATTTAAAACTTTGAGTGTTTATGCCACAATATTAGGGTAGACAAAACAGAGAGGAGTTCATGAAAATCATAGTTATGAAGTTTGATAGAGATCTTCGTTGTTTAAGAATATTTTATTTTAATGATGAATATAAGTTGAAAAATAAAGTTTTATCACTACTGAATAATATGGATACAACGATTCGGTTATAGGAAGAGTATAAACGAAGCTATCATAAAAGAGTGAATGAGAAAATTAAATGTTCGTCTTAACTTTTGACGTATTCACGATTGAATTCCAGAATTCAAGGGTTTAAAGGAAATCTTCGTAATCTATAAGATTTGGTTCTCCGGTAATTACGAAAATTAGGATTTCTTTGATTAAATGCGGTAAATTTCCTCGATTGTCGTGTCTGGAATTTCGCTATAAATTAGCGTTTTCCGTTTCATTATCTTCACCGCTTCTATACTTTCTTCCTCAATTCATACTTCCAAAGATTGTGAAAATGCTCCATCCAGTTCTTATCCTGGATATTTTCTGACTATCGTTTCAGTCATTCTTCTTTTTTATTTACCACCAGAGGAATTTGTTTTCTTCTACTATTACCTTGGGGTTATAGTGTTTTTAATTCTCCCGTGTCTTTACGTTGCAATACGTATTGATATACACGGTTTGTAATTTCGGTGTTGTTATCGGGCTTTGTATTTTCCCTTATATGTCGGAGCTCTTTGCCTTTTTATTCTCTTCTCGACTCTAACTAAAGCGAGTAATGGTCCAGAATTCGTAGGTATGAAGTTTCGAATGAACATAATTAATGTTCTAAGAAAGCAATTGTAATAGCACGATCTTGATTTGTCAAATTACCAGAATATCCGGAAAAGACCGAATCATCAAGAAATATATTTTCTTGATATGTTTAAAGATTAAATAGAATGTAAGAGTCGTGTAACATGGCAAATGATGATTATAAAGTTTATGAATCATCATCTTCCATTTAAAAATTTAGCATGACTTACTGTAATATAATCACGTTGGCATGATGTGATGACCCGGGAATTTTCGACCAAAATTAAACTTAATCTTATATGGTTTTGACACGATAAGCAAAGTCTGTAACGTTGAAGTCTCAAAAACTTTGAACTGTGTTTATGATACAATTGACCTATGACTATTTCCGACGATTCACGAACAATTTGTGTGTAAATAAATATGTAAATATATACGCATATGTATATATATATATATATATATATATATAGATATATATATATATATGAAAGTAGATAAACATAAATGATTATATTATCATTGCTAATATTATCAATAAAGTTAACTAATAACATTATTAGTATCATTAATAATAAAACTATTTTGTTTATTATCATTATCAAAGTCAATGTTAGGTATATTATTATTATTAATAGTATTAATGTTAATGTTAATATTAATAATATTAGTATAATTAGTATTATTTCTATAAATAATATTAGTGTTATATACTTTATAATAATTATTATTTTCATCATTAGTAATATTATTATTATTAATTATATTTGTATTACTATTATAATAAAGAGTATATTTATTATATTACATTTGTAAGATTAAATTATAATCCATACATATAATTGAATAACAATAAGAGATATACAATTAGAGATATAAATACAAATATATATAAAAACTTTTATATATATATATATATATATATATATATATATATATATATATATATATATATATATATATAAATTATACATATCTAGATACTGAATACAGATAGATACATATTATAAATATATGAAAGAAACTATAATTACAATTAAAAGCATAAATAAATACAGAAAATGTATGTAGTTGGTTACAATCGTTTTCAGGCCGGGTTAAATATTGTTTGTGTCTCTAATTTCGTACAACCAAGGATTCCATCACTGAACCACTCCAAATTCTGTTAACTATCATTTTCCTCCTTTATATTTTCTAATATATATTGTGTACTAAGGGAATATATGGTGTCGAGAAAATTAAACTATCAAACAAATCAAAGCTCAATTTTTCTATACCAAACAAAACTGATGAAATCATACTACTGCTTAAATTATTCAATTTCCATCTTTTTATACAGCTAACCATTCCTGTAAATAATGAATGAAAACAAAACTCAAAGAAAATACAACAAAACACCAACACTAAACATCTATCAAACCTATATATCAATCTATTTCTATTTTTGTTTGAATCAAGAACAAACCCATTAATAATTACCTTCATCATCTTAGATCACCACTCCACACTAACCCATCGTCAACGAATAATAACTGTCATTTAGTTGTTATGATTAGGTCTGCTGCGGTTAATGAACCAGACCACAAAACCACCATGAACCGACACCACAACACACACCTTAACACCACCATCGAACAGCATCATTGAACCCATCATCAACTTTTAATTCTATTAATTCTTCGATCACCAATCAGCTACCATTACCAAACGAACATCACTTAAACCATTGATCACCACTAAGCCCACCACATACGTTTTCTGTCGATAACCCATATCAATCACTGCATTCTATCACCACCTTTGATCATCACCTTTATTAATCACCATGAAAGCCATCGTAAACCCACCAAAGTACAACATATATGATCAACATCCTCACCTTCAACCTTAGTCTCTCTCATAACTTTGGTTACCACCTTCAACATATGCTAAACTCCTACGTATTTTCTGTTTCTATTCTATTCGTAACACACCCAAAACCATCGCCACTATTACTTGTGGTGTTCTTTATATCTTCTTCTACTACTGTCAAATTCCGCCTATTTAACCAAGTTCACAATAATACATGTGATATTATTAAAGTTAGTGGCCAACCAAGGAAACCACTAAAAGGGACGTATATTTTTTTTTGGCTAAAGCTATGATCGAAACCCTTTTATTAATTATGAGTTGTCTCTCCATGAACTTGAGTGAACAACCTAACCTCTCTAGTCAAGGTGGGCTCCCTGCATGCGGTGGTGATTGACAAAGAATATAGCATAATTGTGAGTTGATTTTAAAAGACACACCCCACACCAAAGTTAAAGGAGACGACATGATCATATGTGCAAGTTAGTGGGACGTTTTTTTTTTTTTAATTTCTTGTTGAGACTTGGAGTTTTAAGAAGACATACGAATATATAAAAGTTATGGACACATGATTGTGCATGTGGGACAAGATTTAGTTTATGGCCAACATATTATTGATATCCCATGCCTGCTAGTTTTCGCGTTTAAAAAGAATGTATATTAATAATCAAACTGGAGCTACTCAAGTATGGAAGTGGACTGCCATACTTCGGCTGTATTTTAGGGCCTTATTTCATAATGCTATTTGGGCCGTATAGGATATAAATGGGGTTACAAAATGAATTTTGTGTTTGTCCAAGATAAATGTATTTTTCAGTTAGGCCGTGACCCAATTATCTTTTCTCTTGGGCCAACCAGAAACTGGACTGAGACATGTCGGGGTTGTATATTTGAGAAAAACGGAAGTGGTGCAATGGTTTGGTGGTGAGTTTGGTTAACGAGAGGTCGTGAGTTCGAGTTCGGGCAGCGACACTATATTTTTAGCTATTTACTTAAGGTAGTATACTTATTATTCTTATTATTATTATTATTATTATTATTATTATTATTATTATTATTATTATTATTATTATTATTATTATTATTATTATTATTATTATTATTATTATTATTATTAAAATCATTATTCTTTAGAATTTTTATTATTAGTATACATTATTATTAAAATTATCATCTTTATTAAGAGTATTATTTTTATTAAAGTTATCATTTTATCATTTAAATTAAAAGTATCATTTTTAACCCTATTATCATTATTATTATCTTTATCATTACTAATATTATTTTAGTATTAATATAATTTTAACAAACAAAAGATATATATACATATATATACAAAAATATATTTAGCACATATAACATAACAAAAATTTATATTTTTATATACAGAATGAATGTATGAAACATATATATATATTACTAATAAGAATATGATATAACTAATAAATTTACATATAAAATAATTGTTCGATGGCAAATACGTGTATTAATATATATAAATAATATAGGTTCGTGAATCTGAGGTCAACCCTACACTTGTTAAATGGCGTCATATGTATTTTTACTACAAAATACATTAGGTGAGTTTCATTACTCCCTTTTTAAATGCTTTCGCAATATATATTTTTGGGACTGAGAATACATGAGCTGTTTTTATAACTGTTTTACTAAATAGACACAAGTAATTGAAACTACATTATATGGTTGAATGATCGAAATCGAATATGCCCCTTTTAGTCTGGTAATCTAAGAATTAGGGAACAGACACCCTAATTGACGCGAATCCTAAAGATAGATCTATCGGGCCCAACAAGCCCCATCCAAAGTATCGGATGCTTTAGTGCTTCGAAATTATATCATGTCCGATGGAGGATCCCGGAATGATGGGGATATTCTAATATGCATATTGTGAATGTCGGTTACCAGGTGTTCAATCCATATGAATGATATTTTTGTCTCTATGCATGGGACGTATGTTTATGAGAATTGGAATTATGAAATCTTGTGGTCTATTAAAATTATGAAATGATTCTTTATGATAAACTAATGAACTCACTAACCTTTTGGTTGACATTTTAAAGTATGTTTATTCTCAGGTATTAAAGGAATCTTCCGCTGTGCATTTGCTCATCTTAGAGATATTACTTGGAGTCATTTATGACATATTTCAAAAGACGTTGCATTCGAGTCGTTGGGTTCATCAAGATTAATATTGAGTCAATTATAGTTAGATATATTATGAAATGGTATGCATGCCTTCAACTTTCGATGTAATGAAATATTGTCTTTTCAAAAACGAATGCAATGTTTGTAAAATGTATCATATAGAGGTCAAGTACCTCGCGATGTAATCAACTGTTGTAAATCGTCTATAATCGATATGGACGTTGTCCGGATGGATTAGGACGGGTCCTTTCACATGACGTCATTATATTATACTAACTCATGCTTCAATTTTTAACACTTCTTCAAAACATTTATAATTTAAACTTGTATTTTACAGAATATAGAAACTAATACAGTTTCCTTTATGATGTAATAAAGATATTGCAAAGAGATAATTAATTGCGGACAATAATAGTTATGAAGATATCTTCAGAAATATCGAGGATATTTATGATGATATTTTTGGAATTTCTAAGTTCGAAAGTTGATGAAGAAAAATTTTCCGCAAGCTTTTAACATGACTTCGGAGTAAGATATTCTCTAAAGATTTCATCAGATTCAGAATTATATGGATTCTTTGAATATAGGGTTTGGTCCTTGTATTTATCCTTGGTCTCCTTCATGGTTAGCTCAATCTGTTTTTTTTTTCAATACCAGATTTTCTTTTGAGCTTTTCCAACACACAATTCTTTATTATCAAGCTTCTGGTCATTAAGACTATCTATAGCTTTTGCTGCTTCGTCAGCATTCTCAAGGTTAACGGATCTGAATCGTTGATTATCAATCCGAGATGTTTTCAAGAATTTTGAAGAATGTACAATGTAACATATTAATGTGAATGTTAGATATTTCTTGGGTATTACCTACCCGTTAAAATATTTTCACCATCAATAGTTTGTACAACAGAATATTAAATTACAATCTTTATAAAAATATGCGTACATATATATTTTCCTTCAGATGTAATCATGGATTTAATGAGTTAATATAATATTAAACTTATTTGATTTACGGTTGAAATGAGAATAAATAATCTCCAAAACTTTAGAGATTACATAATTGTTGCGGAATATTTCTTTAATGAAGTTATGACTCAATACTTCATCGTTCATTGTTTTTGATATACCTCGGTATATGAAGTTAATGCTCGTGAAATTCTTGTGAAATTCACAAGACACGAATAATGTTTTCTAGAAAGTTTCGAGTATATCAAAAATAAAAGTGTAAAATCAAACATGTATTTGAATAATACACTTGGTTTATTATGAAATGGAGTTTATTATGCTGAAGCAGTGATTTACGATTGCTAAGTTATTAATGAAGGATGTACATCATAGCATATTAGTGATATGAATTAACCAAGTAGTACATACTAGTTAAGATTCACACGTAATAGCTTAGTATGAAAAGGTTTATTATTGTTTCAAACTATATATATATAAAGAATACATATATAATTCTTCAGGAAGAATGAGTCAATACATCTTAACTCATTATTACTAATATTCCTTGGTATCTATGAGGCGTATGATGTTGATATCCGAGATACTGAGTGTGATGTTGAGGCGTGAGATGCGGATGTTGTTGTTGGTGAAGCTGATGTTTTTGGTGGTGATGCTGATGGTACTGGTGGTGCTGGTTATGCCGCTGGAGCTGCTGATGCTTGTAGAATTCGCACCATATTCTCCAGAGCCACCACTCGAGCGCGAAGCTCATTGACTTCTTCTACTATTCCGGGATGATTGGCAGTTCGGACAAGGGGATGAATAAGATCTAGAATTTTAGATATTATATATTCGTGACTGGATATCCTAGAAATGAGGGTGAAAATAGTGTTTTGAACAGGTTCGTCGGTAAGTGCTTCAGGTTCTTCACCAAGAGGTGAATTCGGTTGGTGGAAGGGATCACCTTCTTGTTGTATCCATTGATTAAATTTACTACGAACCCATCCCCAGTTCATCCAAAATAGATGATGGCTGATTGGTTGGTTCATTCCGGTTATGCTGCCATTGGAGCTTGAGGAATCAGATGAGAAATCCATATTATGTGATCGGATAAGGGTTTCGATATGAGATTAGTGTTGAATACTGGATGATATATCCGTTTCTTTGAATACGTGTATATAGTAAAAAGATTTCCGTAATTTACGGAGGGAATTTAGGAAAAGTGTTAGACAAAGTCTATTGGGATAGATACGATAAGATATAATAAGATATGATGTGTTTATACTCTAATAATGGCAGTATGACGTGTCGAGATCATAAAGTGATAAGTATGTAATCTAATAATCTTTTGATTAAAGACTTTCAATTCGTATACTGTGATAACCCAATGACATTTTTCGATTCGCAAACCGATGCATAAAGGCATAAGGCATATAGGTACGTGATATAACAGGGAGTTACATACGTTTGAGTATGAGTAGTAGCAAATATAGGAGTTTTAAAAATCATGGATGATATTTCATGTAATACATATGTAATACACAAAACCATGATAGATGACATAGGAATGTCAAGAATTTCAGAAATCATGGTGTCGCATTTAAATGCGGTGGCGTAATTGGATAGTACTTAGGAAAATTATTAGATTGGCTTGGCATTCTAAGATAAGTAAAGTTTCTAAAGTATAGTGTAGAATTTAACAGTTAAAGGCAACAATTAAAGGCACTATGGTCAAGGAAAGTTGTAGTCCTATATTTCTAAGGTACCTAATTGTATAAGGCACACATAAAATGCAATCCTGGTTTTCTACAACAACTCTACTCTGATACCAATCTGTCACACCCCCAAACAGGGCCTAGGGTATTTGTGACTAATTATATCAAATCACAGTTGTATAAACGAGAACGACTCTATATGAGACGTTTTGAATAAAACATTTATTAATAAAACAGCGGAAGCATTAAAAGTTTTACATCAAATTTAAACTGAAATAATAATAATAATAATAATAGTCTTAATGCAAAGTAAATGTAATGAAATGAAGACTCCATGTAGCAGCATTCAATTCATCAAATAGCAGTCATGGCAATCATCTTATTCGTCACCTGAGACAAAACATGCTTAAAGTGTCAACCAAAAAGGTTGAGTGAAGTTCATAGCTTTAACAAAAAGTTTGACCGTTGTTTTAGACCACAAGATTTAGTTTGTAAAGTTGATCTCGAAAGATCGAAAGAAATAGTTATGCCAATTCGTGATATTTAGACTAAACGATAGTATGCCCCATGACAAGTTAGTTCTACTTGTCGGTTTAATTTCATTATCAAGTAATACAAAGACATAGTCAAATGTATCAGGGACGTTACTCCCGATAGGCCTACCCCCAATAACCTAGCATGCCGAGCACTTAAAAATATCACTGTAGGGACTTTAGTCGAACAAAGCCAGGTATAGCATAGTTTAAGCAGTTTGGTACTTGTGTCTAAAGTGTAAAAAGTAAAAAAAAAAAAACAGCATGTGTCTCACCCCAAAAGTAAGTAAGTTTTGCTAGCAATAAAGAGGGGCTATGAATTCACCTTAAATAGCAGTTGAAGTATTCCACGCAAGAAAGGAAAGTAAAGCAAGTAAGTTACCGGGATATCAACTAGAAGTAGTTCCTCAAGAGAGAAATGAGAGATTAAGGTGCAAGTTTGAAATGAGAAATGTATGTGGTATTTAAAGTTAAAAATGTTAGGTAAAAAAAATAAAATAAGTAAAAGAAATAAAAAGAAAAATATATATTAAATCTTAAAATAATAAAAGTAGTTTGTATTTTTATTAAAAGTAATTCTTAAAAGTTAAAATAAGAAAAAGTAGTTTGTATTTTTATTAAAAGTAAATCTTAAAAGTTAAAATAAGAAAAAGTAGTTTGTATTTTTATTAAAAGTAAATAAGAAAAAGTAGTTTGTATTTTTATTAAAAGTAAATCTTAAAAGTTAAAATAAGAAAAAGTAGTTTGTATTTTTATTAAAAGTAAATCTTAAAAGTTAAAATAAGAAAAGTAGTTTGTATTTTTATTAAAAGTAAATCTTAAAAGAAAAAATAGTTTGTATTTTTATTAAAAGTAAATCTTAAAAGAAAAAGTAGTTTGTATTTTTATTAAAAGTAAACCTTAAAAGTTAAAATAAGAAAAAGTAGTTTGTATTTTTATTAAAAGTAAATTTTAAAAGTTAAAATAAGAAAAAGTAGTTTATATTTTTATTAAAAATAAATCTTAAAAGGTAAAATAAGAAAAAGTAGTTTGTATTTTTATTAAAAGTAAATCTTAAAAGTTAAAATAAGAAAAAGTAGTTTATATTTTTATTAAAAGTAAATCTTAAAAGAAAAAGTAGTTTGTATTTTTATTAAAAGTAAATCTTAAAAGAAAAAGTAGTTTGTATTTTTATTAAAAGTAAATCAAAGTAGTTTGTATTTTTATTAAAAGTAAATCTTAAAAGAAGAAGTAGTTGTATTTTTATTAAAAGTAAATCTTAAAAGTTAAAATAAGAAAAAGTAGTTTGTATTTTTATTAAAAGTAAATCTTAAAAGTTAAAATAAGAAAAAGTAGTTTATATTTTTATTAAAAGTAAATCTTAAAAGTTAAAATAAGAAAAAGTAGTTTTTATTTTTGTATTTATTTATTAAAAGTAGATATAGTTTTGATTTTTTTTATAAAATTCTAAAAAAAATCGTTTAATACATTTCTAAAAACATTTAACATTTTATTTCTATATTTGTTTAATTATTAAATACGAATTTTATATAAAAATTATTATTATATTTAGTTTTTATAATTAAAATTAAAATTTATGATTATTACTTTAGAGTTTTTATTAGTTTTATAAATGTTATAATATTATTTATTATTTAGTTAATTATATATTCTATTAACTAAATAACAAAAGTAATATAAATATTATATATATATTCATTGATGTAATTATGTTATATTATATAACATAACCTTATTTATAATATTTATAATTATATTATTTATTTTAAGCTTACGTTTATTCGGTCAACGTTAAATTTATTCGTATATAACAACTCTAGGTATTTTAGTAAAATCGGAAGTCAAAAAGTGAGGGTTCTTATATGCAGCTATAGGTTTGCATTAAGCAACTAAATCTCAAGAACAATACACCAAAATTTAAGTTCATGCTAGTTACTTCAAAACAACTAGATCGAGCATACAAATCATATATTCATGTTAGACTTGAGCCATAGACACTAATTAACACTTTTATAAGTTAAAAACATCAAGAACACAAAATCTAGTGATTTTAGAAAGTTACCCAAATGAGATGAAATTGGTATCAAGTTGTAGAGGATGAAGAGAGGATTCCAAATATGTAATTTATTTTGTTGCAAGCTTGCTAGATCGAATTTAGATGATGATTTTGTGTTTGAGGGTTTGAGAGAATAAAAATGGAAGTAATGAAATGGGGAGGATGAAATGAATGGAGGAGGGTGAAGGTTGACTAGTTGACCTAGTCATCCCTTTACCCTCTTGGCAAGTTTTGTCCCTCAAGTTTGTAATCGGGTGCGGAAATTAACCAACGAATTATTTTGAATTACACGAGAGTGCGGAAGACGATATAATCCGATAACAAAAATATTAAGAATGTTAGCTAACGGAGGATACGAATCTAGATACGAAGGATATTATTAAAATAAAAAGACGGGCGTTAAAATAATTTAACGGAAAAATGCAGGATGTTACATTACCCACACCTTAAAAGAAATTTCGTCCCGAAATTTAGTTGGAAGTAATAGTCGATGTCTCGTACTCGGGACCTTGTGTTGTCCAATCTACGAATAAGTGAAGATACGTCCTTGGGCATTTCCACGAATCTGGATAGTCGGGGTTTACATTGTATTAAGGCTTGGTTTTACGATCCACAATTTCAACCTGTCTTTCTACGAAGAGGAGTTTGTCATCGATAGTAAGTTTATATAGAAGAGTAGCACGTCCTTGTTCTGCAGGACACGTCTCTAAGTTTGTTACACAGAACGTAGGGTAAACGGAAACTTAATTGAGTCAGAAGTTCTAAACGATAGGAAGCGGTTCCAATACGCCCCAAGATTTCAAAAGGATCAATATTGCGGATATAACTTTTCTCGATTTCCCGAAATGAATTACACCTTTCCAAGGTGCGGTTTTTCAATATTACCTGGTTACTGACTTAGAATTCAGAAAGTTTACGCCTAACATCGGCATAGTCCTTTTAGCGACTACGGGCCGTCTTGGGTCCTTCTCGGACTTGAACTATCTCAACGGTTGTTTCTTGAATAAGTTCAGATCCTGTGAATTGCTTGTCACCTACTTCGGTCCATCGAATAGGAGAACGACATTTGCGGTTATAAAAAGTTTTGAAAAGTGCGCGTTAACACACGAGTGGTAACTACTGTTGTAAGAGGGATCAACTAAAGGCGACAATACAAGTTTGTAACATGTCTTTCCAATATGTAAATTGTTCGTTTGCTTGGTTCGTCGGTTTGTGGAAGATACTCCGTACGCTTGTCTAAACGTGTTCCTAAGGCTTCTTATAAACTAGATGTGTAACGAGTATTTCGATCCAGGATAATTGACAAATGTACATCGGGTTGGAATAGAATCCTTTAAGATATGTTTGAACAAGTTAGTTAGGGCTCGAATGCGTTTGTTGGTACAAGTTTCTTATCGGCTACCGAAAACCTTCGTCAGGGATATTCACCCTCGTGGCGAGCACTAGTAATACGTGAAGAGTCTCTCTCTCCATTGAGAAATTATATAAAATATTTCCTTATATGGAAGTACGAGCGAAAAGATAGGAGTGGATTGAGAACTTAGAATAGGATGAGTTTTATACCTTGAGATAGCCATATCGCGCATCTAGTGGCCAAATGTTGAGACTTGGTGGGAAATGAGATAGTACACATAGTTGTATAGTTCGGGCTTGAGTAGTAGATGGTCAATTATCAGAAGCATAAGGAGGATAGGTCAAAGAAGAAAGAGGTATCCTTGGATTGTGTGTTATCTTGGGTCCCAGTAATATCAGACGGTCATAGTGAAATAACAGGGTTATGTAACGTGGTACGTGGTGATGAGAAGATTGATCGGATTCATAATTAAGTATTCCAATTCTTCGTACAAACTACCGAATCTCAGTTTCCTTGATTTCGGGTCTAGAGAGTATGCCTTTCAGGCATTCAAGTAGAAATATTTCCATATTTGGGTTCCATCTTGTGCTACACGAATTTAGCTAGTAAGGTTGGTGTGAAAAATCACGTTCAAGGCTCGGACACGGAGAGGTTTAAATTTTTCCCTTATCGAGTTAACGATGTTAAAGGTCGTGCAACACGAGAAAAAGTCAGAAATGAATCTTCGGTAATAACCGGCGAGATCTAAGATTTTACAAACACAAGATAGAGTCGTGAGGGTTTCCCAATCACGTGTGGCTTCGATTGTGAGATTTTATTGTAATACCTTCACCACTAACAACATGGTCTAGGAATTGAACTTCGTTTAACCAAAATTCTCACTTGGAGAATTTGGTATAGAGTTTCTCCTTTCTCGAGAGTTCGAGCGTAAGACGGAGATGTTGTCCGTTTTCTTGTTTACTTGAATAGGTTTAGACATCATTTGTAAATACGATAATGGATTTGTCTAGATAAGTTTGCATACGCGGTTCAGGAGGTCTGTGAATACGGACGGAGCCTTAGTTAAACTGAAAGGTATTAAAAGAAATTCATAACTATCGTAGTGAGTTCGAAAAACGGTTTTGGAGACGTCTTCTCCCTTAACCCTAAATTGTTGATAATCGGGATGGAGGTCGATTTTGGAATACACACGGAATCCTTGTAATTGATCAAGAGGTCATTGATGCGGGGAAGAGGATATCGGTTCTTAACTGGAGATTATTTAGTTCACAATAATCTATACACATGTAAGGAATCATTTTCTTCTTAACAAATAGATTTTGAGCTCCTTAGTTCTATAGGTATCAAGTCAATTTCAAGCTTTTTATCCAAAAAGTCTAACGTACAACCTCCTATAAAGTTTGTCGGTACACAATAGTTTTCCATTGGTCGCTTAAATGGCCTAGGTAGTATCTAGGGTGAAATGGTGGAGTGCAAAGGGTATGAGCCAAAGCATTGGATACAAAACATTCATCGGCACCCGAATCGAATAAACAAGTAATATAAGAGTTGTTGAGGAGAAACGTACCCGTGACTAGTTCATCGTCACCTCGGGCATCCTTGGCGTTAGTGTTGAAAGCTCAACTGCGTGTATTGATTTTGGCTTTATTCATTGGGCATGCATTTCTAAAATGGCCCGGTTGGCGGCATTTATAGCAAACACCCGTTTTTGGTACATTGGGCCCCTTTTGAACGACGGGGGAGGTACGTTTACAATCGCTGGCCACATGGCCACTTCTTTGACACTTGTTGCAAAATGGTTTGCCACATTCACCCAAATGATGTTTGCGGCACTTGTTACAATAAGGTAGGTTTCCGGCATACCCCTTCTTGCCACAGGGGGTGAAAGGCTTCTTGGTGAAGTCGTTGTGGTTGTGGTTGCTTGATTGAGAGGCTTCCCATTTTCTTTTGTTGCCACCCAATTGTTTCTCGACCGTCGGTGTCGGCGCTCCAATTTCATCCACCGTTTCTATAAATTGGTGGGCCATCGTTAAAGCCTCTTGTAGGCTAGCGGGTTTGGATGATATTACCTTGTGTTGAATGCTCTTAGGGAGGCCATTCATGTAAAGTTCAATTCTTAGGAATTCGGGAGTCATGAGGTTTGGACATATTAAGGCTAGTTCGGCAAACCGTTGGTTATAAGCTTCGAGGTCATTCCGGACCGTTTGTAAATTTCTTAGCCCCTGTTCGAGCCTTCGAGTCTCCTCGCGCGGAAAGTATTCGAAAATCATCTTTTCCCTTAATTCGGTCCAGGAGAGCGTGTGTGCTTCACCGGTACCCACCGATTGTATATACATGTTCCACCATGAGAGAGCAATACCGGCAAAAGTAAGGGTGGAAAACTTGACCTTGTCTTGGTCCCGACAACCGCTCATGCTAAAAACAGCTTCCGTTTGTTCGAACCATCGGGTGAGAGTAACGGTCCCCTGGTCCCATCGAAAGTGGGAGGTTTGTACTCCATGAAGTTCTTGTAGGAGCATCCCTCGTTTGAATTACTGGCTCCATAATTGTTGTTATTGTTATTATTGTTGGAGGAGTGACCAGCCATGGCCGCATCCACGGCGGTGGTTATCATTCATTGAAGAGCTTGTTCGAGAGTTTCGGGAGGGGTGTTGTGTTGACCTTGGTGAGCCATCGTTCCTTCATGACACAAAGATATCGTTGATTAGTATTCTCAATAATACTAACCGTGATATGGAATAAGGATAGAGTGAAAATTTTCCTTGACTCGCCTTAAATTCTTTATGTCATAATGTTGGAATGTCCACATGAATCACCATAATATAATCTCGGTAATTATATTATCCTAATTCACGTATGCGTTTAACATTGCTTCATAAAGTTAAGGTGGAGCGTCAATCAAATTAAACAACGTGAGATTAACATGAAATAGAGTTAGATGTGAATAAAAGAGTTCGAGTATAAATGCACAATTAGTCAAGTAATTCCTACTTCAAGTCTATATGCCGGTTGTAGTCTAGATTCACTCACTAATGTACCCTATTGACTCGGGGTTGACACTAATGAACTCTAAATCCCTACAACCAACGCTCTGATACCATCTGTAGCGACCCGACAAAATCGTCATTGACGGCGCCGTCTACTTAGGTCCCGTTACATGGTCATAAGTCTTTAAAATAACGTTTGACCAAAGGTATGTCGCATTCATTTCAAAAGTAAAGATTGTTTCAAAGTTTACGAGAATTTTTCAACCAAAGTTACGTTACAAAGTTATAAGTACAATGGAACCAATGTGACACATTTTTAAATAAAGTCAAAAGACGCTCCATGTATGCACATATACTCGACATCCAATGCAAGTATCAAAATAATGAGCGGAAGCATGTATCACATATCGTTCAAAGACTTGAGAAAAATATAGAAATTTGTTAACGAAAACATTGGTGAAATCATAGGTTTAAGTAAGTAAGCGAGTAAAAAGGTAAGTTGAACCACAAGATTTGCAACATTGAAATAATAGTAATACATTCTAAAAGTGAATATTCACGAGCACCTAATTATCAATGCTTAACATTCCTTCCATAGAACCCCATCACAATAGTGTTAGAACATACACTGTTTCTCGAAAATATATTTCATTCGTAAACGGTAGCGAACCGTCTGAATGAGGGTTTGTCAAACCCATATGGATCCATACAACATAAGTTCACGCTTACACCCGGTAAGTGTAACTAATGATAATCGAATTGAGGATTTTATTCTAAACTCGTATGTAGAATGTTTGTTTTCCTGTACTTGTGTTCACTTATTAAAAAGAAACGTTTATGTTTTCTCATCCCAATTGTAAGTTCAAAAGAGTAAAAGTGGGACTATGATCTCACATTGAGTGCAAGAGTAAAAAGATACTTCAACAAGTAACGTGCAAAGAACAAACGCTGGTCTTGACCTAAACAAGTAAGTTGGATCAATAACGGTAAACACGATTGGTCAAAGTTGTTCAATTAGTCCTATGGCTCGTTACGACTCTATTATGTAGCATGTGAATCAAATTCTCAAGTTTCATGCAAGATACAAGTATAGAAACAAGTTAGAAAGGTTGCATAAGTATTCGGTTAAGTTTGACTAAAAGTGAAACTTGGTCGGGTCAAAGTCAATGAAAAAGTCAACACATTCGGGTCAGGACCCGAACTATTTTTCTGAGGTTTTTATTCATATATAAGCATGTTAGAACAAGTTACATGTGAATCGGAGGTGCGTAGCATAGCAAACATTTTTCGTAAAAGTGTAGGCTTGGTCAGAACCCAAACACGGCAAATGCCGCGCCGCGACCAAAGAGTGCCGCGCCGCGGCAATCAACATGAACTGATGCCTGGTCTGTTTCAATTGTCCAAGTCCCAAACCAAATTTCATTTAAACACAAAACACAAACGGTGAACTCTTACGACACGTATCTTATATCGTTGGAAAGGTAATTTGACAAGGAACACAACTAAACACGTTTCATCGATCAATCTACCACTTACAACAACCAAAACTGCATTAAATGCTCATCTTTAATTGTATCCAAGTTCATAAATCTCATTTCATGATTCGGGCAACCAATTTACATGTATGATATGCCGTTTCGAAGGTAATCAAGCATACAATCCAACCAAACACTTACCAACAACAATTCATGGCATTCAATGCATCAAATGTTCACATTTAGTTCTATCAAACCCTAACCATCATCACCAAAATCAATAATCAAGTTTATGAAGTTTTCTAAAGCAACCTACACATCAAATTGAAGCTTGTGATACTAGTAACACAATTAAAACATGAACTTTTAACATCTAACAACTTTTAAGCAACTAAATCTCAAGAACAACACACCAAAATTCAAGTTCATGCTAGTTACTTCAAAACAACTAGTTCGAGCATACAAATCATATATTCATGTTAGACTTGAGCCATAGACACTAATTAACACTTTTATAAGTTAAAAACATCAAGAACACAAAATCTAGTGATTTTAGAAAGTTACCCAAATGAGATGAAATTGGTATCAAGTTGTAGAGGATGAAGAGAGGATTCCAAATATGTAATTTGTTTTGTTGCAAGCTTCCTAGATCGAATTTAGATGATGATTTTGTGTTTGAGGGTTTGAGAGAATAAAAGTGGAAGTAATGAAATGGGGAGGATGAAATGAATGGAGGAGGGTGAAGGTTGACTAGTTGACCTAGTCATCCCTTTGCCCTCTTGGCAAGTTTGGTCCCTCAAGTTTGTAATCGGGTGCGAAAATTAACCAACGAATTATTTTGAATTACACGAGATTACGGAAGACGTTATAATCCGATAACGAAAATATTAAGAATGTTAGCTAACGGAGGATACGAATCTAGATACGAAGGATATTATTAAAATAAAAAGACGGGTGTTAAAATAATTTAACGGAAAAATGCGGGATGTTACACCCCCGAACTATACCCATAACCTCCATAACTATAACCCATAATTTCCTTAGCTCTATCCCGCTCAAAAAATCCATTTAAAATAACTCGCTCATGTCTTCGTCGTAGTATTTTATGTATAATACATAATAATATAAATACTACTTGATAATAATAATAAGATTAATAATAATATTAATCTTAATAATAATAATAATAATAATATTAATAATTTAAATAGAATAAATAATATACGGAGGATTATAGATAGGGAGAAGTGAATTGTGATTCAGAAACACAGAACTCGATCGAATTTAAACAACTTTGCTTCACCTAACCCCCATGCGATCGCATGGGGTTAGTGCCTTGTAGCCATGCGATCGCTTGGGCTACTTGGCCAGCTCATTTTCGCTTAACTTTTTCTTGCCAACAGTTTTAAATAATTATTTATATATATAATTAATCTTTATAATTTTATATATATTATATTATATTTATGTGTAAAGTTGACTCGTAATATAAGTTCTGATTACTTGCTCGTTCACGCTCGACTTACGTCCCGGTTCCGGTTTCTTGAACGTATTTTTGTACGCTTAGAAAACTGGTACTTTATGTCTTGCGACACCTACCTTTATTAATAATTAAACTTACTCAACGATGAATCATATTATAAGAAATGTAACTTATATATTTGAGGGTTGTGGTCATTAGCTTTTATAAATCGACGTCTCGTTATATAATAATATTATTTTAAATTAAAACTTTTTATGACTACGTTATTATTATATCTCGTTATATTGTAAAGTGTATATATATATATATATATATATATATATATATATATATATATATATATATATATATATATATATATATATATATATATATATATCTCAAAATATAAGTTTGAAATATTTATTTAATAATATAATATTTAGTTTTTCAAAAGTAATTATATTTCAAGACTCATTTATAATCGTTTAAATGATAGAAAATATTATGTCATATTATGCTTACGTTTTTGAAACACAATATATATTTGAAATTTATAATATAAAGCTCTAATTAAGTTCTTCAAAATTCATTAACAAAGTATCTTATAAAACATTTTGATAATAAAGTTTTCTCTAGATTGAAAACGTTTTAGTACTAAACCAAATAAATATGATAGCTTTTGTTTTCCAAAACTAATATATATTTAAGAATCATTTTGTTAAAAGGTTAAAATAATGGAAATCGTTATATCGTATTTGAAAAGTAAAATTTATATATAATAGGTTCCAAGTTTTTAAAATACTAAATATTGATGAAGCGTGAGAAAAAGTCCAAAAGTTAAATGAACGTACTAAATCATTTTTAGGTAAAACGTCGATATTTATTTTCTAAGTTATCTATATCCCATAACTTTACTTTCATCTTAAATAATATTAAATTTAAATAGTTGACGCATATAAATAGGACATTGAACAGGAACTACACTAACCTTATCTAGTTCCCGTTAATTGACACTTTTGTTCTTACTTGTAAATCACTTTACCAATAATTTCGAATATCGTTAAAAAGAACAGATTTCTTAAATCATAGTGGACCTTACTACAGAGACCCGTAGTCATATCACAGAAAAATCTGATAATTCAATTATTTGATATCATATAATAATTCTGTCGATAAATATATTGAACAAATATGTTCATGTAAAGTATTATACGTTTAATACTTTGTTAACATTCTCAAGTTATAATATATATATATATATATATATATATATATATATATATATATATATATATATATATATATATATATATATATAATCATATCCATTTATATAATGGTCCGTGAATCGTCGGAATTTGGTCGAGGTTAAATGAATGTATGAACATAGTTTAAAATTCTTGAGATTTAACTTAACAAACTTTTCTTATCGTGTCGGAATAATATAAAGATAAAGTTTAAATTTGGTCGGAAATTTTTGGGTTGTCACAGTACCTACCCGTTAAAGAAATTTCGTCCCCGAAATTTAATCGAGGTTGTCATGGCTAACAATAAGAATGTTATTATGACGAATATAAGTTGATAAATATAGTTTTATCATCATTGAGTAATATAGATAAAACAATTTGATTATGTGAAGAGTACAAGTGAAGCTATCGCAAAAGAGTGAAATGAATAAATGCAGGTTTGTCTTAAAAGGTGACGTAGTCACGGTTAGTTTCCGGAAATCAAGGAATTTAGAGAAAATCTTCGTAATAAGATTTGGTTCATCGGTAATTAAGGAAATTGGATCTTCTTTGGTTAAATGCAATAATCTGTTTCGATTGCTCTGTCAGATATTTCACTATAAATCCACCCTCTTTGTTTCCTTATTTTCACAGTTCATACCTTCTATTCTATCTCTCAATTCATATTTTAAAGCATTCGTCAATATGCTCCATCCCGTTTTGATCCTTGATATACTCCTAACTTTCATATCTGTCATTCTTCTCTTTCATCTACCACCGGAGGATTTTATTTACTTTTACTATTACCTTGGGGTTATAGTGTTTTTAATTCTCCTGTGTCTTTATGTTGCAATACGTATTGATATACACGGTATGTAAATTATGTGTTGCTGTCGGGCTTTATATCTTTCCTTATTTTTCGAAGTCCCTGCTTCTATCTTTCTATAATCGTTGACATCCACAGTTAATAATCTCTCCAATTTACTGTGATTTATACTCCCATTTTTATTTCGGATCTTCATTCTTTTGTTTTCCCTTCCCGACTTTAAGTCAAGCGAATAATGGTCCTGAATTCGTAGATATGAATATCGGAATGAACATAGTTAATGTTCTAAGAAAGAAATGGTAATAGCATAATCTGACTTGTCAAATTACCAGAATTCAAGGGAAAAGATAGGACTATCAAGAAAATATGTTCTTGATATGTTATAGATTAGATAGAATGTAAGAGTTGTATAACATGGCACATGATGACGTTATAGTCTGTGAATCATCACGTTCCATTTAGAAACTCAGTATGACTTACTATAATATAATCACGTTGATCAAGTGTCATTATATTATACTAACTCATGCTTCAGTTCCCAACACTACTTCAAAAACATTCATAATTTAAACTCGAAGGTTTACAGGATATAGAAACTAAACGGTTTCCTTTATGATGTAATACAGCTAGCGCAAAGAGATAAATAATCTCGGATAATGATAGTTATGATGGCATCTTCAGAAATATCGAGGATAACTGAAGGATTCGATGATGTTTTAGAATTTTAAAATGTCTGGAATCAAAGGATGATGCGGGAAATTTGTCTGTGAAGGTTTAGAATAAGGTGTAAGGTGTTTGCTAATGATTTCAGTAGTCACTGAATCATTTGGATTCTTTGAAGGTAGATTTCATCTTTGTAATTTGTCCACAGCCTCCTTCATGGTTTTCTCAATCCGTTTTCTAGTTCCAACTTTTCTGAGCTTTGCCAGCATACTATTCTTTATCATCAAATTTTCGACGGTTAAGGTCGTTTATAGTTTTTGCTGCTTCATCAGCATTTTTCCAGAATTCGGAGAACCAATTCGCAGTTTAGGGTGTTTTTCAGAAACTTCACATTCGAAGTATGTAAGTCTATGAGATGGACGTTACATGTATAACTGTTGATGCAGACATGCTGTGAGATTTCAAAATACTGATTGCTGATTTTCGATAATTGGTATGGCGATTCTCGTTACAAGGTGCGGATGAGTATATGACAGGGTTTCAATGAATATAAAGATTTTTCTAAAAGTCAAAGATTAACAAAATTGTTGGTAAGTTTACTGCTAATGTGGTGGGATATAAACGGTTCCCAGGTAACAATGATGAAGGGGTAATCATTATAATAAGGCTTATTTGAATGAACTATTGAAGTTGATTTGCTGGAGCTGTGACAAACCTGTCTACTTTGAAAAGAGATTGAAAAGTTATTTTTGCTAATAAATGCCAAAGGGTCTGACACAGATACGTGTAAAGCTATGACTTTGGTTTCGAGAGTTTTTCAGGTGCATGACTATGGGTAACATGTGGTTGGATCATCATCTCGATTGTTCATTATTTGAAGTGTCTTCAGGAATTTCGAGGGGTTTGAACACAGATTGTAATCGTTAATATACATATGATGTTCTAGGATTTTGAACAACACGGATATTTTTCTGAGTTTTATGAATAAATGTGATGCCCTAGCACAGTTTTTTTTTTTTTTTAAGTCAAAGTATAGCTTTGAAAGATGTAAGAATCTAAGAGTGATGATACCGGTTATATCTCAAATTGAGTGCTGAAATTTCAAAATCAGAATATGTAATTGGATTTGGATGAGTATGGTTGTTTTGATTTCTATAAAAGAATATATATTGTTGTTAAAGTAGGGAGTATATTGGATGATTTGCTAAATCAGAATCTAAGAATGTAACTTATTAATTGTGAATTTATATATCTTTCGGGTATTACCTACCCGTTAAAAGTTTCACAAGTAATCTTTTGTACGAGAAAATTTTTTTTACAATTTTTATGAAAATATAAATATGCATATTTTCTTCAAATGTAATAAAGATTTAATGAGTTAATATCATATTAAGCTCATTTGATTTTCAGCTGGAACTAGAAATGAATAATCTCTAAAGCTTTAGAAATTTCGTAATCTTCGTGGATTATCACTTCGACGTAAATGAAATTATGAATCAATACTTCATTATTCATTTTTATTGATATTTACTCGGTGAATGATGTTGGTGTTCGTGAGATTCTTGTGAACTTTGCAAGGTACGAATGATGTTGTCTAGAAAGTTTCGAGTATATCAAAAGTGTAAAATCAAATATGTAATTGAATAATACACTTAGTTTATTATGAAACGGAATTCATTGAATTTGAAACAGAGGTTGTAGTTAATGATAGTTAAGTTGCTAACTAAGGATGTACATTATAGCATATTAGTCATATGAATATGAATTAACCAAGTAGTACCTACCGGTTAAAGATTCACACGTAATAGCTTAGTACGGAAAGATTTTGTTATGGTTTCAAAATTTATATACATATAAATTCTTCAGAGGGAATGAGCTAATACTTCATAACTCGTTGATACAATATACTCGTTGTTGATTAGTGATGATGTTCGCGGTGATTATGGATCTGGCAGAGCTTGTGATGTTGGAGGTGCTGCTGATACTGACGATGTTGATGGCACTAACAGTACTGGTGATGTTGATGGTACTGTTGATGTTGTTTGCATAACAAGTATAGTTTGTAAATCACGTACCATTCCTGACAGGGTTTCTACTCTACCGTTTATGTTCACTTATCTGATTTGCGATCAGAATAAATAATCTCTAAGACTTTAGAGATTACATAATCGCCGCAAAATATTTCTTCAATGAAGTTATGAATCAATACTTCATCGTTTGTTGTTGTTGGTATTCCTTGGTATCTATAGGGCGTATAACATTGGTGCTTATGAGACAGATTGTAAAGTTGAGATTTATGACGCGGTTGTGGTTGGTGGTGGTAATGATACTGTTGGCGTTGATGATGGTGGTACCGTTGATGCCAGTGATGCTGCGGGTGCTTGTGGTATTAAGGCTTGCGATGTGGATGTTGTTGGTGGTACTGGTGTTGTTGCTGTAGACGTAAGTCTACCTTCCAAATTGTGTACTGTATTTTCCAAAAATTCCATTCTTTCTTCAAGCCTAGCACGAAGCTCTCTAACTTCTTCCACTAATCCTACTTGATTAGTAGTCGGGAGTAGGGGCTGAATTACCAACATAATTCTATGAATGCGTTCTTCGAGGCGAAATATTCGAGAAAAAAGTGTGAAAACGGTAATGCAAATTGGTTGACCGGTGAGCGCGTCAAGTTATTCGATGTCTGGAGGTAAATTTGGTTCGTAGTAGGGTTCTCCCTCTTCATTTCTTCAGCGAGTGAGTATGTCTTGAACTCATCCCCATCTCCTCCAGAAAGAAGTGTAGTCAACCAGTTGGGGTACTTCGGTCACACTACCTTCAGAGTCTTCAGAATCGCCTTCAGAATTATATGAATTCGAATTTGGTACAGGATCCATCTTACGCGATCAGCTAAAGGATTTTCGATATGGGATGATTTATGAATTCGGATGATATTCTAATTACATAGAATACCTATATATAGTCCAATAGATTCCGTAGATTACGGAGGAACTTTCGGAAGTTGTTAGGCAGAGTTTATAGTAATATATATGCTAAGATGTGAGTTTTTGTCTATACACTATCTATGCAATAATTGCACTAAAATGTGTCTAGACTTAAGATGATAAGCAGGTAATTTCTGACAAAAATGATAAGCAAAACTTTTGATATGCAGACACGGTCGAAGTCCAGACTTACTAATGCATCTTATCAACTATCAGTTAGACACACTAATGCAAGACCTGATTCACTAAGACCGCCGCTCTGATACCACATGAGACAACCCGTCCTAATCCATAAGGACGAATACAATAACATATGATTACATTGCGAGGTATTTGACCTCTATATGATACATTTTACAAACATTGCATTCAATTTTAAAGACAAACTCTCATTTCATCGAAAGTTGATAGGCATTCATACCATTTCATAATATCCAACTATAAATGACCTAATCTGTCATTTGCTTAATCATAATCTTTAATAAACTTAACGACTTGAATGCAACGTCTTTGCAATATGCCATGAATGACTCCAAGTAATATCTTTAAAATGAGCAAATGCACAGCGGAAGATTTCTTTCAATCCTGAGAATAAACATGCTTTCAAGTGTCAACCAAAAGGTTGGTTAGTTCAATAGTTTATCATTAATATTCATTTCCATCATTTTTAATAGACCACAAGATTTCATATTTTCATTTCTCATAAACATCATGCATGCATATAGCCATCGGCATAAAAATCATTCATATGGATTGAACACCTGGTAACCGACATTAACCATAATGCGTAGAATATCCCCACAGACATCGACGTTTGTATAATAATAATCTCAAAGTACTAAAGCCATCCATAGACATGAATGGGGGTTGTTAGGCCCAATAGATCTATCTTTAGGATTCGCGTCAATTAGGGGCCATTTCCTTAATTCTTAGGTTACCAGACTTGAAGGGCGATATTCGATTTCGATAATCCAACCATAGAATGTAATTTTGATTACTTGTGTCTATTTCATTAAACATTTATAAAAGAACATGTATTCTCAGTCCCAAAAATATATATTGCAAAAGCATTTAAAAAGGGAGCAAATGAAACTCACGATACTGTATTTTGTAGTAAAAATACATATGACGGCATTGAACAAAAGCAAGGTTGGCCTCGGATTCACGAACCTATATTGATTATATATATTTGTATGTTCGTCAATATCTGTATAACAATTTAGGTCAAGTAATAGTGTATCACAATCCTAATGCTCGAGGTTATCATGCAAAAGTCAACAAAAGTCAACTTGACTCAAAATGATTTCCAAAATCTATACGTGTTTATTATATAACCTAAATATTGTCGTTTTATTTATTTAAATATATTTATTAGATTTTATTAAAGTAAATAATAAAAGTCATTTATTAATAAAATTTTATATTAAAATATATATATGATAAAAACATACTTTTATATATCTTAAGTAATAAAATTTATAAAGTTCACTTAATATCATAAAAATATAGTGTATGTATTATTAATGTAATTATGTTACGCATGGTTTAAATATCTTTGTATTACATGTTTATTTGATAAAATAATATTGATAATAATAACAAAAGTTGTATTATTTTGTAATAATAATAATTATTATTATTATTATTATTCTACTAATAATAATAATGACAATATTTATACTTACTAATGATGATATTAATTATAATAAAATGATTATTCTAATCATGATAATTTTAATAATAACGATATTTTTTATTATTAACTGTAATAATAATAATAATATTTTATAAAAATAATAATTCTATTCAAAATGATAATTTTTAATAATAATAATACTAAAATAATAATAATAATGATATTTAATAATAATAATAATAATGATATTTTTATTAAAATCAAAATTTTAATAAAAATGATTGTTTTAATATTAATGATACTTTTAATAATAATAACGATAAAAATAATAAAATGATAGTTTTGATAAAAATATTAATTATTTTAATAATAATAATAATAATAATAATAATAATAATAATAATAATAATAATAATAATAATAATAATAATAATAATAATGATAATAATAATAATAATAATAATAATAATAATAATAATAATAATAATAATAATAATAATAATAATAATAATAATAATAATAATATTGATCATTAGATAATAACGATAATAACGACGATAACGATAATGATAATAATAATAATAATCGTTTTAACAATAATACTTAAAATTATAGATAATTCAATTGACGATATCTTTTAATCCGTTTATCGAAATCATACGCTTTCTAAATGAAAAGTTATTAATTTTTCGTCAGCTTTCCAACGACATGCATATCATATACCTTATCTCAGTAGCATATGTATCAAATTCATAATTCATCAAAACTATCTAACGACGAAATTAAGCATACAATCATGTATGATCATATATATACTCGAGCACTAGTCAGGGATACACTATTAATATATAAAAGATAGGATATAAGTGCTCACGTATCAATATTGTGATTCAATATTGCAGGAAAGTACGTAGATACAACGGAGATGATAAACACTATTTTGACCTCACGAGCATACCCCCGAACCATACCCATAACCTCCATAGCTATAACCCATAATTTCCTTAGCTCTATCCCGCTCGAAAAATCCGTTTGAAATAACTCGCTCATGTCTTCGTCGTAGTATTTTATGTATAATACATAATAATATTAATACTACTTGATAATAATAATAAGATTAATAATAATATTAATCTTAATAATAATATTAATATTAATAATTTAATTAGAATAAATAATATACGGAGAATTATAGATAGGGAGAAGTGAATTGTGATTCAGAAACACAGAACTCGATCAAATTTAAACAACTTTGCTGCACCTAACCCCCATGCGATCGCATGGGGTTAGTGCCTTGTAGCCATGCGATCGCATGGGCTACTTGGCCAGCTCATTTTCGCTTAACTTTTTCTTGCCGACAGTTTTAAATAATTATTTATATATATAATTAATCTTTATAATTTTATATATATTATATTATATTTATGTGTAAAGTTGACTCGTAATATAAGTTCCGATGACTTGCTCGTTCACGCTCGACTTACGTCCCGGTTTCGGTTTCTTGAACGTATTTTCGTACGCTTAGAAAACTGGTACTTTATGTCTTGCGACACCTACCTTTATTAATAATTAAACTTACTCAACGATGAATCATATTATAAGAAATGTAACTTATATATTTGAGGGTTGTGGTCATTAGCTTTTATAAATCGACGTCTCGTTATATAATAATATTATTTTAAATTAAAACATTTTATGACTACGTTATTATTATATCTCGTTATATTGTAAAGTGTGTGTGTGTATATATATATATATATATATATATATATATATATATATATATATATATATATATATTTATTTATTTATTTATTTATTTATTTATTTATTTATTTATTTATCTCAAAATATAAGTTTGAAATATTTATTTAATAATATAATATTTAGTTTTTCAAAAGTAATTATATTTCAAGACTCATTTATAATCGTTTAAATGATAGAAAATATTATGTCATATTATGCTTACTGATGTTATGCGAGGAGTATACGAAATAGTTATATTTTTACTACGAAATACTATTAAATACGATACAATTTTACACAAGTTATTTATTTATTTATAGAGTAGATATACCTAAACCTTGCTACAACACTATAGGTAGTGTACTTAATCGTAAAGTAGTGTAGTTTTTAGTAAGTCCGGTTCGTTCTGCAGGGAGCTAGCCAAGTTTAACGCTATATTTTTAAAACTATATTTGTATATATATATATATATATATATATATATATATATATATATATATATATATATATAATATTATTATTATTATTATAAAAGGGGGGTTTTACCGTTTAATGACCGTTTTGTCGATTTTAAAACTTTAGTCACAATTAAAACCTAATGTAAAATATTAAATATAAATACAACTTAATTTAAAGCGTAAATTAAATGGTGATAAATAAAAATGCGATATTTAAAAGTACGATAATTAAAAGTGTAATAAATAAAATGACAGTAAATAAAAGTACGATGAAATATGAAATAAAGGAATTATGCTTATTTAAACTTCCGTAATCATGATGTTTGACGTGTTGATTTTAATTTATTACCATGGGTTAAATGTCCTTTGTCCTGGATTATTCGATATGTCTATCTGGTTTTTGTCCATAACAGTCCATCAGTCATAAATATAAAGTGCGAGTGTCCTCGTCAAATTATCCTTATATCCGAAGTCAAATATTTCAACTAATTGGGGACTTAAACTGTAATAAGGTTTTAATACATTGTTAATGATTACACCAGATTATCGACTGTGTGCAATCCAAGGTTTTAATACTTTATTATCAATTACACCAAGTGTCCTTGTATGTAATCCACCCCTGTTTTAATGAGTCCATTGACTATTAATCCATTTCCGTATCCGGTTCAATGAACGATTATTAGTACTTATAAATATCCCGCCCATTGTGTCCGATCGAGTGTATGTGGTTATTTATAGGTACCTCAAATTGTAAATCTCTATATTAAATTAACGAACTATCATTCAGTTAAACAAATATAAAGCCCATTAATAGCCCATAGTTCAATTTCCACAAGTGTCGGTCTTTTGTCCAAACCCCAATTATGGTACAAAGCCCAATAACCTCGTCTTAATATTTAACCCAACATCACGATTACTTCGATTTAAATAAGCATAATAATAACTTAGCTACGAGTCATTAATTTAAAAAGGTTGAACATAAATTACAATGAGTATTAATAGAGTAGCGTTACACGGATAGAATTTCGACTTACAAACTTAAAACATTCACCACTATAACCTTATTATTATTAATCTTAAATTAAAATTAAAATCATAAAATATATATATATATATATATATATATATATATATATATATATATATATATATATATATATATATATATATATATATATATATATATATATATATATATATATATATATGTTGAGAGAGTGCGGAGAAAGGAAAAGAAAAAGATGTGTTTATTTCGTCCGAAAAATGCTTCAATTTATAGATGTGGCCAGACTTTGGGTGCCATGCGATCGCATGGGATTAACTCTTCCAGGCCATGCGATCGCATGGCCTGCTTTTCCAGCTCATGTACTTTTGTTTTCTTATTTGCCGATGGTTTTTAATATAAATATAATATATAAATAATTTATAGAATTATTTATATATTATATTATATTCGTGTGCATAGTTGACTTGTAATTTTAACTCCGTTGCGTCCCGCGTTGATAGTTGGTTTATGTCCCGATTCCGGATTTTCGAACGTCCTTTCGTACTATTTAATATCTTGTACTTTGCGTTTCGCGTCTCGTAATCTTGTAATTTTTAGACGTTTCTCATCAATAATTTGAACCTCTTGGATTGTACTTTGTACTTTTTAGCGTTTTGGTCATTTGCGTCTTCAATTCGTCGAATCTGTCTTTTGTGTTCACCTTTTATTATTTAAATGAATATCACTTGTAAATAGAACAATTGCAACCAAAATCTTGTCTTTCTTGAAGGATAATGCTATGAAATTTATGTTCGTTTTTAGCATTATCAAATATTCCCACACTTGAGCGTTGCTTGTCCTCAAGCAATATAGAACTTGAATATAACTTTACTAGAATCACTTCTTGATTCTTCACACTTTGTACATCAGTGATTTTAATACGGCGGTATGAACAATGATAGTAACGATGTGGTTTACAGTCCCACATGACTATGAAAATTTAGATCCTTTAGGAAATTGGATCTTTATGAAAACATTTGATCTTTTGAAAATTCAATCTAGCTTTTACCCTAAATAAGTTTTCCGGAATAACCCTTCACCGGTGTTTGTAGCTCAAAACTTATGGTTTTGTGTCACCCACTTGCTAACCTTGAATTGGGAAAGCAATACGTCTAGTTTACTTGTTCCGTATATTACCTTTCGGTAAACTACCGTCCAGTTATAAAGGAAAGCATTGAACAAGCAACTGTTAAGGCAATGTCCCGTGACATGCTTTTGCTTATGGTCTATAATGTGTCGGATGCAATTACTATCCTTTGTAGGAGCAATAGTAAAGATCACCCTATAGTTTTTCGGTCTGGCACAAGGTCCTGTCTTCGACCATGCTATGCAACCACCGTTCTTACGGTTGACACCCGATTTGGTTCAAGCTCGAGTTTAGATATCATCGAATTCCATGAGTTTGAATTTTCAATCTTTAAGGTCAATCTCAAAGATTGTGTAATACCAGTCTTAAAAGCTGATTTTTGATCTTTAAGGAGTTTATCCTTTCTGGGGATCTGATTCATTAGTCTTATAAGCTAATTTGCACGGTGCCCCCATTGTACGAGACAAATCCTCTCATGGTTAGGATAAGTCTGACCACTTGGCGACCCTGTTTAATGCTGAGGTCCGTGGATTTCCAGCTGATTTTCGAGAAAACTTTTCAAGGTTTTTCGTAGACTCTACAACTGGTCTGGACGACAACTTCCTGACCTAAATCAAGAAGTGCGTGTCTTTTTCTCAAAAGACTGTACGTCCTTATAAATTCTATTTATATTACAATAAACTGGGTAAAACTGATTAATATTGTCCAAAACAAAAGTATTTTCAATTATTTGTACAAAAATATGTGATATATGTTCTAAATAACTTGGTAAATTTTTCTCACACTTGGCTTTTATTTTCCTTTCTCTGCCTTTTTATTCTCCTCTATTCCATTTTAAATGAATTCAAGCATTTTGGGTTGTTCTCAATTTATGTCCTTTCCGAGGTAACAATAATTTCGGTGTTAACACCTAGTTTTATCGTTCATAAATATGTATAAACATGATTTTAAATTCAATTAGTTGAAAATTTTTAAAAATTTTACTAGAAGTGGGTAGTCAGTATATAAGACTAGGGTTGTTCTTTATTATCAGAGAGCACTAGATTCTAATACAACTACTGCGTTACTAGTATTTTTAATGGTAACCAAGTGTTTAAATTAAAAAAATTTTAAAAAATCCGAAAGAATTTAACCCCTTCCCACACTTAAGATCTTGCAATGCCCACATTTGCAAGAAATCAGTAGCAATTTAAATTATTGAGGGTGATTAGCGTAGAAAAATGATTAAATTTTACCAAAGTTTCCAAACATATTGTTGTTTGTGTTGAATGATAAATGGTGCACATCATTTGTTCATTCCGTCTGTTGTTACATCACACTTGTTTTTCGTTTTGTCGTCAAAATTAATAGCTTTTGCCGAACTTAATGCCAGTCTTTGAAAATGCGCTGTTTTACCCTGTTGTATACATGAGATAAAATACATACAATTCAAATATAAACATGCATGGTATTTTGAAAGGGGACTTGATATCCCACTTTCAAATTATAAAAATGAAATATTAGTACAAAATAATAAACATATTAAACATTACATAAAAGTATCAGAATGTTAAATGTTTAACATAAATAGATAAAAATAATAAAAGAGAAGACATCACCAATGGAAACTATTGATTTGGATAGGGGTTACAGTTCATATCATCGTTCGAGTTCCATGGTTGGTGATAGGTGTTCTGGTAGGCTTGATTGGGGTCGTACAGGTCATAGGGTGGTCGCATGTCGGGCTGATGTGGTGGATAGTAAGCAGGCCGAGTCAGGATGTAGTTATTTGGTACCTGATATGATAGCTGGCTCATGATTTGGTGCTGATGAACTTGCCAGCTATCGTGTTGGCGTCGCCTGGAAGTCTCATACTCATTCGTGGCTTGCAACTGCTCATACCGATGATGCCTATCCTCATTAGTCATTTCTACCTCATCTATACGCTGGAAAACGTCAGTAGCACTATCCCTAATGACATCCCTAATGTCATCTGCTTCTTCCATCTCATCATCCGAACCCCTCTCTACCTGTGGATGGCGGCCTTGATATTGTATTGCCTGATTGCGTCTCCTAGTCAATACCTTTGCACCTTGATAGACTTGCAAACCTATTTCCCTACATACCATCATCGGACCCCCTTGATGTAGTGACCCGAACTTTTCCATGTTTATATATATTAATTGAGATTGATATTTACATGATTAAATGTTTCCAACATGTTAAGCAATCAAACTTGTTAAGACTTGATTAATTGAAATATGTTTCATATAGACAATTGACCACCCAAGTTGACCGGTGATTCACGAACGTTAAAACTTGTAAAAACTATATGATGACATATATATGGATATATATATATATAGTTAACATGATACTATGATAAGTAAACATATCATTAAGTATATTAACAATGAACTACATATGTAAAAACAAGACTACTAACTTAATGATTTTTAAACGAGACATATATGTAACGATTATCGTTGTAAAGACATTTAATGTATATATATCATATTAAGAGATATTCATACATGATAATATCATGATAATATAATAATTTAAAATCTCATTTGATATTATAAACATTGGGTTAACAACATTTAACAAGATCGTTAACCTAAAGGTTTCAAAACAACACTTACATGTAACGACTAACGATGACTTAACGACTCAGTTAAAATGTATATACATGTAGTGTTTTAATATGTATTTATACACTTTTTAAAGACTTCAATACACTTATCAAAATACTTCTACTTAACAAAAATTCTTACAATTACATCCTCGTTCAGTTTCATCAACAATTCTACTCGTATGCACCCGTATTCGTACTCGTACAATACACAACTTTTAGATGTATGTACTATTAGTATATACACTCCAATGATCAGCTCTTAGCAGCCCATGTGAGTCACCTAACACATGTGGGAACCATCATTTGGCAACTAGCATGAAATATCTCATAAAATTACAAAAATATGAGAAATCATTCATGACTTATTTACATGAAAACAAAATTACATATCCTTTATATCTAATCCATACACCAACGACCAAAAACACCTACAAACACTTTCATTCTTCAATTTTATTCATCTAATTGATCTCTCTCAAGTTCTATCTTCAAGTTCTAAGTGTTCTTCATATATTCTACAAGTTCTAGTTACATAAAATCAAGAATACTTTCAAGTTTGCTAGCTCACTTCCAATCTTGTAAGGTGATCATCCAACCTCAAGAAATCTTTGTTTGTTACAGTAGGTTATCATTCTAATACAAGGTAATAATCATATTCAAACTTTGGTTCAATTTCTATAACTATAACAATCTTATTTCAAGTGATGATCTTACTTGAACTTGTTTTCGTGTCATGATTCTGCTTCAAGAACTTCGAGCCATCCAAGGATCCGTTGAAGCTAGATCCATTTTTCTCTTTTTCTGTAGGTTTATCCAAGGAACTTAAGGTAGTAATGATGTTCATAACATCATTCGATTCATACATATAAAGCTATCTTATTCGAAGGTTTAAACTTGTAATCACTAGAACATAGTTTAGTTAATTCTAAACTTGTTCGCAAATAAAAGTTAATCCTTCTAACTTGAATTTTAAAATCAACTAAACACATGTTCTATATCTATATGATATGCTAACTTAATGATTTAAAACCTGGAGACACGAAAAACACCGTAAAACCGGATTTACGCCGTCGTAGTAACACCGCGGGCTGTTTTAGGTTAGTTAATTAAAAACTATGATAAACTTTGATTTAAAAGTTGTTATTCTGAAAAAATGATTTTTATTATGAACATGAAACTATATCCAAAAATTATGGTTAAACTCAAAGTGGAAGTATGTTTTCTAAAATGGTCATCTAGACGTCGTTCTTTCGACTGAAATGACTACCTTTACAAAAATAACTTGTAACTTATTTTTCCGACTATAAACCTATACTTTTTCTGTTTATATTCATAAAATAGAGTTCAATATGAAACAATAGCAATTTGATTCACTCAAAACGGATTTAAAATGAAGAAGTTATGGGTAAAACAAGATTGGATAATTTTTCTCATTTTAGCTACGTGAAAATTGGTAACAAATCTATTCCAACCATAACTTAATAAACTTGTATTGTATATTATGTAATCTTGAGATACCATAGACACGTATACAATGTTTCGACCTATCATGTCGACACATCTATATATATTTCGGAACAACCATAGACACTCTATATGTGAATGTTGGAGTTAGCTATACAGGGTTGAGGTTGATTACAAAATATATATAGTTTGAGTTGTGAGCAATACTGAGATACGTATACACTGGGTCGTGGATTGATTCAAGATAATATTTATCGATTTATTTCTGTACATCTAACTGTGGACAACTAGTTGTAGGTTACTAACGAGGACAGCTGACTTAATAAACTTAAAACATCAAAATATATTAAAAGTGTTGTAATTATATTTTGAACATACTTTGATATATATGTATATATTATTATAGGTTCGTGAATCAACCAGTGGCCAAGTCTTACTTCCCGACGAAGTAAAAATCTGTGAAAGTGAGTTATAGTCCCACTTTTAAAATCTAATATTTTTGGGATGAGAATACATGCAGGTTTTATAAATGATTTACAAAATAGACACAAGTACGTGAAACTACATTCTATGGTTGAATTATCGAAATCGAATATGCCCCTTTTTATTAAGTCTGGTAATCTAAGAATTAGGGAACAGACACCCTAATTGACGCGAATCCTAAAGATAGATCTATTGGGCCTAACAAACCCCATCCAAAGTACCGGATGCTTTAGTACTTCGAAATTTATATCATATCCGAAGGGTGTCCCGGAATGATGGGGATATTCTTATATATGCATCTTGTTAATGTCGGTTACCAGGTGTTCACCATATGAATGATTTTTATCTCTATGTATGGGATGTGTATTGAAATATGAAATCTTGTGGTCTATTATTATGATTTAATATATATAGGTTAAACCTATAACTCACCAACATTTTTGTTGACGTTTTAAGCATGTTTATTCTCAGGTGATTATTAAGAGCTTTCGCTGTCGCATACTTAAATAAGGACGAGATTTGGAGTCCATGCTTGTATGATATTGTGTAAAAACTGCATTCAAGAAACTTATTTTGTTGTAACATATTTGTATTGTAAACCATTATGTAATGGTCGTGTGTAAACAGAATATTTTAGATTATCATTATTTGATAATCTACGTAAAGCTTTTTAAACCTTTATTGATGAAATAAAGGTTATGGTTTGTTTTAAAATGAATGCAGTCTTTGAAAAACGTCTCATATAGAGGTCAAAACCTCGCAACAAAATCAATTAATATGGAACGTTTTTAATCAATAAGAACGGGACATTTCAGTTGGTATCAGAGCGTTGGTCTTAGAGAACCAGAATTTTGCATTAGTGTGTCTTATCGAGTTTGTTAGGGTGCATTAGTGAGCCTGGACTTCGACCGTGTTTACTTGAAAAATGATTGCTTAACAAATTTTGTTGGAAACTATATATTTTTAACATGTGAATATTATGTGATATATTAATCTCTTAACGTGTTTGATATTATGTGATAGATGTCTACCTCTAGAACAAGTCCCATTGACTCACCTAATAATAATGAAGAGTCAAATGTAAATTGGAATGATTCGTGGACTGATTCACAAGTTCTCGAAGAGGAACCGGAAGAAGAGTCGGAACCGGAAGAAGAATCGGAACCGGAAGAAGAATCGGAACCGGATGAAGAAATAGAACCGGTGGGGGAAATAATAAAACGGTTAAGTAAAAGAAAATCCTCAACCAACCGACCAAGGTTAATTATGGTCAATGGTGTTTCCGCTAAGGAAGCAAAATATTGGGAGGATTACCAATTCTCCGATGAATCGGATTCCGACGAGAATTCCGATGATGTTATAGAAATTACCCCAACTGAATTTAAAAAGGCAAAAGAAAATAATAAGGGAAAGGGCATAAAAATAGAGAAATCTAATTTCAACCCCGATGAACTTTATATGTATCGTGAACCCCCGAAGTCCTTAAATTGTAACAATGACCCGGGAACCTCTAAACCACCATGTTTTTCTAAACCAATGTGGAAAACGACGGCTCGTATTAGGGGAACATCATATATCCCTAGAAACTTGGCAAAACGAACCAAAACCGAAGAAGAAGAAACAAGCGAGTCGGAATAAGATAGTTGTATTCGTGTGGTGTAATATATGTAATATAGTGTGCTTATGCTTTATGATATATGTAAAAATTGCTTGTATTAATAAGTATTTTTTGTTATGAATCTAACTCTTGTCTATTTTACAGTATAAAAACACAAAATGGATAGACAACCCAATATTTTAAGAGACCTACCCGGAGACATGATTGATGAAATCTTGTCTAGAGTCAGTCAGAATTCCTCGGCACAACTATTTAAGGTGAGATCAGTTTGTAAGACATTCGAAGAACATTCCAAGAATGCCTTGGTTTATAAAAGGCTTTCGTTCGAAAGATGGGGGATATCACATTGGGAAATCCATAAGTTACGATGTGTTTACTTTGACGCATATATTGCGGGGAACCCAAATGCTATTTTACGCAATGGGTTAAGAAATTATTTTGACTCAATATATCCGAATATTGGACTTCGTGATTTAAAAAAAGCGGGTAACATGCAACATAAAGAAGCATGTTATGCTTACGGATTAGTAATGTTCGCTTCTCACCAAAGTGAGAACAAGAACATCGGGCTACAACTATTAAACAAAACGTTCCCACAAGTGACGGAGTCGGTAATTGGGGTAAGAAATGAGGTTTTTAGATTGTTACGGGACTGTTGGACATTACGTAACCCTCGTCCCTTTGACGACGTTACAACACGCTATCTTATCAACGGCCATAACGGTTATGTTCCACAAGACCAAGGATGGGAAGTAATCCTAGTAAAACCAGAATGCATGACTTGTTTCTGGACGTACGAATTACGTGTCTTTATTGCCTTTGCTGAACGACTTGTGTACTAGCTAGAATTATCTTCACAACCATCTTGTATCAAATTTATTGTGTGCTATATTTCATGCTATATGTAAAATAAGCGGTATTGTAAGTTTGTAAAATATTGTGTAAAAGTTTGAACGCGAAATAGTATTATAATCAGTTTTTCATATAGAATTGTAGTAGTTGAATTGTATATTAGCTACTAAGTATGAACTTAACGGGTAGGTACTACCCGAATTTAAACTTATAAAATGCTAATATGAAGAAAAAGCTTTTATAAATGAGTTCATATTATGCTACGAAATACTATTAACTACTCTTAATATTCTGTATGATTAACTTGTTCCATTTGACTATTTTGAAGGAAATGGCACCGACTACTCGACACACCGTGAATATGAATGAAGAGGAATTCCGTACTTTTCTTGCTTCAAACATAGCCGCAGTACAGGCTGCGCTACATACCAACAATAACCTTGGATCTAGCAGTACAGGAAATCGTGTAGGATGCACCTACAAAGAATTCACTGCCTGCAAACCTTTGGAATTTGATGGAACCGAAGGACCAATCGGATTGAAACGGTGGACCGAGAAGGTTGAATCGGTGTTTGCCATAAGTAAGTGTACTGAAGAGGACAAAGTGAAGTACGCTACGCATACCTTCACAGGTTCTGCGTTAACATGGTGGAATACCTATCTAGAGCAAGTGGGACAAGACGATGCGTACGCACTACCGTGGTCAGCATTCAAGCACTTGATGAACGAGAAGTACCGTCCCAGAACCGAGGTCAATAAGCTCAAGACAGAACTTAGAGGGTTACGAACCCAAGGATTTGATATTACCACGTACGAAAGACGATTCACAGAATTGTGCCTATTGTGTCCGGGAGCATTCGAAGATGAGGAAGAGAAGATCGAAGCGTTTGTGAAAGGATTACCGGAAAGAATCCAAGAAGATATAAGTTCACACGAGCCTGCCTCCATACAACAGGCATGTAGAATGGCTCACAAACTAGTGAACCAGATTGAAGAAAGAATTAAAGAACAGACTGCTGAAGAGGCCAATGTGAAGCAAGTCAAAAGAAAGTGGGAGGAAAACGGTGATAAGAATCACCAATACAACAACAACAGCAATTACAACAATAATCGCAACAATTATCCCAACAATCGCAACATCAATCGCAACTACAACAAACGACCCAACAACAACAACAATAGCAACTACAACAATCATCCCAACAACAATAATAACCGCGACAACAACAACAATCAGAAGCAGCTATGCCAAAGGTGTGAAAAGTATCACTCGGGGTTCTGCACCAAATTTTGCAACAAGTGTAAAAGAAATGGTCATAGCGCGGCGAAGTGTGAGGTCTACGGACCAGGGGTTAATAGAACGAAAGGAACAAATGGTGTCGGAACGAGTAATGGCGGAGAAAGTAGTGTCGGAGCAAGTTATGCCAATGTAGTTTGTTATAAATGTGGAAAACCGGGCCACATTATTAGAAATTTCCCGAACCAGGAGAACACGAATGGACAAGGCCGCGGAAGAGTTTTCAATATTAATGCGGCAGAGGCACAGGAAGACCCGGAGCTTGTTATGGGTACGTTTCTTATTGACAATAAATCTGCTTACGTTTTATTTGATTCGGGTGCGAATAGAAGCTATATGAGTAGAGATTTTTGTGCTAAATTAAGTTGTCCATTGACGCCTTTGGATAGTAAATTTTTACTCGAATTAGCAAATGGTAAATTAATTTCAGCAGATAATATATGTCGGAATCGAGAAATTAAACTGGTTAGCGAAACATTTAAGATTGATTTGATACCAGTAGAGTTAGGGAGTTTTGATGTGATAATCGGTATGGACTGGTTGAAAGAAGTGAAAGCAGAGATCGTTTGTTACAAAAATGCAATTCGCATTATACGAGAAAAAGGAAAACCCTTAATGGTGTACGGAGAAAAGGGCAACACGAAGCTACATCTTATTAGTAATTTGAAGGCACAAAAACTAATAAGAAAAGGTTGCTATGCTGTTCTAGCACACGTCGATAAAGTACAAACTAAAGAAAAGAGCATCAATGATGTTCTCATTGCAAAAGAATTTCCCGATGTATTTCCGAAAGAATTACCGGGATTACCCTCACATCGATCCGTTGAATTTCAAATAGATCTTGTACCAGGAGCTGCACCAATAGCTCGTGCTCCTTACAGACTCGCACCCAGCGAGATGAAAGAACTACAAAACCAATTACAAGAACTTTTAGAGCGTGGTTTCATTCGACCAAGCACATCACCGTGGGGAGCTCCTGTTTTGTTTGTCAAGAAGAAAGATGGTACATTCAGGTTGTGTATCGACTACCGAGAGTTGAACAAACTTACCATCAAGAACCGCTACCCACTACCGAAAATCGACGACTTATTTGATCAACTACAAGGCTCGTCTATTTATTCAAAGATTGACTTACGTTCCGGGTATCATCAAATGCGGGTGAAAGACGATGATATTCCAAAGAGAGCTTTCAGAACACGTTACGGTCATTACGAGTTTATGGTCATGCCGTTTGGTTTAACTAATGCACCAGCTGTGTTCATGGACCTAATGAACCGAGTGTGTGGACCATACCTTGACAAGTTTGTCATTGTTTTCATTGATGACATACTTATTTACTCAAAGAATGACCAAGAACACGGTGAACATTTGAGAAAGGTGTTAGAAGTATTGAGGAAGGAAGAATTGTACGCTAAGTTTTCAAAGTATGCATTTTGGTTGGAAGAAGTTCAATTCCTCGGTCACATAGTGAACAAAGAAGGTATTAAGGTGGATCCGGCAAAGATAGAAACTGTTGAAAAGTGGGAAACCCCGAAAACACTGAAACACATACGCCAGTTTTTAGGACTAGCTGGTTACTACAGAAGGTTCATCCAAGACTTTTCCAGAATAGCAAAACCCTTGACTGCATTAACGCATAAAGGGAAGAAATTTGAATGGAATGATGAACAAGAGAAATCATTTCAGTTATTGAAGAAAAAGCTAACTACGGCACCTATATTGTCATTGCCTGAAGGGAATGATGATTTTGTGATTTATTGTGACGCATCAAAGCAAGGTCTCGGTTGTGTATTAATGCAACGAACGAAGGTGATTGCTTATGCGTCTAGATAATTGAAGATTCACGAACAAAATTATACGACGCATGATTTGGAATTAGGCGCGGTTGTTTTTGCATTAAAGACTTGGAGGCACTACTTATATGGGGTCAAAAGTATTATATATACCGACCACAAAAGTCTTCAACACATATTTAATCAGAAACAACTGAATATGAGGCAGCGTAGGTGGATTGAATTGTTGAATGATTACGACTTTGAGATTCGTTACCACCCGGGGAAGGCAAATGTGGTAGCCGATGCCTTGAGCAGGAAGGACAGAGAACCCATTCGAGTAAAATCTATGAATATAATGATTCATAATAACCTTACTACTCAAATAAAGGAGGCGCAACAAGGAGTTTTAAAAGAGGGAAATTTAAAGGATGAAATACCCAAAGGATCGGAGAAGCATCTTAATATTCGTGAAGACGGAACCCGGTATAGGGCTGAAAGGATTTGGGTACCAAAATTTGGAGATATGAGAGAAATGGTATTTAGAGAAGCTCATAAAACCAGATACTCAATACATCCTGGAACGGGGAAGATGTACAAGGATCTCAAGAAACATTTTTGGTGGCCGGGTATGAAAGCCGATGTTGCTAAATACATAGGAGACTGTTTGACGTGTTCTAAGGTCAAAGCTGAGCATCAGAAACCATCAGGTCTACTTCAACAACCCGAAATCCCGGAATGGAAATGGGAAAACATTACCATGGATTTCATCACTAAATTGCCAAGGACTGCAAGTGGTTTTGATACTATTTGGGTAATAGTTGATCATCTCACCAAATCAGCACACTTCCTGCCAATAAGAGAAGATGACAAGATGGAGAAGTTAGCACGACTGTATTTGAAGGAAGTCGTCTCCAGACATGGAATACCAATCTCCATTATCTCTGATAGGGATGGCAGATTTATTTCAAGATTCTGGCAGACATTACAGCAAGCATTAGGAACTCGTCTAGACATGAGTACTGCCTATCATCCACAAACTGATGGGCAGAGTGAAAGGACGATACAAATGCTTGAAGACATGCTACGAGCATGTGTTATTGATTTCGGAAACAGTTGGGATCGACATCTACCGTTAGCAGAATTTTCTTACAACAACAGCTACCATTCAAGCATTGAAATGGCGCCGTTTGAAGCACTTTATGGTAGAAAGTGCAGGTCTCCGATTTGTTGGAGTGAAGTGGGGGATAGACAGATTACGGGTCCAGAGATTATACAAGAAACTACCGAGAAGATCATCCAAATTCAACAACGGTTGAAAACCGCCCAAAGTCGACAAAAGAGCTACGCTGACATTAAAAGAAAAGATATAGAATTTGAAATTGGAGAGATGGTCATTCTTAAAGTTGCACCTTGGAAAGGTGTTGTTCGATTTGGTAAACGAGGGAAATTAAATCCAAGGTATATTGGACCATTCAAGATTATTGATCGTGTCGGACCAGTAGCTTACCGACTTGATTTATCTCAACAACTCGCGGCTGTACATAACACTTTCCACGTCTCGAATTTGAAGAAATGTTTTGCTAAAGAAGATCTCACTATTCCGTTAGATGAAATCCAAATCAACGAAAAACTTCAATTCATCGAAGAACCCGTCGAAATAATGGATCGTGAGGTTAAAAGACTTAAGCAAAACTAGATACCAATTGTTAAGGTTCGATGGAATGCTCGTAGAGGACCCGAGTTCACCTGGGAGCGTGAAGATCAGATGAAGAAGAAATACCCGCATCTATTTCCAGAAGATTCGTCAACACCTTCAACAGCTTAAAATTTCGGGACGAAATTTATTTAACGGGTAGGTACTGTAGTGACCCGAACTTTTCCATGTTTATATATATTAATTGAGATTGATATTTACATGATTAAATTTTTCCAACATGTTAAGCAAGCAAACTTGTTAAGACTTGATTAATTGAAATATGTTTCATATAGACAATTGACCACCCAAGTTGACCGGTGATTCACGAACGTTAAAACTTGTAAAAACTATATGATGACATATATATGGATATATATATAGTTAACATGATACTATGATAAGTAAACATATCATTAAGTATATTAACAATGAACTACATATGTAAAAACAAGACTACTAACTTAATGATTTTTAAACGAGACATATATGTAACGATTATCGTTGTAAAGACATTTAATGTATATATATCATATTAAGAGATATTCATACATGATAATATCATGATAATATAATAATTTAAAATCTCATTTGATATTATAAACATTGGGTTAACAACATTTAACAAGATCGTTAACCTAAAGGTTTCAAAACAACACTTACATGTAACGACTAACGATGACTTAACGACTCAGTTAAAATGTATATACATGTAGTGTTTTAATATGTATTTATACACTTTTTAAAGACTTCAATACACTTATCAAAATACTTCTACTTAACAAAAATGCTTACAATTACATCCTCGTTCAGTTTTATCAACAATTCTACTCGTATGCACCCGTATTCGTACTCGTATAATACACAGCTTTTAGATGTATGTACTATTGGTATATACACTCCAATGATCAGCTCTTAGTAGCCCATGTGAGTCACCTAACACATGTGGGAACCATCATTTGGCAACTAGCATGAAATATCTCATAAAATTACAAAAATATGAGTAATCATTCATGACTTATTTACATGAAAACAAAATTACATATCCTTTATATCTAATCCATACACCAACGACCAAAAACACCTACAAACAATTTCATTTTTAAATTTTCTTCATCTAATTGATCTCTCTCAAGTTCTATCTTCAAGTTCTAAGTGTTCTTCATATATTCTACAAGTTCTAGTTACATAAAATCAAGAATCCTTTCAAGTTTGCTAGCTCACTTCCAATCTTGTAAGGTGATCATCCAACCTCAAGAAATCTTTGTTTCTTACAGTAAGTTATAATTCTAATACAAGGTAATAATCATATTCAAACTTTGGTTCAATTTCTATAACTATAACAATCTTATTTCAAGTGATGATCTTACTTGAACTTGTTTTCGTGTCATGAATCTGCTTCAAGAACTTCGAGCCATCCAAGGATCCGTTGAAGCTAGATCCATTTTTCTCTTTTCCTGTAGGTTTATACAAGGAACTTAAGGTAGTAATGATGTTCATAACATCATTCTATTCATACATATAAAGCTATCTTATTCGAAGGTTTAAACTTGTAATCACTAGAACATAGTTTAGTTAATTCTAAACTTGTTCGCAAATAAAAGATAATCCTTCTAAATTGAATTTTAAAATCAACTAAACACATGTTCTATATCTATATGATATGCTAACTTAATGATTTAAAACCTGGAGACACGAAAAACACAGTAAAACCGGATTTACGCCGTCGTAGTAACACCGCGGGCTGTTTTAGGTTAGTTAATTAAAAACTATGATAAACTTTGATTTAAAAGTTGTTATTCTGAGAAAATGATTTTTATTATGAACATGAAACTATATCCAAAAATTATGGTTAAACTCAAAGTGGAAGTATGTTTTCTAAAATGGTCATCTAGACGTCGTTCTTTCGACTGAAATGACTACCTTTACAAAAACAACTTGTAACTTATTTTTCCGACTATAAACCTATACTTTTTCTGTTTAGATTCATAAAATAGAGTTCAATATGAAACCATAGCAATTTGATTCACTCAAAACGGATTTAAAATGAAGAAGTTATGGGTAAAACAAGATTGGATAATTTTTCTCATTTTAGCTACGTGAAAATTGGTAACAAATCTATTCCAACCATAACTTAATAAACTTGTATTGTATATTATGTAATCTTGAGATACCATAGACACGTATACAATGTTTCGACCTATCATGTCGACACATCTATATATATTTCGGAACAACCATAGACACTCTATATGTGAATGTTGGAGTTAGCTATACAGGGTTGAGGTTGATTACAAAATATATATAGTTTGAGTTGTGAGCAATACTGAGATACGTATACACTGGGTCGTGGATTGATTCAAGATAATATTTATCGATTTATTTCTGTACATCTAACTGTGGACAACTAGTTGTAGGTTACTAACGAGGACAGCTGACTTAATAAACTTAAAACATCAAAATATATTAAAAGTGTTGTAATTATATTTTGAACATACTTTGATATATATGTATATATTATTATAGGTTCGTGAATCAACCAGTGGCCAAGTCTTACTTCCCGACGAAGTAAAAATCTGTGAAAGTGAGTTATAGTCCCACTTTTAAAATCTAATATTTTTGGGATGAGAATACATGCAGGTTTTATAAATGATTTACAAAATAGACACAAGTACGTGAAACTACATTCTATGGTTGAATTATCGAAATCGAATATGCCCCTTTTTATTAAGTCTGGTAATCTAAGAATTAGGGAACAGACACCCTAATTGACGCGAATCCTAAAGATAGATCTATTGGGCCTAACAAACCCCATCCAAAGTACCGGATGCTTTAGTACTTCGAAATTTATATCATATCCGAAGGGTGTCCCGGAATGATGGGGATATTCTTATATATGCATCTTGTTAATGTCGGTTACCAGGTGTTCACCATATGAATGATTTTTATCTCTATGTATGGGATGTGTATTGAAATATGAAATCTTGTGGTCTATTCTTATGATTTGATATATATAGGTTAAACCTATAACTCACCAACATTTTTATTGACGTTTTAAGCATGTTTATTCTCAGGTGATTATTAAGAGCTTCCGCTGTCGCATACTTAAATAAGGACGAGATTTGGAGTCCATGCTTGTATGATATTGTGTAAAAACTGCATTCAAGAAACTTATTTTGTTGTAACATATTTGTATTGTAAACCATTATGTAATGGTCGTGTGTAAACAGAATATTTTAGATTATCATTATTTGATAATCTACGTAAAGCTTTTTAAACCTTTATTGATGAAATAAAGGTTATGGTTTGTTTTAAAATGAATGCAGTCTTTGAAAAACGTCTCATATAGAGGTCAAAACCTCACAACAAAATCAATTAATATGGAACGTTTTTAATCAATAAGAACGGGACATTTTACTTGATCCCTATCTACACCTAAATACTCTTCAATAAGTGTAACAAAAATACCTCCTCCTATAATTCCCCCTTTCTGTATACCTTCCACCATTTTGGACAGATAAAAACCAACACAGTAGGGGATATTAACAAAGCTTCTAGTGTCTCGAATGCACTTAAGGTAAAATAAATCGTTTAAGGTCATTTTCTCCTTGTTGTTACCTCTTTGTGTAATCGAGTTTGCTAAGAATCTATGTATTATACGAAGCTCGACTTTATTAATATCTAAATAGGAGTGTCTTCCTCCCCGCGTAAACACATTAAAATTTGTCATAAGCCTCCAGATGGCGTTAGCGTCAAAATTTCTATCTACCCGCTCACCATGATAAATCAAATTTGTACAATCAGGTGATAGTAATTCAGCGGGAGTGTAAATCTGTAAAGCCCTGGCCATGTCCAGCATGGACATCCTGTACATCCTACGGCCAAGTAAAAATCTAAGAAAACTCTTATCGTCTAACCTATCTACATCCTTATTAAAAGCTATAGTACTCATTAGCTCAACACACCACTCTTTATATACAGGCCTACGAGTGGTAAATAAACGTTCCCAATAGGAAAAAGAGGAGATGCCATACCTTTGGATTAGATGCTGCCTAACTGGGTTAGCTAGGTGGACCCTTTCCAAAGGCTCCCAATCAATTACCCTTGGTACTTCTACATTTTTGGTCCAAAGCTTAAATTTGTTACTTTGGTACGTCGGGTAATCTCTCCAACTTCTATCAAATCTTAAATTGGGATACAACTATTCTTCATGAATTGTTGGATGTTCTATTATATGGTGAACTGGAAATACTACGTAGGCAATAAAAAATTGTGGTTCTGGTTCATAGTATGGCACGTGTTGATCATAATGTTGTTGTTGTTCAGGTTGTTATTCTGGTTCGTGATATTGCATCTCTGGCTGTGGTTCCGGATCAGGTTGCCTAGACGATAATGCACCGTCCGTATCTATATTTCTTTGCAAAACACATTAAACACAAAATTTGTGCATCCAAATATGCATTAGTGTTAGCAAAATAACAAATTAAAACAATTACAATAACATGTTTAATCCATATTAAACTTATACTCATTTTCATATTTTTATCAATTCTACACATTTTCAAATAATCATATATGAAAATTTTTACAAAGTTCATAAGCATTCAACTCAAATAACATGTTAAAATAATCATTACTAGAAATTAAACAAGTTTCAAATGGCATTTATATCAAATTAATCAAGTTCATGAATTTTAGACTTAAAAAGTCTACTTTAATTCTCAAAAATCATGTTTAGGATCAATGTTTGGATCATTTAGCTAACTAAACATGTTACACTACTTAATTTAGCAATAATTCATGAGAAAAATTGGCCATAACCTGTTTATATCAAAAGCCCCAAATTGCTCAAGAACACAAACCCTAGATTTCTAAAATTTTTGAAGTTTTTGGCTTCAAATCATGTTAAATAGCATTAATCTAGGTTATACATGCATATTATACTAACAATTTAACTCTAATTACACTAGAAATCATCAAAATCAAATTAGGTAAAAATTAGCTCAAGAACACTATAATTCAAATTTAAATGGTTTTAGGGGTAAAATTGTTACCTTCTTTGAAAAACTTCTGAATAGACGCATGATTAGAGCGGATTATAGCAAGAAATTTGGTGAATTTTGGTTGAAAATTGGTGATTTTGGAGAGGATTTGGGATGTATTTGCGTATGTGTGTGTGTAAAAATGGAGACAGAACACAGCTCGTGCTGCTTTTGATACCTGACCAGTGTTCCCAGCCCATGCGATCGCATGGGTTGGCTGTGTAAACCCCATGCGATCGCATGGGTTTTTTTTTTATATAAAAACCTTCACTTATTAAAACATTAATTTAATTAATCAAAATTTTGTTTTCCTTTGTATTTAGGACGAGGTCGTTTCGGTAAGTTTACCTAGTCCGTCCCTCGACAAAATTTTAAAATTTGTCATTTTAAGCGATTGTTTTAAAAGTTAAGATTTTTGGATTTTTTAATGTTTTTGGCATACTTTAGATCAATAAAATTAAAAATAGTGATAATAAAATTTCTCGTCCCGCCCTCGGGTAAAGCAATTTCGGTTCAACGACCTAGTCTTCAACTCACGACGAATTTTATAAATCAGTTTTTAACTTGATGAAGTAAAGTACATTTTAGTTTTTAAATTCACAACAAACTTAAATTTAAAATGCATAAAATTTCATATAAATATTATTAATATTTATATACATTAATTTTACAAACTTTCATTTAAAATATTATAATTATATAATAGTTTTAAAAATTTACAATAATAATTTAATATTTATATATTAATTTTAAAAATAAGGTAAAAATAAAAATCTTTTTGGTCTTTTATCCCACTTTAATCAATCAAATATTAACAAAAATATACGTCCCTCTTTTGGGTAAAGTAATTTCGGCTATATTACCTAGTTTTACTCCTGACGAATTTTTGAAATATTTTGGATTGATTGATTAAAGATATTTATACCTTAAGAATAAACGGTAAATTTCGCTGTGATGTAATAAATTTTTGTATGATATCAATAATTTCGGTTTCGCATACCTAATTTTATTGAATATCAATTTAATACATTATAGCGAACGATTCAGCGTTTATTATCAAAAGGTTAAAAGCAATAAATAAAAACAAATAAAAACTGTACATACTTACCTGTGAGGTAGAATTCTCAGTGACCTGCTTTAGCCGACTCATAGGAGAGTCGTGTAATTTGATTTTCCATAGCTACATAAGCGTAACCTCGATTCTTCAATAACTTTTCTTCTAAACATATGAGCGGTCCTTCTCTGAATAGAGTAACAAATTCGGTATTTGAATATGTTTGATTGTTCAAACATTTACCTTCGTGTGACCATTTTTCGCATTTATGACATCTTTCAAGGTGTCGTGCTCTTCTTTTTGTTGCGGATTTTGATTTTCTTTTAAAAAAAATGTATCTTATTATGATTGTTTCTGAGTTCTCTCCTTACTTCGTCCATTTTGCCTCTTATGAAGGATACCAGTTCACTCGAGAAAGTGTTATTATTACGTTTAGTAATCATAGCGTGTAGTAGTAGACCATGGTTCAGATCAAAGTAATTCTTCATCTCGTAAAACCTAAAAAAAAAAAAAAAAAAATTAGAATGGAGGGAGAAGACTAGTTCTTTAGGGTCTGCTAGGGAAAGACCATTCGGATTCCATTCTCGAGAACTACACGAAAACAGAATATCTAACTCTAACAGTAATACATATTACCCTAAAAAGATTCGAATCTTCCCACACTTAGTTAGCTGTGGTGTCGAAATTGTGATTAACTTCATCTTCAACTTCCATTGGATTAACTATGTAATGTTTAACTCTGTGACCATTAACCTTAAATTCAATCCCATTTGAATTTATTAACTCTACTGTTTCGTATGAGAAAACTCTTTTGACTATGAATGGTCCAGACCATCTTGAGTTCAATTTTCCAGGAAATAACTTGAATCGTGAATTAAAAAGAAGAACTCGGTCTCCTTCCTTAAATTCTTTTGAACTTCGGATTCTTTTATCATGCCATTTCTTTGTTCTTTCCTTATAGATTAACGAATTTGCATATGCTTCATGTCTTAACCGTAGATGTCCGGCTTCATGTAAATCAAGATTACATGTCTTCAAAGCCCAAAATGCTTTGTGCTCAATTTCTACTGGAAGGTGACATGCTTTTCCGTAAACGAGTCTAAAAGGTGTGGTTCCAATTGGAGTTTTGTAGGCTGTTTTAAAAGCCCAGAGTGCATCCTCCAATTTCATGGACCATTAATTCGGATTTGATCCTACAGTTTTCTCTAGAATACGTTTTAAAGCTCGATTAGTATTTTCAACTTGTCCACTTGTTTGTGGATGATAAGGAGTTGAGATTTTATGAGTTACTCCATATCTTTTGAGAACTTTCTCAAGTTGATTATTACAAAAATGAGTACCCCGATCACTTATTAAAGCTTTCGGTGTTCTAAACCTAGTAAAAAGACGTTTTAAGAAGTTGACTACAATTCGTGCATCGTTAGTTGAGAGAGCTTGTGCTTCCGCCCATTTAGATACATAATCAATGGCAACGAGAATGTAGAGATTATTATGAGATTTTGGAAATGGACCCATAAAGTCAATACCCCAAATGTCATATACTTCACATACTTGAATGACATTTTGTGGCATTTCATCACGTTGACTTATTTTTCTGGCCCATTGACAAGCATCACGGGATTTACAAAGAAGGTGTGCGTCTTTGAAAATTGTAGGCCAATAGAATCCAGCATCATAAACTTTTCTTGCTGTAAGTTGAGGCCCATAATGCCCTCCCATTGGTCCTGTGTGACAATGGTTTAAGATTTGACTAGCTTCATCTCCGAATACATATCTGCGTATTATTCCATCTGAACAACTTTTAAACAAATGTGGATCTTCCCAAAAATAGTGTTTTATATCACTAAAGAATTTCTTTCGTTTTTAGTACGACAAACCTTTTTCAAGGAATCCACATACTAAGTAGTTTGCATAGTCTGCGAACCATGGAATTTCATTATAATCGATTCTCAATAGATATTCATCAAGAAAGTTATCTTGTATGGCCGATTCATTTAGAACTTCTAATTCTGGATTTTCAAGACGAGAAAGATGATCAGCGGCGAGATTTTCTGCTCCCTTTTTGTCTCGGATTTCAATATCGAACTCTTGTAAGAGTAAGATCCAACGGATTAATCGTGGTTTGGCATCTTGTTTCGAAAATAGGTATCTAAGAGCAGAATGGTCGGTATAGACCACCGTTTTAGCTAGAACGAGATATGAACGAAATTTGTCAAAAGCAAAGACAATAGCAAGAAGTTCTTTTTCAGTAGTTGTGTAATTCGTTTGTCCTCCTTGTAATGTCTTACTAGCGTAATAGATAGGTTGAAATCGTTTTTCAATCCTTTGTCCTAAAACGGCTCCCATTGCAAAATCACTTGCATCGCAAATGAGTTCAAATGGTAGATTTCAATTTGGAGTTATCATGATCGGCGCATTAGTGAGTTTTTCTTTAAGAATATTAAAATATTTGATGCATTCATCTGAAAAGATAAATGGAGCATCCTTTTCTAGGATTTTATTCATAGAAGTGGCAATTTTAGAAAAATCTTTTATGAAACGTCAGTAAAAACAGGCATGCCCTAGAAAACTCCTAACTCCTCTAACATTGGTAGGATGTGGAAGTTTAGCAATTACATCTACTTTAGCTCTATCCACTTCAATTCCTTCCTTTGAAATTTTATGACCAAGAACGATGCCTTCTCTAACCATGAAATGGCATTTCTCCCAATTAAGTACTAGATTTGATTGTTCGCATCTAATAAGCATTCGTTCAAGATTAACTAGATATGTTTCAAAAGTATCACCGAAGACTGAGAAGTTATCCATGAAAACTTCCATGCATTCTTCTATCATGTCATGAAAAATCGCCATCATGCACCTTTGAAAGGTTGCAGGGGCGTTGCAAAGTCCAAATGGCATGCGTTTATAAGCAAAAGTACCATAAGGGCACGTGAATGTGGTTTTCTCTTTATCCTCGGGTGCTATTGGAATTTGAAAATATCCGGAGAAACCGTCAAGAAAACAATAGTAACTGTTCTCGGCTAACCTTTCCAATATTTGATCAATGAAAGGTAAGGGAAAGTGATCTTTTCTGGTGGCGTCATTTAATTTTCTATAATCAATACAAACACGCCATCCTGTTACAGTCCTAGTAGGAATAAGCTCATTTTTTTCATTTGTGATGATAGTCATGCCACTTTTCTTAGGTAAGCATTGAACTGGGCTTACCCATGGACTATCAGAAATTGGATAAATTAAACCTGCATCAAGCAGTTTAATAATTTCTTTCTTAACAATATCTTGCATATTTGGATTTAGTCTTCGTTGGCGCTGCACATAGGTTTTATGACCTTCTTCCATAAGGATTTTATGTGTGCAATATGAAGGACTTCCTTTAATGTCATGAATCTTCCATGCAATAGCTGGTTTATGAGCTTTTAGCACAGAAATGAGTTGAGATTTTTCATTTTCAGTAAGAGAAGATGATATTATTACAGGTAATTCAGATTCACCATGTAAATAAGCGTATTCCAAATGGTTTGGAAGTGGCTTTAACTCTAATGTCGGTGGTTCTTCTATCGATGATTTGTATCGATATCTGTCTTCTTCTTTTAGCATTTGAAGTTCTTCTGTTATTGGTTCATATTCATTAGCCATGAGTGCGGCTAACATTTCAGCTTCATTAATTGGTTCAGTACCTTCTCCTAAAGAACATTCTCCTGTTCCTTGTAATTCTGGAAATTCTTCTAACAATTCTGCATGTGAATCTATAGTTTGAATATAATAACATGTATCATCTGCAGATTGCGGTTGTTGCATGGCTTTATCAACAGAAAAGGTAACACTCTCGTCCTTTATACTTAGGGTCAATTTCTTACCGAACACGTCTATTATTGCTTTAGCCGTGTTTAAGAATGGTCTTCCTAATATGAGAGGAACTCGAGAATCTTCTTCCATGTCCAGAATAACAAAATCTACTGGAAATACTAAAGTACCAACTTTAACTAGCATGTTTTCCATTATCCCTCTAGGATATTTTACTGATCGATCGGCTAGTTGTATGCTTATTCGTGTTGGTTTCAATTCTCCAAGGTCTAGTTTAGCGTATAATGAATATGGCATTAAATTTATACTAGCACCTAAGTCTGCCAATGCTTCTATTGAACTAAGACTACCCAGAAAACATGGAATTGTGAAACTTCCTAGATCTGATAATTTTTCTGGTATCTTATTCAACAACACTGCAGAACAATTAGCATTCATAGTAACAGCCGAAAGTTCTTCCTTTTTCTTTCTATTTGTGATTAGATCTTTCAGAAATTTAGCATATCTTGGCATTCCTGATATCACATCAATGAAAGGAAGATTGACATTTAATTGTTTAAACATATCCAAGAATTTGGATTGCTCGGCTTCAAGTCTTTCTTTTCTCATTTTACTCGGGTAAGGAAGTGGTGGTTGATATGGTTTAACATAAGACTTAGCCTTAACTGTGTTATCTTCATTAACCTTTTCAACTACCGGTTCTGTTTCCTTATCTTGATCAGATTGTGGTGCTTGTGGAGTAGGAATAGAATCATCAGAATTAACAGGTATTTCAGGTAATTTAAGTGTAATACCACTTCTTGTGGTAATGGCTTTAGCTGTTTCATTCCGGGGGTTAGCATTTGTATCGCTAGGTAGACTCCCCGATTTTCTTTCACCTATCAACCTTGCTAGGTTGCTTACTTCTAATTCCAGATTTTAGATAGAAGCTTGTTGATTTCTAAATGCTTGAGCATTTTGTTCATTGGTTTGTTTCTGAGATGTGAAAAATTGAGTTTCAGATTCAACTAGCTTTAACATCATATCTTCTAAATTTGGCTTTTTATCATCGGTTTGTGGTGGTTTATTTGGAAAAATAGGTCTTTGCTGATTATAAGTATTATTGGATACTTGCTGATTGCTAGGACCTTGTTGGTTGTTGTATGGAACATTTCGGTTATAATTCCGATTGTAGTTTGGTCTTGGCAATTGATAATTATTCTGATAATTATTTCCAGGCCTTTGGTTCATGTATGAAACATTCTCTCTTTGTTCCATTGTTTGTTCAATACTGAGACAATCTTTTGTCAAATGTGGTCCTCCACACTGCTCACAACTAATTCGTATAGCGTGAATATCTTTAGTCATCTTTTCCATTCGTCTTTCGAAAGTATCTATCTTTGTGAAAATGGAATCAAAGTCATGGCTAGAATCGGCTTTAGCTGCTTTAGATGATCTAACGATGTCTTTTTCTTGATGCCACTCATGTGAGTGGGAAGCAGTGTTATCAATAATTTTGTAAGCTTCAGTTGCGGTTTTCTTCATAATGGAACCACCAGCTGCTATGTCGATGTCTTTTCGTGTAGTAATATCGCATCCTTGATAGAATATTTGTACTATTTGATAAGTGTCTAAACCATGTTGCGGACATCCTCTCAACAACTTTCCAAATCTTTTCCACGCCTCATATAAAGTTTCATTTGGCTTTTGTGTGAACGTAACAATTTCTCCTTGAAGTCTCACGGCTTTAGATGCTGGAAAGAATTGTTTAACAAAATTTTCAACTAAAACATCTCATGTATGAATCGCCCCTTCAGGTAACGATTCTAACCAATTTTTGGCTTCTCCCTTTAAAGTCCAGGGAAATAACATGAGATAGATCTGTTCATCCTCAACTTCTCTGATCTTGAATAGAGTACAAATCCTATTAAAGGTACGAAGATGTTCATTTGGATCTTCCTTCGGCGCATCACTAAATTGGCATTGATTAGTTACCATGTGTAGGCTTTGTCCTTTGATTTCATAATCTGGCGCATTAATGTTTGGTTGAGTAATTGCGTGACCTTGGCCAGTGCGTTTAGCCCTCATTCGGTCTTCCATACTTAGAGGTTCCAGATTTTTCATGATTGAAATTGTTGAATCTGAATCACTAGAGGATTCTGATTTAATGGTTTCTTCCTCGACAATCTCTGGATGAGTGATTTGTGGTTCAGGAGGAATGATTAGTGATTCAGGATCTCTGAATTGTCCCTAAATATCCTCCGGGTTCTCAATTGTGAGGTCGGGTTCAAAAAATGGATTATCGAAAATTTGAATTGGAGTACTTGGTTGACTAGATGACGATTCTAAAGAAAAATCAACGGCGACAATATTGGCTAGATGTCTTGATCGAGTTACAGGTGGTGAACGTATGAAAGGTGGTGAACGTTTTGCTCGGTGCATTCACTGAATATCCTATTAGTTATAAAAGATAAAAATTATATAAGTTATCAAATTAATAGACTTTTTTGATTTTGCCCACGTTTCGAATAGCCAATAGATGCAGCAGGTAGCCAGAACCCTTTAAATCGGAAGCCCACAACTCGCCACTAACAAATTCAACTATTACTACGAACCAGAAAATTTTGGATGTCTATCAATTTAACGACTTAAAATAATTTTTCGTCGAAGTTTAAAGAAAATAAAGAAAATTCTATGTCCTAAAAACTAGAGCGTCGAGAAATAAAAAAGAAAAATAATGCGTCAAAAAACGTCGAAAAATAAAAGGTCGAAAAATAAAAATAAGAAAGAAAAACGTCGAAACTTAAAAGTCTAAAAAACTAAAAATTAAAACTTACGTCTAAAGGTATTAAAGCTTAAAAGGAATTCTATATCCAAAACGGCAATAACTTAAAAAGTACTAAAATCTTTAAACGGCGTCGCAAAATTCTAAAGCACCTAAATCTTAGTCTAAAAAAAGCACTTAAGAGATTTTACGGCAAAGCCTAAAAATCTAGAAATATAAAATACCACGGCAAAAAAGTAAGTTTAAAACTAATTACGAACGACAAAAATACAAATTACAAATAAAAAGATTAAAATAAACAATTTATAAAAAGAGACAAAAATGATAAAATTACTTATTTTTATAAAATATTATTTTTATATTATTATTTTATAAAAGTATTAATTTTTATATATTAATAAACTACTTAACAACTTAAAAATATAAATTAAATAAAACTATAACTAATTATTATTATATATAAACCCTAATTAACTAATTAAATAATAATAATTATTATTAAAACTAACCCTAATCCGTACCAGTTTAAGGATCAGAGCTGTCAGAAGCCCACATGCGACCGCATGAATTTAAGGCGTCCAGCTCATGCAATCCATGGGCCTGGATTCCAGATCAGTTCTTGGGCTGCTACACTATTGTGGCCTGAATACTTTCTATTATATTTTTTTTTAACTTATATAAAATAATTAATAAATAAAAACTTATATTTTAAAAACTAAAATAGAAATAGGAATACTTTATAATTTTATATATTTTAAACAAACTCTTAAAAAATATATATATATATATATATATATATATATATATATATATATATATATATATATATATATATATATATATATATATATATATATATATATATATATATATATATATATATATTTGTAATTTTAACACTTATTACTAAAACAAAATATTTTTACAAAATAAGAAATATTATATTTTTACAAAAATATTTTAAAAGCTAATTTTTTTTATAGCGTTTCGCTTTCGGCGTTGTTGAAGTCCCCGGCAGCGGCGCCAAAAATACTTGATGTTATGCGAGGTGTATACGAAATAGTTATATTTTTACTACGAAATACTATTAAATACGATACAATTTTACACAAGTTATTTATTTATTTATAGAGTGGATATACCTAAACCTTGCTACAATACTATAGGCAGTGTACCTAATCGTAAAGTAGTGTAGTTTTTAGTAAGTCCGGTTCGTTCCGCAGGGAGCTAGCCAAGTTTAACGCTATATTTTTAAAACTATATTTGTATATATATATATATATATATATATATATATATATATATATATATATATATATATATATATATATATATATATATATAGGTAATATTATTATAATTATAAAAGGGGGGTTTTACCGTTTAATGACTGGTTTGTCGATTTTAAAACTTTAGTCACAATTAAAACCTAATGTAAAATATTAAATATAAATACAACTTAATTTAAAGCGTAAATTAAATGACGATAAATAAAAATACGATAATTAAAAGTACGATAATTAAAAGTGTAATAAATAAAATGACAGTAAATAAAAGTACGATGAAATATGAAATAAAGAAATTATGCTTATTTAAACTTCAGTAATCATGATGTTTGACGTGTTGATTTTAATTTATTACCATGGGTTAATTTTCCATTGTCCTGGATTATTCGATATGTCTATCTGGTTTTTGTCCATAACAGTCCATCAGTCATAAATATAAAGTGCGAGTGTCCTCATCAAATTATCCTTATATCCGAAGTCAAATATTCCAACTAATTGGGGACTTAAACTGTAATAAGGTTTTAATACATTGTTAATGATTACACCAGGTTATCAACTGTGTGCAATCCAAGGTTTTAATACTTTATTATCAATTTCACCAAGTGTCCTTGTATGTAATCCACCCCTGTTTTAATGAGTCCATTGACTATTAATCCATTCTCGTGTCCGGTTCAATGAACGATTATTAGTACTTATAAATATCCCACCCATCGTGTTCGATAGAGTATATGTGGTTATTTATAGGTACCTCAAATTGTAAATCTCTATATTAAATTAACGAACTATCATTCAGTTAAACAAATATAAAGCCCATTAATAACCCATAGTCCAATTTCCACAAGTGTCGGTCTTTTGTCCAAACCCCAATTATGGTACAAAGTCCAATAACCCCGTCTTAATATTTAGCCCAACATCACGATTACTTCGATTTAAATAAGCATAATAATAACTTAGCTACGAGATATTAATTTAAAAAGGTTGAACATAACTTACAATGAGTATTAATAGCGTAGCGTTACACGGACAGAATTTCGACTTACAAACTTAAAACATTCGCCACTATAACCTTATTATTATTAATCTTAAATTAAAATTAAAATTATAAAATATATATATATATATGTTGAGAGAGTGCAGAGAAAGGAAAAGAAAAAGATGTGTTTATTTCGTCCGAAAAACGCTTCAATTTATAGATGTGGCCAGACTTTGGGTGCCATGCGATCGCATGGGATTAACTCTTCCAGGCCATGCGATCGCATGGCCTACTTTTCCAGCTCATGTACTTTTGTTTTCTTATTTGCCGACGGTTTTTAATATAAATATAATATGTAAATAATTTATAGAATTATTTATATATTATATTATATTCGTGTGCATAGTTGACTTGTAATTTTAGCTCCGTTGCGTCGCGCGTTGATAGTTGGTTTATGTCCCGATTCTGGATTTTCGAACGTCCTTTTGTACTATTTAATATCTTGTACTTTGCGTTTCGCGTCTCGTACTCTTGTAATCTTTAGACGTTTCTCATCAATAATTTAAACCTCTTGGATTGTACTTTGTACTTTTTAGCGGTTTGGTCATTTGCGTCTTCAATTCGTCGAATCTGTCTTTTGTCTTCACCTTTTATTATTTAAATGAATATCACTTGTAAATAGAACAATTGCAACCAAAAGCTTGTCTTTCTTGAAGGATAATGCCATGAAATATATGTTCGTTTTTAGCATTATCACTTACTTTTTTGAAACACAATATATATTTGAAATTTATAATATAAAGCTCTAATTAAGTTCTTCAAAATTCATTAACAAAGTATCTTATAAAATATTTTGATAATAATGTTTTCTCTAGATTGAAAACGTTTTAGTACTAAACCAAATAAATATGATAGCTTTTGTTTTCCAAAACTAATATATATTTAAGAATCATTTTGTTAAAATGTTAAAATAATGGAAATCGTTATATCGTATTTGAAAAGTAAAATTTATATATAATAGGTTCCAAATTTTTAAAATACTAAATATTGATGAAGCGTGAGAAAAAATCCAAAAGTTAAATGAACGTACTAAATCATTTTAAGGTAAAACGTCGATATTTATTTTTTAAGTTATCTATATCCCATAACTTTACTTTCATCTTAAATAATATTAAAATTAAATAGTTGACGCATATAAATAGGACATTGAACAGGAACTACACTAACCCTTGTCTAGTTCCCGTTAATAGACACTTTTGTTCTTACTTGTAAATCACTTTACCAATAATTCCGAATATCGTTAAAAAGAACAGATTTCTTAAATCATAGTGTACCTTACTACAGAGACCTGTAATCATATCACAGAAAAATCTGATAATTCAATTATTTGATATCATATAGTAATTTTGTCGATAAATATATTGAAAAAATATGTTCATGTAAAGTATTAAACGTTTAATATTTTATTAACATTCTCAAGTTATAATACACACACACACACACACACACATACACACACACACACACACACACACACACACACATATATATATATATATATATATATATATATATATATATATATATATATATATATATATATATATATATATATATATATATATATATATAATCATATCCATTTATATAATGGTTCGTGAATCGTCAGAATTTGGTCGAGGTTAAATGAATGTATGAACATAGTTTAAAATTCTTAAGATTTAACTTAACAAACTTTGCTTATCGTGTCGGAATAATATAAAGATAAAGTTTAAATTTGGTTAGAAATTTCCGGGTTGTCACACGAGGGAAGGCTCACACTAATTAAATCAGTTTTATCTAGCTTACCTCTCAATTTTTTTCACTATATTCGGCTCCTGTTTGGGTTGTTGATAAATTAGAGGGCCGAGGCATCAGTTTTTCTGGGGTGGGTCATCCGATGCCTCTAAAATGACATGGGTTAAATGGGATACCTGCCTTAGACCGCGTGATTTGGGAGGGTTGGATATTGCCCCACTTGCCTTAAAAAATTGTGCACTACTAGCAAAATGGTGGTGGCGCTTTAAAAAAGAAAATGGCTCTCTTTGGGTGTCCGTCATCAAAAACATCTATGGCGACAAAGGGGGACTAGGCAACTGTGTCCCTCCCTGCTAATCGTCTTTCTTCCATTTGGGCGGGCATTATTAAAGTGGGTAAAAATATTCATCATAATGGTACACCGTTTGCTAACTCATTTAAAAAAGAATTATAGATGGATCGCGCACTAGTTTTTGGGACGATTTGTGGCTTGGTGACTGTTTGCTAAAAGATAAATTTAATAAAAATGCTTCCATTAGTGACCGGGCCCATTGGGGGGATAATTCTTTTGTTATGACGTGGTGTTGGTCCCGTAATATCTCGGGGAGATTAAGCGGGGACCTCACCAACCTCACTAGTTTTTTTATCTAGTTTATCCCCTTGTAGCACATGTAGCGAGGATTGGGCTTAGTCATGGAGCAGTGACGGTTCGTTTTCTGTTAGCAATCTCACGAACATTTTGGTGCGGGCTGGAACCGTGAATCAACCTTCGGTAACCAAGACGATTCGTAACAAAATGGTTCCTCTTAAAGTCGAGCTATTTATTTGGCGTGCGAGGCTTAAACGTCTACCTAAGGCGTTTTCCTACGTGTCTTGGTGGGATTATCTCTTCTAAATTGCTTTACTCTCGTTTTGATTTATCCTAGATGTATATTTCTCGTTTTGTTAAAAAATTGTAACTTGTATATTCTTACATATATTAATACAATGGTTCTCTTTGACGTTACAAAAAAAAAGGACTCGTTTTTTAAATTATCTGGTTCTACCTTAATTTCCTTTTGGTACAAGGTGGAGTAATTTTATACCAATCAATTCATTCGCGTTTATTATTTGATCGGTTACCAAATCATCTTAATTTGTCATTTCGAGGAGTTGACATCGATACAATCATTTGTCCAACATGTAGTGTCATATTTTCATCTTGTGGAATATTGTCTCGAGTTTATGGAATCAGGTTAAGTCTTGGAGTGGCGTGACTTGGAATTCAATTTTGATGATTGGAGATTTATACTTAAGGCTAAATGCTTCATGGTAATCAGGATCATCTGTTGTGATTAAGAGGGGATCGACTGGACGTTGGTACACACAAATTTGAGAGAAAATAACTCTATTACTCACAAGAATAGATTAAGAGTATTACAAAACTCTTACAAAAAAAAAAAACTCTCAAACTAACACACTAGGAATCACTACTATCTAGGATGTATTCACTCTTGGTTATGATTACACTTTAACTCACACACACTAACTAGGTGTGATTACACTTTTCTGAATGCAATACAATGGAGCTTTGCACCTCTATTTATAGAAAATTTTGAGGAGGTGGAATGGTGTGAACGGAGATAGTGTGAACACAAAAAATGGTGGCTAGCCGTAACTGTTTCAAATTTTGCTACTTCCTTATGGTGTGAACAGAAAAACAAGTGGCTAGCCGTCATTGAATTCAATTTTGCTACTTTCTTATCCATAGTCAAAATTGGCAACTTTGAATATCTAGTATCTTCTAGATTGCGGCTAAAATGGAGACATCTAGCGGCATCTAGAAGATACTAGATTACGGCTGGAACTTATCAATTCTCCCCCTCCAGCCGTATACAAGGAAAACACATCCCATTTATGTCTCTGCATAACATTAGCTTCTCTCGAGTCACCACCTTTGTCAACATATCCGCATGATTCTCCTTTGTATGAATCTTCACTAGTCTCAACAGTTGTCGATCAATTACCTCGCGTATCCAATGATAGCGAATATCAATATGTTTTGTACGGGAATGGTACATGGAGTTCTTGCTCAAATCTAGAGCACTCTGACTATCACAATGTACCTTGTACTCCTTTTGCTTGATTCTAAATTCTTAAAGATAACGCTTTAACCACAACATTTCTTTTCCATCTTCCGCGGCAGCAATATATTCTGCTTCGGTTGTGGATAATGCAACACACTTTTGTAGTCTTGACTGCCATGAAATAGCTCCTCCTGCAAAAGTGTAAATGAATCCTGAAGTAGATTTCCTACTATCAAGATATCCAGCCATATCAGCATCCGTATAGCCTTCCAAGATTGGATCAGCTCCCTCGTAACAAAGACATATCTTCGTTGTACCTTTAAGATATCTGAAAATCCATTTTACCGCATTCCAATGTTCTTTCCCGGGGTTAGAGAGAAAACGACTCACTGTTCCCACTGCGTGAGCAATATCGGGCCTCGTACACACCATTGCATACATTAAACTTCCAACTACTGAAGAATATGGTACTGACGACATCTCCCCGATCTCTTCTATGGATAAGGGACATGATCTCTTACTTAACTTGAAATGGTTGGCTAATGGAATGCTAACAGGTTTAGCATTGTTCATATTGAACCGTTCAAGCACTCATTCAATATACTTCTCTTGAGATAGCCATAACCTTCTATTCTTCCTATCTCGGGTAATCTGCATTCCCAAAATTTGTTGAGCATGTCCTAAGTCTTTCATGTCAAAAGACTTAGAGATTTCATTCTTCAGCTGGTTTATCTTCGTTGCATCTTTCCCTACGATCAAAATATCGTCTACATATAGTAGAAGAGCAACGAAATCTCCTTCAGAAAACTTATGAATATATAGACACACTCATCTGCTGCAGTTTTTTTGTACCCTTGACTCACCATGCACGAGTCAAACTTCTTGTACCACTGCCTAGGTGCCTACTTTAAATCGTACAAACTTTTCTTCAGCTTGCATACGAGATTATCTCATGAAACCTCAAAACCTTCTGGCTGCTCCATGTAAATTTCTTCATGTAAATATCCATGAAGAAAAGCCGTCTTTACATCCATCTATTCAAGCTCCAAGTTCATACTTGCGACCAAACCAAGTATGACTCTAATTGAAGTCATCTTGACTACCGGTGAAAATATCTCGTCATAATCAATCCCTTTCTTCTGTTGGAATCTTTTGAGTACAAGTCGTGCTTTGTATTTCACCACTTTTCCACTGCCATCCTTTTTCAACTTGAACACCCATTTATTTTTCAGTGCCTTTTTCCCTTGTGGAAGTTCTACGATCTCATAAGTCTGATTTTTCTGCAGAGAATCCATCTCATCCTGCATTGCGAGCAACCATTTTTCTTTGTCCTTATGAGATACTGCTTCATGAAAACTCTCTGGTTCTCCATCTTCAGTAAGTATAAGGTACTCGGATTCCGGATATCTACTCGATGGAATCCGACCACGTTCAGATCTTCGAACTTCTGGAATATACTGAGGAGATCCACCATCATCTTCGCCTTGTGATGGTCCTGGAAAGTGTGGCAGATGGGGTTGTGGCTCCCCCTGCTCAGCACCGTCATTTTTCTCATTATCTTCTACTTCCGGTATTTCATCTTGCACTGTATGTTCATTTCTCATAAATGATTCTGTTGTTGTCTCTGGCACCTGAGCAGCAACATTTGACTTCTGAGATATTGTGGAATTTTCAATATCTTCTATTATCTGGCTTTCATGGAATACCACGTCCCTATTTCTGATCACCTTTTTCTCCTTTGGATCTCATAATATGTATCCAAATTCTTCATCTCTATAGTCTATGAATATGTATGGAGTAGTCTTTACATTCAGCTTCTGTCTGAGCTCCTTGGATACATGTGCGTACGCCAAACATCCAAATACTCTTAAGTGAGAGTATGATGGATCCTTTCCAGACCATAGTTTCTCCGGAACTTCAAAATCTAATGGTACTGATGGAGATCGGTTAATCAAGTAACATGCGGCTCTGACTGCTTCTCCCCAGAATGGCTTTGGCAGCTTAGCCATACTGAGCATTCTCCGAACACGTTCTGTGATTGTTCGATTCATTCTTTCTGCTATACCATTGTGTTGAGGGGTACGTGGAACTGTCTTCTCATGTCAGATGTCATATGATCTGCAATAGGCATCAAACTGCCTGGAAGAGTATTCACCGCCGTTTTCAGATCGAAGACACTTTAACTTCTGTCATGTCTCACGTTCTACCATGACATGGAACTGTTTGAAGTAATCGAAAACCTGGTCCTTTGTCCGCAAGAAATATACCCACACCTTTCGAGAAGCATCATCGATAAACGTTAGAAAGTATCGATTGCCGCCAATTGATTCAACCTCTAAGGGACCGCAAACATCATAGTGCACCAGACTGAGTAACTCTAATCTTCTCATTGAAGATGAATTAAACGAGACTCTATGCTGCTTACCAAACAGACAATGATTACAAGGATTTAGTGCAGCGTCCTTGTCTACATTGATAAGCTCCTTCTTTATTAGGGTAGACAACCCTTTTTCACTCATGTGACCGAGTCTCTGGTGCCATAAATTTTGTGACGCCTCTTTTTCTGCAACATTAAGGCCGTCTGTACAGATCTTCACATGAGTTTTGTATAGTGTGCCACAAATGTGTCCTCGAGCGACTATCATAGCGCCTCTTGACAATTTCCATGTGCCTCTACTGAAATGACTATCATAGCCCTGTTTGTCAAGAGCTACTCCAGAAAGTAGATTCAGCCGAAGATCTGGCACATGGCGGACATCCTTCAGAGTGATTGTGCTCCCAGAACTTGTCTTTATCGTGACATCACCAATTCCGACAATCTCAGCGGAACTAGAATTTCCCATTTTCACAGATCCAAAGTCACCAGCTTTGTATGTTGTGAAGTATTCCTTGTATGGAGTCACGTGGTAGGATGCTGCAGTATCTATCACCCATTCTGTGTCTTCTCGTGAGACGTGAAGGCATGTCTCATCATGGGTTGAACAATAAGCTACATCACCAGTGATAGTAACTAATGTTTCTCCACCCTTATTCTTCGATTGTGAACTGCTCTGACCTTGTTCTTCTTTCAATCGGTAGCAGTTCTTCTTCATATGTCCCTCTAATCCACAATGATAGCATTTATATATTAATTTTCTGCTATCAGAGGACCTGCCCCTGCTCTTGCTTCTGCCTCTCCATTTATTTTTGCTACTTATTTGTTGTCTCCCCCGATTCTCTGTGACAAAGGCATGGGTCTGATCTGTGCCCATGTCCTTTCTCCTTGCCTCTTCACTGAATAGGGCATCCTTGACCATTGACATGGTAAGTTTGCCATTCGGGGCTGAGTTGTTGAGTGTTACTACTAGCGTTTCCCAACTATCGGGAAGAGAACTAAGTAGCAATAGCGCCTGAACTTCATCGCCAAGCGACATCTCTATAGACGATAACTAGTTGACCAAGTTCTGGAACTCACTGGTATGCTCGGCAACTGAAGTTCCACTTTTAAGCTTCATGTTGACTAAACGCCTCATCAACAGGGCTTTATTCCGAGCATTCTTGGCCAGGTACATGTCCTCCAACTTTTTTCAGAGGACATATGCGTCTGTCTCTTGTGCAATATGGTGGAAGACACTATGATCAATCCATTGACGGATCTGACCAATAGTTTTTCGGTTTGATTTCTTCCACTCTTTTTCTTTGGTGGAATCAGGATTTGTACCCTTTAATTCAATAGGGTCAAACAAATCCTTACAGCTGAGGAGATCTTTCATCCGAGGTTTCCACAGCGTGTAGTTGGTGGCAGTGAGCATAATCATGGCTCCGGAAGATGATCCTGACTCTTCCGTGGACATTATCACCTTACAAATAATTTTTCAACACAAACGGGGTTGAAAACTTCAGAAAACCCAAAAACTCGACCAACGCCTCTAACCTAGCTCTGATAACACTTGTTGTGATTAAGAGGGGATCGACTGGACGTTGGTACACACAAATTTGAGAGAAAATAACTCTATTACTCACAAGAATAGATTAAGAGTATTACAAAACTCTTACAAAAAAAAAAAAGCCTCTCAAACTAACACACTAGGAATCTCACCACTATCTAGGATGTATTCACTCTTGGTTATGATTACACTTTAACTCACACACAGTAACTAGGTGTGATTACATTTTTCTGAATGCATTACAATGGAGCTTTGCACCTCTATTTATAGAAAATTTTGAGGAGGTAGAATGGTGTGAACGGAGATAGTGTGAACACAAAAAACGGTGGCTAGCCGTAACTGTTTCAAATTTTGCTACTTCCTTATAGTGTGAACAGAAAAACAAGTGGCTAGCCGTCATTGAATTCAATTTTGCTACTTTCTTATCCATAGTCAAAATTGGCAACTTTGAATATCTAGTATCTTCTAAATTGCGGCTAGAATGGAGACATCTAGCGGCATCTAACGTGACGTTACAGAAACAATTTTTGTTTAACTCTAATAATAATAATAATAATAATAATAAATAATTGTATATTTTCTTTGATGCTATTAGACTTCTTTTTCTTATTTACATTCTAGAAGCAAGTTTGCTCATAAGTGATCAACTTGACTTTCTAATCATTTGTAATGCTTTGTGTTTGACTAACTTTTTGCTGGTCTTTGATTCTTTTAGTCCTTAGTAAAATTGTTGTTTAAAAAAATATATTATAAGTGAGAAAATGATTTATGAGTGTGTTAAATGTATAATCAAACTTATCTACTAAAATATAATAAAATATAATGATGTTGACAATATAATAATATGTAGCACATTCTTAGATAAATATTGAAGCCGATGTATTCTCATCATTTTATTTTACAACTGTTATAGCATAAGGACATAAATAAGAATGGACAAAATTTCTCAAACTTTAATAAACAAATTTGTAAAATTATTAATATCAATTATTTTTAATTCCTATACGTGCAAAAGGTGTATAATTACACTCTTCATTGTGAAGTAAAATTACTCTCTTCATTGTGAAGTAAACATGCTTTTGATCAGTCACGGAATTTGTACCGATTTAAGATGGGGCGAAACTAATGCAAGAAAGGTAAACACTAAAAAACCTTATTTTTTTGTAATTTTTTTTTCTATTGTAATTTTTTTCCCAAAATTGAACCGGAGCGGATACCCCGTTTAATAAAAGTTTTGATATTTATGTTGGATGTCTTTCTCTTTATTGATAGTTTTACTATTATAAATTTAAATTTGTAATAAAAATTTTCATCTAATTACAAGTTAATCCTTTTCCCTTCCACGTATTAATATTTTTTAGAATTTAATTAATTTGAACAAAACTTGTGTTCTTCTAGTACGTTGTTATATTTGATGTCAAAGACATGCATTGGTGCATATATAATCGTGATTACATTTTTGGAAAGTAATAATTTAAGTCTAGATCGAGTCCTTCTCGCAAGTATTTTAACGTGCCCACAATTGTTTCCCTACACTTTCGCAAAGGAGATTGTACAACCTTAAAACTTTTAAATTAATAAATTACCTTGCCGAATTAGTTGCTATGAGAGGGTAATTAGGAAATTGTCTCGTACTTATTTTATTTCTTTTTATTTCTTTTAATTTTGGGATATTCATTGAATTTCATTATGAGAAAGTGTGTAAAAAAATTGTATCGATTCAAGAAAGATAAAGAACTTCAAAGCAATTAGCACCTATTTTTTTCTGGTGAAGATGATTAAACGGTAAACATAACTAAGCGATTAGCATTTTATCATACTATTTTTTATTTAATCGAAAGCTAAGCCTAGTTGTTAGCATTTTTCTTATGTCGAAGGTTAAATCAAAGTGCATAATGGTTGAAGTTGCGATGGTTTTAGTGATGGTAAGAAGTGTGTGTAACTTTAGTTATCGATTTTGAATATATCATACGGCAAACTGGCAAAGAATAAGAAGTGATTAATGAATTTAAAATTTCTTCTGTTTGGCTATTGTTTGCTTCCCAGAATTGTGAAAATTGTGGTGGTATTGTTTCGTGCTCATTTATATCTATATATTCATATAAAGCTCTAAAATAATGACGTTATCATTTCACTAATTACCTTTTAATTTTTTTTATGATGATATCATTATTTTATATTAATATTAATTCTAATTAAAAAAGGTACAAAATAAAAAAACAAATAAATGCCGATAATATATGAATGCCGATTTGAAAAGCATAAATAATTAATAAAAATATCATTAAATATTTAATAAGGTATTACTGTTTTATAAAATATATCTCGGAGCATCTCCACTATATATTATTAGAACTCTTTTCTCAATCCGTGCAAACCTTTACAACTTTTTTTCTCAATCTCCATCATATTATCCAATAACATTTTGTTTCGAAAAAACAAACACAAACTTCCTTGTCATTGTTAATTGTTTTTTCAAAAAATCATTCTCTTTTATGTATTGTTTGATGATGAAATTTATTACACCTTGAATGTTTATTATTATATGTTTGTTAAACAATAAGAATCTGAAAATTGATAACATACGTCAAATCATATTGTGACTATTTAAAATGAAGGTATATAGTATGATAGAAAAATTCAAAAATAATCATGATTTTCACGAGGTTGAACCAGGTATTTTGAGTCACATTTTTAGTATTAAATAAGTACCATTTATGACAAGAAAATAGTAATTGTAATGAAAATTGGAAGAGAGTGGTGGGAGAATTGATGTAGTTCATTTATTCTAACCAAGTTAACAACGACACGTTTCTTAGTTGAAATTTGTGGTCCCACTGATTATTAAAATAAATGACTTTAGCATTTACATTCACTTAATACCTAAAACATATCATTAAACAGTTTCTTTTAAACAACCCAACAACCCCGTGATTCCACGGGTCATTTCACTGATAATATATAATACCGTATACTGTATCATTTCGCTTTAATTTTTTTTTTCTTAATTTACAAAAATACATATCAACTTTGTTAAATGTATTAAGTAAAGTTAAACAACAAACATATAAAGGCTACTCAGTACCAAATAAAGTTGGAATCCATTTGGTGTTTCTTAGCTTAAAAGAGGAGTTTAGTCTGGTTTTGCTTATACCGAACCGATTGAAAATAGAATGTATTCGGTGTTTCGTGAGACCATCAGATACGAATTTTTGTGCAGAAAATGGATCGCGATTAGGGATTCTTGTTTCCTTCTAATTAGTTATTTAATTAATCTATAAATACAACCCTTGTAATCTGTAACCTGTGTGCACGAAATTTATAGTAGAAAATCTCTGGTTTGCGCCCGTTGATTAAACTTTTCTCTGTGTTTAGACTTGGGATATAACCACGTTAAATCCTTACGTCATTTATCATTATCTTTATCGTCTTTATGCTTTAGCTAATTCATCTATCATTTCTAGGTTAGTGATATGTGTAAATCACTTGTCTTGTTGGGTCCTACAGTTCCTAACAAGTGGTATCAGAGCTATAGGCTACAAGATCGGGCACGATGGCAGCGGGTATTTTGATTTATTGATGATTCAGTAATCATCAGATTATTAAACGACGGGCTAAGGATTTTGTTTGCAACATCTAACGAGACCAAGTGCTTCGTATGGTCACGGTAAATGTAGGATATGTCTATGTTTTTTTTGTACGGAGATATTGACATCGAATGCTCTCATTTATCACCCACACACGCGTTAGGAAGAAACCCAATTCGCGACGATGTTGGTGGTACCATCGAAGGTTGGGAAACCCCTGAGACCTTTTCAAATCGCATTGATGTTGGAAGTACCCTCAAAGGTTGGAAACTCCCTACTTGAAGAAGAATCGAACCTGGGTATGCAGTACCTCCCCCATACCACTCAAGTCAAGCTTCAGTGGTAGGATATGTCTACTTATCTAGGAGTTGATCACATCAGGACTCGGGTGACGATTTTGGCAAGTTTTGATGTAATCTGGCGCGCGTTATATTATGATGATGATTTTTCCGCTAATGGTTACGTAAGCAGGGGTCGGGTCGATGGGTTCGTTGCGAAGAGATTTCTGGGAGATTTGGGTGCTGGATCTGGGTTCTTGTTCCTCGCTATCCCGTGTGAAGAATGATTTCGGATGTTCATGAGCAGCTGTAGGAGAAAATTCATAGCGGGTTCCTTAACCGTTAGATCGACTTAAATTTTGGACTGTAGGTAGCAGAATAGATGTGGTAAAAATTTGAGGATGATCAGACCGTTGGATTTCAGTTATGAGTATTCGAAGTTGCTGCAGTTTTGGGATGAACTCTTCGGGTTTGATGACGTGATTGTGAGATGGTTTTGTCTCGTGAAACTTTCAGCGATACGAGCTGTGTTTTCGGGGATGTAGTTTTGTTACAGGAGCTCAGTAGGGTGGTTAACTCAAATTTAGGCGGTGTTGTAACAAATGGGGTGCATCGGTTTGAAAGTCGGCAGTGGAGTTGCCAGGAAAGTTTGGTGCTTGTGTATTTTTGAAAAGGGATGACAAAAGCTTTTGGTCGGATATTCCAGGGTTTATGGAATACACGGGCAAGTTTGAGCTTTTTGTCACAAAGGAAATTGATTGTCGAAGGGTGTCAGATAGAAAGCATTCGACGGTTGCTCGAGTTTATTTGATGGTTCAACAAAGGGAGCAGTTTTCTTCAAGGGTGATCGATTAAGAGTATTTAGGTGATGGATGGTGCGGATAATCTCGTAAGTCCCGGAACTTGAGCATCTATACTGTTGAGAATGTCAGGAACTCGATGTGAGTTTGGTAACCGACGGAAGTTATCGCACTAGTGGGAGTTGGATGACTAGTGGAGTCGTGGAGATGGTTGTGCGAGTCGTTTCACCAATGTTCTCGAGATTAGTGCGTTAATAAACTATGGCTTCGAATATTTGTTTTACTCTCCGATGGAAAAGTAATTTTGCAACTAACCAGTGGTACGAACCAAGTTTCTTCTCAATTAACCACGGTTTAATTTTTTGCTCGTACAGCGCGAGCGTGCTTGAGTGAGAATATGGAGTTTGTCAAATTCATAACGCTATGAGGAGGTTAGTGTACCAGCGTGAAAGCTGTGATAGATTTCGAGGTGGTGATTGCATTCTCACTGGGTGCCTTGATGAATAGCCTACAAAGGCATTTGTTTGGATTTTCTGTTTTCTGGGAAGGAAAAGCATAGATATACGGGACATTATGTTCGAGCGATCGTTGATTTGTGGGTTTAGGATTAGACGTGTCTAGAGCAATGGGTGAGGCGATGTTGTCTCATGAAACGATCCTGTAGTTGAAGTCTCGCACTTTTCAATGTGTCTTCTAGCGTAGGAAGATGATCTCCTAGTTTAAGAAGATGGTAATGGAAGAAACTGAGATAGCCCAAACTAGCAACTTTGAGATTGGGTTATTGCTTACCGTTGTTTTTGGTCTCAAAGACTTCATTCCATTATAGGTTAGCAATGGGAATGCGGCGTGATTTGGGTTTCTCGTCTGATGCTATCTAAAGGAATTGTGATTCGGCTAATTTGGGGTTGTTGTGGGTTGTATAAAACATAGTTGACAAGTGTGGTGAATTTTTTGTTGAAAATTGGTATGAGCTTTGTTTAAAGTCTCCTTGAAGTGGGAGATTGTTAAAGATAGAAAGTTTAAACAAGAAACGTATCAGGGTACTCAACACCGAATAAAGTTGGAATCCATTTGGTGCTTCTTAGCGTAAAAAGGAGTCTGGTCTGGTTTAGCTTATGCCGGACCGAATGAAAATTGTAACACCCCGTTTTTCCCCGTACATGATTTATAGATATATTGGGTATGTACGATAGATGTAAGAAGGGTTCGGGGCATTTTTTAGTGTTAAAGCCTTGTGTGCGAGAAGTGGAGTCAGATCACGTGGAACATCGCGGCGCGACAAATGAGGCCGCGGCGCGGCAATCAACTAGAAATCAGATCAGAAAGTGTGGAAAAGAAGGCACCAGACTTAGTCAAATGTCGCGGCGCGACATTTAAGGCTGCGGCGCGGCATACTGCACGAACTGGCACCAGATTCTTGTAATATTAAATAAGGTTCAAGGGCAATTTGGTCATTTCACGTTTGAGCCAGATTTGAGGCTTTAACCTCATCCATTCATTTCATTTCTCATTTTAATTTCCCTTTTCTTTTCATTTTTCCTCTCAAACTCAAACACCCATTTGATTTCAAAAGAATTTTTGGAAAGGAAGAATCGGGAGTTGATCTTTGGCGTAGTTGACAAGTGTGTTCTCCTCGTTCTTAGCTACACGGTGATACTAGTGGTAAGCTCTAACTCCGAATTTCATTTTCGTGTTCATCATTCAAATTTGGGGCTTTTGATTGTATGATTCGTAGATGGAACCCATTTAGTTATTAATTGGAGATTAACACCAAGATTCGGGTTTGTAAGTGTTAAAGGCGGGTTTTGAGTTGGTTAATGATTTAACCATGTTTAAGACTTGAGAATGGTGTATAATCACTAGTATTAGTGATTATTGATGTTTTGGAGACTTTTAGGGTTCTTGTGATTGACTAATTTTGACTAGAGTCGAAATTAGGGTTTGTTGAGGATTATAACCCGAATGTCGATTCGATGAGGTTTGTAAACTAAAAATGGATTAAGTTGAAGTATAAAACTGAGATAAACATGTTTTGGTGTCAAAACTTGTAAATGGGGAGATTTTGACTTTACGGGTCAAAATTAGGGTTTTAGGGCGATTTTGAGAACGATAAGTGTTTAACACTTGTGTTTGGGTTAATTGGCATATTAGGACCATTTTCACTTGTGTTAGTGAATGTTGGTTAGTTTGAGCGCGGTTTGTGCTTGAAAGTGCATTTGGGTCGAAATTGCACTAAGTGTCGAATTGGGTTGGTTTGTAAATCCAATCTAAGTGTGTTGTTGAATTTCTGATAATGGAATAGCTACTTTCCATTGATGAGTTGCGGATTACTTGGAAGCATTCTTCAAGGCGACAAGGTGAGTGTTAATATCCTATGTGCATATGTATGTTTAGGATGGGTGAGGGTAGGGTGACGTGGTTCTCGATTATAGAGCTCAGTTCACATATAGGTGGATTTGATGGACTTGTGTATAGGTCCAAGTATCACGGATGTGTGTTTTGGTTGACCACCTTTGGCGAGGTATACGTTTTGTGTGTACAGTATCACACGTGGTTTTGAATTGGATAACCCTAATGGCGAAGGGTTGATAGTGAATTGTGATGTGTTTATTTTTATGAATGGATATGTGTTGTCCAAGTTAGTGATATATGTGTTGTACGCTAACGGTTTTATGAATGGATATGTGCTATCCAAGTTAGTGATATATGTGTTGTACGCTAACGGTTTTATGAATGGATATGTGTTGTCCAAGTTAGTGATATATGTGTTGTACGCTAACGGTTTTATGAATGGATATTTGTTGTCCAAGTTAGTGATATATGTGTTGTACGCTAACGGTTTTATGAATGGATATGTGTTGTCCAAGTTAGTGATATATGCGTTGTACGCTAACGGTTTCATGAACGGATATGTGTTGTCCAAGTTAGTGATATATGCGTTGTACGCTAACGGTTTCATGTACGGATATGTGTTGTCCAAGGGTTAGTGATATATGTGTTGTACACTAACGGTTGTTACGAACACCGATGGGAAATTCGAGTACCATTCCTTTGTACGATTGGTTAACCTTGTGCGGTTTTACGCTCTGTTATATATATTAATGTATTGTTGTGATGTAGCTAACCCTCCGGGTGTAGTTGATTGGCATTGTTCACATCGTTGTTGGTGAACTTATATTTTGTTGATGTATCTTTAGCTCGTTGCTTAGTGATCTTACGGTATGCTTAGACTAGCTTGCCTTTATGCTTGGATGCTCCGGTATGTGGTATTTGGATATTTGTGTGGCGTGTCCATTTTATGCATATATATGTATGTAGTATATTCTCACTCACTAAGCGTTAGCTTACCCTCTCGTTGTTGATATTTTTATAGGTTCGCATGCTTGGCGGCTCGGGTAAGCTTGGGGATTAGAGATCTTGGCTAGGTTGCTTAGAAGATTTTGCTTTTGTACTCGATTAGGATTTGGGTAGCGTAGTCCCAAATCACCATGCTCGGTTTTGTATAAACGTAACTAGTCGGGTCATAATGATTATAACCGGTTTATGATTTAACTACGTATTATTGTATTGAGAAGTTTAAATTATTAATGTATGCTTTAAGTTCGTTGAACTTACTTTGGTAACAAATACGTTTTGGTAAATGTGTAATGGGACCTAAAGTATTATTTAACGTATATTAAAAGGAAAAAATTTTATGGGCCGGTTTAATACGGGTTAGGTCGTTTCAAGTGGTATCAGAGCATGGTCTAAGGGATTTAGGTGACTTGAGATAGGTGCCTAGACTTAGACTTGTGTGTGTGCTTAATTTGTTGCGGGACTTGTAGGATTACGGGTCGGAATGGGTTATAGTTAGTGCCTTGTTTGTAGGTGGACTAACGTTTATATTAGTAATGCGAATATTATTAATATATTATTGTGTTGTGATAATAATTCTAGCGTGTGTTTAGATCGCGTAGAATTTTGTTGGTGTTTGTTTATATCATCGAGCGAGACGGTCATTGTACTAACAAGTCGATACGGCGTGTGTGCGTAATAAGGACTTGCAAACCTTATTACGGGTGCAAATCATGTCTAACAAGTGATGTACGACGAGTGTTTAGCAAGATGGGGCGGTGTTGTGTGTGTGCTTTATACGTTCGTGATCTATTCGCTTTGCATTCCTTAGAATGACGACGGGAAGTGGGATCGAGACGAATAATGCGGAGTTTAACGCTAGATTTGTGGCCGCCGTTGCGGAACAAATGAGTGCGTTTCGAGAAGAAATGGATAGGAAGTATTCTGAACTTCAAAGTAGTGGTGAAAAGGAGCGTTGTCTTAAGAGCTTCATGAGGACTAAACCCCCGATGTACGACGGAAAGCCGGATCCTTTGATAAGCACAACTTAGATCTCGGATGTCGAAGGGTGTTTTCATACTATTGGTTGCCCTTTCGAGAAAAAGACGAGACTCGCTACGAGTTTGTTGCGGGGTAGGGCGAGGGATTGGTTGGATGGTAAGATTGATCTTGTCGGTGGTGAAACGTTTATGGCGTATTCATGGGGTGAGTTTAAGAAGGAATTCTTCGAGGAGTTCCGGACTTCAGCCGATTTGTCAGAAATGCGTAATGAGTTGCGAAATTTGCAACAGGGTTCTATGGATTTGAATACTCTCAAGACAACCTTTATGGCGAAGGCTCGTTTTTGAACGGAGTATTTGGGGAATGATAATTTGTTGATGCAAGATTTCTATCGAACCTTGAATGATGACTTGAAGAATAAGATTAGCCGGGGTCACGCGAAATCGTTTGCGGAATTATTCATCGTGGCTAGAGGTTTCGAGTCGTATTCACGATCAAAGAAGGGTGAACCTTCGAGCGAGAGAAGGGTTGTTTCGTATGGTGCTCCGAGTAAGAGGACTAAGGGTCCGAGTGTGATCACGGGTGGTACGCGGACGGGTATACCAGATTCTAGTGCATCTAGATGTTACAATTGTGGCATGAGGGGTCACAAGTCTTGGAAATGTTCGGTACCAAAGGGTGATGGTATGGTGTGTTTCAATTGCCAAGAAGAAGGACATTGTAAGTCAGAATGTCCCAAGTTAGCGGGGACGGGTGCGGCAAGGAGATGTTAAGGTACGTTTCGTTTTAATAAATATGTCCTTTAATTATTTATTAAGTGCCGTTGGAGTTTGTGTTGTAAAATGCCTTGTGTTGTGCATATTGTTGTTATGGTTGACGTTCCTAATGGAAGTACCCTATGGTGACGTTTGATTTTTGGGCGAAGGGCGTAAGAATTGGTGCAACCAAGCGTTCCTTAGTATTGGGAAATGTTTCTACCAAGCCATGGAAATGGGTTTTGGTGTTCGGTTGTTAAGCGCGTGTTCACTTTTGTGTTGAAGTTGATGAACCATGAGGTTCGACGGGTGGGATGAAACCCGAGAAATCGAGTGTTGATCTCGATGTATGTTGGTAAAAGAGCCTACGTGACGTGACATTAGGTGCCTCTTTCATACCTACTAGCGTGGTGTTAGACTCCGATTGTGTTGCGGTTACATTGTACTTGGGGTACCGGAGAGAAACCCTTAGGTACATGAGTGACCGGGTGAAATTTGACAAACTAAAGCAATTGGATGATTGCGATGGTATAGTTTGTGTAATTTGTGGTGCACTTTTTGTTCGAAGTGTTTAAGGATTGATTGAAATCCTTCGTGTGCTCAAGGTTGGAGCAAGATGTGATGATTGGTCGTGTGAGCCCAATTGTTGGTAAAGTCTACCTTTGGTAGCACTGTACGGTTGTACGAGTTGTGGATATGGAACGTAGTCCCAAGTAGGGGAGTTACACTCTCGCACGAGGCGACCTTAGGGTGAGAATTCGGATAATGCTTATGGTAGATCCGAAACTTGTGTTGGGACCTAGTTTTTGTCGATTTGTGGTAGAGTACAATTTCGGTTAAAATGTACTTATGGTTTTGGATGTAAATTATCACCGAGGTGATAATGTGGTAATCTCATTGAGAGATAATGGAAGTGTTAGACGAGCAAAGTGAAATCCCTCGGTTAAGGGATGTGTGTGTCGGGTTCTCTTCTAGAGAATTATTGTTTTGTACCTATGTTTGATATAGGTGGTTCGTGCTCGATTGTGTTAATGGTTAGTGGAATCCGTCAGGATTCACTATAGTGTAGCAGAGCACGATGTTGCACTACTCGTTGTTCGAGGCCAAAAGTGCGTATGTGATTGGTGAAGCATGACCTTCGGGGTCCGCTGACTTCATCATGGGTGTAGTGCTATATCGGTGGAGCATGAACTTCGGGGTCCGTTGACTTCATCCGGTGTCGAGATTTGGGAATGTGGGTCGCGTATAGTTTTCGGCCAGCCTTCATGATGTGTGATCTATCGGTTGTTTTATACACCGATGGTGGGGTCGTAAGGACCATGTCGTTGGATCTATTGGTTGTTCTATACACCAATGGTGGGGTCATGAGGACCATGTTGTAAGATTAGTGATGCGATAGCCGTGTTTCGCTTACATGATGTTACGGGTGTGACGATAGTTGATTTTGTACACCTTGAGCTTTGGGTTTCCATAGTCGTTTTGGGCGCTATCGGTTTTAGCCGTTGGGTTATGATGTTACGGTAGTTGCGTATTGGTCGTATTGCGCACTACAAGGGATGTATAGTGATTGGTGTTATCCGTAAGGATTCGTTTGATTCGGTCTTCATCGCTTCGGGTTGTTGACCTTAGGTTAAGACTTGGTTGTTTTTAGCGTCGTACTCGGTAAGGGTATGCTAAGGAATTGGTATCTCGATACGAGATTGGTTGAGTTTTCCCGATGTGAGGGATTGAGTTAGTGCTAGTGCTCGGAATTATGAAATTTTATAAATCGCGGGTGACGATTTAGCTGTTAAGGGTAACTCTTTGAGAAGAATTGTCTAAGGGATCGTGTAGACTTCGGCTGTTGCGTGTATTGTACGTCTCGGGATGCGATCAAGTGTGTAATTTGTCATTGGATTAACCATCGGGTTAGCGAATTTGTGGTAGAAGTCGGTTTGAAATGCATGTTCGACGACCATTGAGTGTGGGTCCGTTTGGGTTCGTGACTAGGATCACGAGGACATGATCGAATCTAAGTGGGGGAGAGTTGTAACACCCCGTTTTTCCCCGTACATGATTTATAGATATATTGGGTATGTACGATAGATGTAAGAAGGGTTCGGGGCATTTTCTAGTGTTAAAGCCTTGTGTGCGAGAAGTGGAGTCAGATCACGTGGAACGTTGCGGCGCGACAAATGAGGCCGCGGCGCGACAATCAACTAGAAATCCGATCAGAAAGTGTGGAAAAGAAGGCACCAGACTTAGTCAAATGTCGCGGTGCGACATTTAAGGCCGCGGCGCGGCATACTGCACGAACTGGCACCAGATTCTTGTAATATTAAATAAGGTTCAAGGGCAATTTGGTCATTTCATGTTTGAGCCAGATTTGAGGCTTTAACCTCATCCATTCATTTCTTTTCTCATTTTAATTTCCCTTTTCTTTTCATTTTTCCTCTCAAACTCAAACACCCATTTGATTTCAAAAGGATTTTTGGAAAGGAAGAATCGGGAGTTGATCTTTGGCGTAGTTGACAAGTGTGTTCTCCTCATTCTTAGCTACACGGTGATACTAGTGGTAAGCTCTAACTCCGAATTTTATTTTCGTGTTCATCATTCAAATTTGGGGCTTTTGATTGTATGATTCGTAGATGGAACCCATTTAGTTGTTAATTGGAGATTAACACCAAGATTCGGGTTTGTAAGTGTTAAAGGCGGGTTTTGGGTTGGTTAATGATTTAACCACGTTTAAGACTTGAGAATGGTGTATAATCACTAGTATTAGTGATTATTGATGTTTTGGAGACTTTTAGGGTTCTTGTGATTGACTAATTTTGACTAGAGTCGAAATTAGGGTTTGTTGAGGATTATAACCCGAATGTCGATTCGATGAGGTTTGTAAACTTAAAATGGATTAAGTTGAAGTATAAAACCGAGATAAACATGTTTTGGTGTCAAAACTTGTAAATGGGGAGATTTTAACTTTACGGGTCAAAATTAGGATTTTTGGGCGATTTTGAGAACGATAAGTGTTTAACACTTGTGTTTGGGTTAATTGGCATATTAGGACCATTTTTACATGTGTTAGTGAATTTTGGTTAGTTTGGGCGCGGTTTGTGCTTGAAAGTGCATTTGAGTCGAAATTGCACTAAGTGTCGAATTGGGTTGGTTTGTAAATCCAATCTAAGTGTGTTGTTGAATTTGTGATAATGGAATAGGTACTTTCCATTGACGAGTTGCGGATTACTTGGAAGCATTCTTCAAGGCGACAAGGTGAGTGTTAATATCCTATGTGCATATGTATGTGTAGGATGGGTGCGGGTCGGGTGAAGTGGTTCTCGATTATAGAGCTCACTTCACATATAGGTGGATTTGATGGACTTGTGTATAGGTCCAAGTAGCACGGATGTGCGTTTTGGTTGACCACCTTTGGCGAGGTACACGTTTTGTGTGTACATTACCACACGTGGTTGTGAATTGGATAACCCCAATGGCGAAGGGTTGATAGTGAATTGTGATGTATTTATTTTTATGAATGGATATGTGTTGTCCAAGTTAGTGATATATGTGTTGTACGCTAACGGTTTTATGAATGGATATGTGTTGTCCAAGTTAGTGATATATGTGTTGTACGCTAACGGTTTTATGAAAGGATATGTGTTATCCAAGTTAGTGATATATGTGTTGTACGCTAACGGTTTTATGAATGGATATGTGTTGTCCAAGTTAGTGATATATGCGTTGTACGCTAACGGTTTCATGAACGGATATGTGTTGTCCAAGTTAGTGATATATGCGTTGTACGCTAACGGTTTCATGAACGGATATGTGTTGTCCAAGGGTTAGTGATATATGTGTTGTACACTAACGGTTGTTACGAACACCGATGGGAAATTCGAGTACCATTCCTTTGTACGATTGGTTAACCTTGTGCGGTTTTACGCTCTATTATATATATTAATGTATTGTTGTGATGTAGCTAACCCTCCGGGTGTAGTTGATTGACATTGTTCACATCGTTGTTGGTGAACTTATATTTTGTTGATGTATCTTTAGCTCGTTGCTTAGTGATCTTACGGTATGCTTAGACTAGCTTGCCTTTATGCTTGGATGCTCCGGTATGCGGTATTTGGATATTTGTGTGGCGTGTTCATTTTATGCATATATATGTATGTAGTATATTCTCACTCACTAAGCGTTAGCTTACCCTCTCGTTGTTGATATTTTTATAGGTTCGCATGCTTGGCGGCTCGGGTAAGCTTGGGGATTAGAGATCTTGGCTAGGTTGCTTCGAAGATCTTGCTTTTGTACTCTAGTCGGGTCATAATGATTATAACCGGTTTATGATTTAACTACGTATTATTGTATTGAGAAGTTTAAATTATTAATGTATGCTTTAAGTTCGTTGAACTTACTTTGGTAACAAATACGTTTTGGTAAATGTGTAATGGGACCTAAAGTATTATTTAACGTATATTAAAAGGAAAAATTTTTATGGGCCGGTTTAATACGGGTTGGGTCGTTTCAAAAATCGTATGTATACGGTGCCGTGTGTGACCTGATCAATATGGATTTTTAGGCATAAATTGGATCGCGATTAGGACTTCGTTTTTGCTTCTAATTCGTTGTTTAATTACTCTGGAAATACAACGTTTGTGACCTGTAACATGTGTGCAAGAAATTTATAGTAGAAAATCCCTGGTTTGCATCCGTGGACTAAACTCTTCTCAGTGATTGGAGTTGAAATATAAGCACGTTAAATCCTTGCGTCATTTATCGTCTTTATGCTTTAGCTAATTCATATATCGTTTATGGGTTAGTGATTGGTTTAAATCATTTGTCTTGTTAGGTCATACAATTCCTAACAAGCTAATATATCTATGTCTTTAACTTATTTTTTAGTTTAATGAAAGTTAAAGTTCATTAACTATTTCTTAAGTTCTTCTCGTGTGCCATGTGATTAAATGTTACGGTTTATATGAAATTTAGAAAATGTTGAACGTAACTCTTACAATTACATTTAAGCATATCATAATTAATCTAATTTCATATTAATAACTTAAACCTAACTACATTTAATTAAGCCCTTGGTCCCTAAAGTTTTATCTTTTTTTTTTTCATCATTGTCCCTAAAGTATTTTTGTTTCATCCTAACCTTTAAAGTTATGATATGGTTTCATTTAGGTCCCCAGTTAACGGATTAAGTTAACGGCAGTTAACCCTAGGGACCTAAATGAAACCATATTATTACTTTAAGGGTTAGGATGAAACAAAAATACTTTAGGGACGAGGATGAAAAAAAGATAAGACTTTAGGGACTAAGGGCTTAATTAAGTCAAGCTGGAACGACATTTTAGGGAAATAAAAAACAATTACTCTGTACTTATTTATATACGGGGATGTCAACCGTAAAGGTGCATGATTGGTATTTTGAGTTCTTTTTGTCAATGTCTTTTGATCAAGCATAGAGTAATCGGGTCGGGTTCGATCCATGCTTGACATCAATGAAGGGGGCTTTAAGGGTCAATTGAGTTTAACTCTCCGGTCCGGAGTACCGTGAATAACCCCCTTCGAGATGAGGATCTCAGCGGGGGTGGCTAAACATAGACCCACCACCGACGGGTAATCCAGTTAATGATGGCTCGCACTAGGTTGTAGGGTCCGTGTTCATAGAAATTAATTAAAGTATACTTATTTTAAAACTTTTATATAGTTATATCTAGATATACTTTTTTTTTTCTTTTGCCAATAACACCCTCGTTCACGATTAATCTGTATGAACCCTCTTATTACCGAAAATGATTTTGTGATGACCAATTTGTTGCTTCCTTCGCGTTGGATGTGAGTTGGGGCCATCGCGTTCGTTCGCACCATATGCGGGCTTCACACTATATACTGGGTGATCCATATGCAGGGTTCGCGTTGGTACACACATTCGCACGTGAACTCGAATTCTTGTTTAAAGTATAGCAACGAAGGCTTTAACATATATAAATTTTCATCACACAATTAATACGCGTTCCATGACACAAATGATTAAAAGAACATTTATATTTGCTAAATAAACTTAACAAAAGATACCATAGTAGTTTTCATAGATGATTCATGTTGGTGATTTGCGTCACCAATATGATTTAAGTGTAATGAGATTAATTTGTTAACCAAAATAATCTTGATAAATATCGAACAAGTTCGGGAAAGTGTGGAGTGCACACTTGTTTGAACTTATCTTGATTATGACGGGAGTTCAGGGGCAGCGCCCCCGATAGCGGGGTCCAAGGGGTGGCAACCCCTGGCGGGGTCCAAGGGGCAGAGCCCCTGGCTGGGGTCGAGCTATAGATAAAACTGCCATTCGGCAGTTATAATCTCCCATTTTTTTGTTATTTATTTTGGTACGTTTAATAAAATTCATATATACAAAACACATATTCTCTGTTCAATAATTCTGAGTTTTATCCGATTAGAGATTTCGATAGTACCATCGAAATACTTTGATCTGAAAGTGATTACACGACTCTCAGAAATCCGAATTCGAAACTCTAATTTACAACAATTCAAATGGACACTCGGGTAAAGTGATGTATCTTGTTCCACTTTACCTTTTGATAATATTGATCTTATATGATTTAATTTTATCAAAGTGTGTGATATGCACAAAGATGAACTATGACCATATTCCAAACGAATACATCGTTTTGTAAATGTTCATTTTTCTTCTCTTTTTAATAGAATAGAATAGAATAAATAAATATAGAATACGAGCATGACTACGTGATCTAACCCATTGTCTTGTTAAGAGGTAAAACAATTTGAAGTGACATAAAATTTTGTTTGTATATAATTAAAATTGTTATTTTCAACGTTAACACGGAATAATTTTATACCCTTCTTTCTTTCCGTAAACATTGTCCGGGAAGCTTATGTAGGGTTGCGTATAAATTATAAGTTAAGCTGATTACTTAGGTTTAACACATAAGACCACGGATAATGGTAACGCCTACATAAAGTGAAAGAGGTATACTTTTTGGGACAAGTCAGTGACTGGACCATAGCAAGGAAAGGGGGAGTTGTAATGTGGGGCTTTTGTAAGGGCGTTTGTGGGTGATGTGGTAAAATTTGATTAGTATTTGAGATGTAAATAAATTAAAGTTGGAGAGATAAAATATCTGGAACCAATCATAGACTGACACCTCATTGTCACGCTATCTCTCCTTTCCGTGATTTTTCCGACATACGCCCTTAGACAAACGCCCACAAACACTCCATTTCGGGCTTTTGTGGAGCGTTTGTCTTGTACACCTTATGAGCATTTGGGACTATGCAGTCCCATTATCTATGATCTAAGTAACAGGGTTACAAAATCAACCTTAAATAATGTACAAGTGAATAATGCATGCATGTAAAAGAAAGAACAAATGTTGAAAACATGTGTCAGGTGATCGACACTCTAGATGTGGGAGTTTCTACATCTAATTCTAATCATGAATAATAACTTATTCATTTACTTTCAAAAAATCTCGTAACCAGCAACCACTTAATTTCTACTTAGTAAGAAATGACCATGGACCAGTTCTGTTCCCATCCTACAAACATGGATACCAACTTATTACAACAATAACAACAACAACAACAAAAAAACTCAATACCACATGAGTGATGTATGAGAAAGGTAATATAAACAATCTTTCCCCTATTCGAAAATAAAAACAAGTCATTTCTCCACCTAGAGTGGAAACACTCTCAAAAGTAGAGAAAGTCATCTCTCTCTATTCGACGGATAAAGAGATTGCCTCCGAGTAATAAGTAAGAATTTTTTTAGAAAAAATAGTAAAAATAAAATTGAGACCCCATTAAAATGGTAGAATCAAATTTCCATGATTTTTAAATCTTGCCTGGAATTCAATTTAAACTCTAAACGATAATCAAGACGTCAATAAATCGACGTTTGTTGTTGACTTAAAAATAGAGCCGAGTATACTAACTTATTAGTGAACCATTTTAAGGCTTTTAGATGTACCAAATTTCATTAAAAGGTAACCCTTTTTACCTCAATTTCAATAAAGGATTTATTTTATCAAATGTTAATAAAAAAGATGAGTATCGTTACTTTTAAATTTATAACTCCATCATAAATTATTAAAACAAGTATTCGGATCGGCTTGCTTCGCTGGGCCCAAAATCGCTAAGCTGGAAAGAAAAAAAAAAGGCCCCTTGCAAGAATCGAACCTGCACGCATCTGGAGACAATAAAGGACACCAAGCCACCTAGCCACTTATGTCTTTGTGTTATTATATTACAGTTAATGATATTTATATAGTTAATTTACAGTTAATGATATTTATATAGTTAAAAACGTCGCTATCAAAATTGCAAAGGGTGGTGCTGTAGATATTGATAAGTGTAGGGGTGAAATTGAAGAAATTGCATTTAAGTTTCAAATGAATAGTGCCATTTTTTTGTCCTTTTATATAGTTAAAAACGTCGCTATCAAAATTGCAAAGGGTGGTGCTATAGATATTGATAAGTGTAGGGGTGAAATTGAAGAAATTGCATTTAAGTTTCAAATGAATAGTGCCATTTTTTTGTCCTTTTGTGTTTTCCAAATGAATATATGTATAATATATACAATTTATTTACAATCTAACATGGTTACTGTTTAAAGATTCTCAATTTTGAGTTAAGTTTTTTCAGGTTCCTTTGATCATCATTGAAGTGTACCGAGTGTTGCTGTACTGAAAAGATTAAAGGATCATAAGCTGCTTGTGTGGATATTTAATTTAAGCCCAATTATCTTAACTTATTACATGAAGAGAAAGGCTATATGTTTTCTGAAGCCCACTGAAAGCCCAAGAAGAGAATCAGCCCAATACTTCTTTATGCCTCAAGTATATAACACACATTTAATTTATTTTTATTTATTCTGTTTTTCATTCACTGCATTCTCTCTCTCTCTCTCTCTCATTCACGAATTAGGGTTTTCAGTTTTCATCTTCGATCTATTTCTTTCCTTTGTGAGTAAACAAGTTCAAATTGTATTGAACTTGTTTAAGAGTGATATACTATTGAGAGTATGTAATTTTGGTTAACTGTTCGTGCATATTTTTGATTAATTTTGACCTCTTGTGATTAGAGGATTCACCTTCTATGATTGAAGGATTATATTGTGTGTTTTACTATGTATTTGTTCAAAAATTAATGATACTCCATTTTTTTTTTTGAAGTAAATCACATGCAAACCTCTGATCATTGGCACTTACCCGAGGATATGGAAGACCTCGTGAATGAAGATTCTTACAAACTGAATATTTACTTAATTTTCGTTATGTTCATAATATGATCGTAGAAGATTAACATCACACGTATGCGCCATTATCAGGCTTGCATATGTTCGTTGTCCTCAGTTAAGTGCCAATAATCAAGCTTGCATATGATTTACTTGAAAAAATGGAGTATCGTTAAGTTTTTGACGAAGTTTTAACTTAAAAATAACGATACTACTCTTTTTAATTAAGGATTGATTAAACAGTCATTTAAATGTCAAAATAAACATATATTACCTAAAATAGGTAATTGAGGTAAAATGGTTACTTTTTAATGGGATTTACCCTTTTTAGATTTACAAAATGATAGATAATTGGAAGTGTTTATAAAAATGTTTTCAGTTAGTGGTTTGTGGTTCATGCTAGTGTTCGTATAAGTGGTCGATCAAATCATAGTGTTGTTACTTGGTAGGTCACATTAATTATGGCAACTCATTTAATGATAAAATATGATATAGGCATTGAAATGGGTCACGATCGGGTTGGACTGACCCATAAACGGTAAACAAAAGAGGTTTTCCTTGATGATGGTTGCATGGTTAGGCTGACCCGCAAACATTTAGCGGTGAGTCTTCTGAATTTCGTTATATCTACTTGCTAAATATGATTCCAAAAAAAGAAAGTTACCTCCATATGCCTGCGATAGCACGTAATCCCATAAAAACGGACAAAGTAAACCACCAGCTTTATATAACGCCAATAAAGATCCAATGCTCCCAATGGCCACTAAGATCTAACAAGAAAATAAAACTAAAAAAGTTAATATAAATTTACTTTATACCAAAAAGCTATATTTTAGGTGGTCAGTACTAACCATTGAGTATGCAAAATAAGAAAAATCAGATGCCCAAAGTTAATACCATCAAAAACAAATGCTATTGAATAACACTCATCATAATGATGATACAACAACAATAATCAAATATGTTGGTTAGTGATCCAATAATAATATTCAAATGTTAACCACTTTTTTTTATGATGACACCAAGTCTTGTGTGCTTAAACAACGTATAGAACAACACATGTTCACAAGCCTACACAATCTCTAGCAAACGACCAATACACAAAACCGTTAAGTCAAAAGCGTCATTTGAAAATACTGAAAGAGCACGGTTAGGTCCACGGTCGACCGCAGGTCTGACCGTGGAATGCCCTGTACCTTGGTTCCACGAAATAAGGTACACGGTCGACTACACGGTCAGCTGTGGGTTGATCGCAGTTTCTCCTGTCCGGATTTTTGATCGAAAAAAGTTTGACTAATTCGGGGCATCTATAATTTACAAAACTTATTTAAACATGCTCAGAATAGTTGTCTCCTTCATATTCAAATGAGTTTTGATCACTAAAACACTAATCTTGGTTAATCACACTTAATAACGCTTTAATGACACTTTCAGCTAATGATTAATGTTAAACACACAAGTATGGCTAAAAGTTCTTTTTCAAAGGGTATCTTTTTAAATCTAATTTAAAAGTAATGAAACACTTGAGATGGTCATTAAGTCCCAAGTAAAAAGATGCTCTCCACTCGATTAACCATTAAACATTAATTACATGCTTAATAAGATTTTAGTGTAAACTCCCAAAAGTCTTCATGTAAAAACAAGTTGGTCTAATTTGAAAGGTTGCAAGTAACCAATGAGTGCATATACTTGCAAAACTAATGTTGACAAAAGGCTTGAAGACTTGTGACTTGAAGTTTGGAAGTTTGTGGTTATCATGGAATCAAAATTCTGCATTTGCCGTAAATGAAAATCAATGACACACCTCTGGTACAATGTGACTTTCCTCTTTTAACAAAGGTTAACTTCAAAGAATACATCCAAGACAAAAGGGGTAATGCATGTCTTTTCAGATATTTTTGGCATCTAATTGCAGTCATCCAATAAGAGAAAATTACAAAGTTAAAGTTCTCAAATGGCTACAAATTCAGAAGTCAGAGACCTGCACGGTCCAACCACTGTCGACAGTGAGGTGAGCCGCCGCAGTTGTCCGGGTTTGAATTTTTCTTGCCTATAAAAGCCAAACCTTGAAGCACTTGAAGACTCACCTCTTGCACTTACATTTCCATACATTTACTGATATCATTCAAATATTATTGTAATCTATTTAGAGTGATTCAAGCAAGAGTGATTGTAAACTTAGTTGTGAGTTTACTTGTAAACTATCTTCTTAAAGAGATCTAGAAGATAGGTGATGTTTCACTTAGAGAAAACATTATGATCTTGTGGTAAGAGCATTTGGTGATTGTGAATTCTTCAAAGGGACGTAAGGGTTCATAAGTTTCGGCTTATCGAGGAGCTAGTGTTGTATCTGGACACTCCACCGAGTTTGGAGCATCATAGTGAAACTAACTCTCAATTCATTAGAATTGAGGAGTGGATTAAGGAAGATTAGTGAACATCTTTCTGAACCACTATAAATCTCCGTGTTTGTTCTCTTATCCCTTATCTTTATATTTATTATACTTGTGAACAAACAAATTAAATCACACTATAGCAATCTCAAATTCTAAATCAGAAAAAGTTTTAAAAATCGCACTAAGTAACTATCCACCCCCCTCTATTTACTTACAAAATCGACTGCAGTTAAAAAGGATAGGACACATATAGTAATTATGTGTTTAAGATTTACGTCTTTTGTAAAAACCCCAGAACTAAATTGCAACCCGAGTCCAACAAGAAGTGCGAGTCCTAGACCCATTATGAATCCCATCTACAAAAAAATTCAACATTTCTTAACAATTAAATCATTTGATGTACACGTTCTGTGGTTAAAATGGAAGAACGATAACTAGTCTTCAGAAAACTGTGTTTTAACAACATTTGTACCGTCACTCGTCATTAACTTTTTGTTACATGCACAGGGCATAATTTATCAACCATAACCTATATACCTATAGAACTCGAGCTGCTGCTGCCATTGCCTTCTCGTAGTTCTTTTCAACAAATGATGAAGCAATAATTATATACAAATTTCCCCAGAAACACATAATAATCAGGCCTTTAAGGAAAATAATACATTCGTTCAAGGTTGTAAATATCGGGACTTTTTAGGAAGTACTCGACACAACTCAGGAAGTATTCGGATGTTGAACAAGTTAGACTTTGACTGGTTTTGATTGATTTTCTGAGTTTTGGCAAAATTTTGGTAGAGTATTCCCCAAGTTGCAAAAATCGAGAGCTCCCCGACTAATTCTGAGTTTTACAACACTGCATTTGGTAGGTACTACTAACAAGAAAGATTGAGTAACATGATTATACTTGTTCTAAAAGTAACGTATAGGGTCAATTTTTAATGGCTGCTCTCGTTTTAGAAGACGAGAAAATAACAAACTAGTAATCTACATGTCCAGCAACCGCCAAATCGTCAGCAAGCAGAGAAGATGTTGGTGACATTAGTGTGTCCAACGAATTGTTTTAGTGAAAATGGATTTAATAGGTAGAAAGTGTTAGTAATCCATTAATACTCTAAACAAATTTAGTGAAGTGGGGAGTGGGTTTACTAGGTAGAAAGTGTTAGTAATCTATTGATACTCTAAACGAATTTGGTGAAATGTGGAGTACACATTTGTAAAGAGTTAGATGGATTACAAGTGTTGGAATGAACTTGGTTAACTTGGAAAAGTGTAAATGGTACTTTGATCAACCAGTCATAAAATGTAGAACATTGGTGTGCCGCGCCATATGAATGTGATTGGTAACAATATTGATTTGATTAATGACAGGTTTGATATAGTGCATTGGCACGCCGCGCAAAATGATAGTGCGCCGCGCAGCATAATGTGTGCAGATTCAGTGGATAGTTTGTGCAAGTGGAGCACCGCGGAGCCTGTTAGCGCACCGTGCAATACAAGGGGAAAGGCTGAACTGGTGCAATTCTTGTCTGAAAAGGTTCAAAGGTTCACTAATTGTTGCACAGTTTTCCTGAAGGTTTATGCACGGTTTTGAAGTGTTTATTAAGCACTAATAACACCATTTCAAAGGTGTTGATTGTCAAGTGATGTATCATTTAGTTATGACCATTCCTAAAGGTAGCAACCATTTAGGTGTAGCTTTTTGCTCATACTGTATAGAACACTTTTTTGTGGAAATAGGTTAGACACTTTGAACATTTTAGCACACTTCACAAGGCCGGTAATGGAGCAACTGCATGAAATTCTTGGGATTTTAGGACAATTTGCTCAACATGACTTGAAAATGGATAAATCCATTTCAGTGTCATTTATCATTGATAAATTTCCTCCATCTTGGCAAGAATTTTGACCATCTTGAAACACAAAAAGGAAGAAACGAATTTGACCGAATTGGTTGGCTCCTTGCGTTTTGAGGAATCAATACGGGTACAAGAGGGTGGCAAAGGAAATGGTAAAGAACATAACCGGCATGGATCGTCCCGGGTAAAGAACCTCTTCTCGGCCCCCACTTTAGTGATCTAACCATAACCTCATTTATGTACTCACCCGGGAAGACGAGTCCCGGACAAAGGCTGACCGTGACGTTACATAAAGCCCTCCCTACCCGTGTAGTAACCCGAACTTTTTCATGTTTATATATATTAAATGAAATTGATATTTATATGATTAAGTATCTCCAACATGATAAGCAATCAAACTTGTTAAGACTTGATTAATTGAAATAGGTTTTATATAGACAATTGACCACCCAAGTTGACCGGTGATTCACGAACGTTAAAACTTGTAAAAACTATATGATGTCATATATATGGATATATATATATATATAGTTAACATGGTATTATGATAAGTAAACATATCATTAAGTATATTAACAATGAACTACATATGTAAAAACAAGACTACTAACTTAATGATTTCGAAACGGGGCATATATGTAACGATTATCGTTGTAACGACATTTAATTGTATATATATCATATTAAGATATATTAATACATCATAATATCATGATAATGTAATAATTTAACATCTCATTTGATATAATGAACAATGGGTTAACAACACTTAACAAGATCGTTAACCTAAAGGTTTCAAAACAACACTTACATGTAACGACTAACGATGACTTAACGACTCAGTTAAAATGTATATACATGTAGTGTTTTAATATGTATTCATACACTTTTGAAAGACTTCAAGACACTTATCAAAGTACTTCTACTTAACAAAAATGCTTAAAATTACATCCTCGTTCAGTTTCATCAACAATTCTACTCGTATGCACCCGTATTCGTACTTGTACAATACACAGCTTTTAGATGTATGTACTATTGGTATATATACTCCAATGATCAGCTCTTAGCAGCCCATGTGAGTCACCTAACACATGTGGGAACCATCATTTGGCAACTAGCATGAAATATCTCATAAAATTACAAAAATATTAGTAATCATTCATGACTTATTTACATGTAAACAAAATTACACATCCTTTATATCTAATCCATATACCAACGACCAAAAATACCTACAAACACTTTCATTCTTCAATTTTCTTCATCTAATTGATCTCTCTCAAGTTCTATCTTCAAGTTCTAAGTGTTCTTCATAAATTCTATAAGTTCTAGTTTCATAAAATCAAGAATACTTCCAAGTTTGCTAGCTTACTTCCAAGTTTACAATGCTACACTCATCAAGACGGGCGTGCATCTCAAGTCTAAGGACACAAAGACATAATCACTAAAAGATTCACTACTGACTACGATCCATGTAGTGACATCTCATGGTTGGGTCATTCCAATATTCATCATCAATGAATACATATGAATTTTGGTCTCAACAAGTTAACTATTCATCATCAATGAATATAACCAAAATTTCACATTAATCTTAATTCATGTTATTCCCATAACATGACCGATTATGGAGATTTTGAATAATCAACAATTATTCATGGATTAAACATGCTAATATAGAACACAGTGATATAAATGAAAACGACCATATCAAGTATGTCAGTTCATTAATATAAAACTGCTTAATGTTCCAAAAATATCCAAATATTAAATTACAAATGAAAAAGATCAGCAGCATAACGAAGTCCAATATTACTAGCATGATCATCATGCTTGTTGTGCATCATGGGCTTCGTGAACGGGTCAGCCACATTATCATTTGTATGAACCTTTAAGAATACTAATATCATTCCTCTTAATGACTTAATGAATGTAGTCAAACTTTTGAAGAATGTGCCGGATACTTTTATATACATGTGATTCTTTCAAAAGTATATTAACACTCGAACTATCACAGTACATATTATAGAAGATTAAATGTTGTGTACTACTCTGAGTATAACAACGAACTTCCTTACCCAGACAGTTTTCTGAGTAGCTTCTCAGTCAACAATGTATTCTGTTTTTGTTGTAGATTGTTCAATAGTGCTCTGCCTAGAGCTCTTCCAATCAAATGTCTTGCCCATCATGACAAAGAAACAACGTGACTGGATCGAGAATCATCTTGATCAGTTTGGAAACTAGAATAAGTATAAAACTTAATACTTAACTCTTTTTCCAAACCACCGTAAACCAAGAACATATCATTAGTACTATGCAAAAACTAAAGAATATTCTTAACAACAATCCAATGTACTTTACCCGGATTATGTTGACAATGACTCGTCAAACTCAAAACTAACGAAACATCGAGTATAGTACATATCATGGCATACATAATGGATCATATAGCCGAAGCATATGTGATACATTTCATTTGTCTCATCTCATCTACTGTGATAGGACTTTTGAGACTTTCTCAAGGTTATGCCCTTTTGCATTGGCAAAGCTCCATGCTTGGAGTTTTGCATGCTAAATCTCTGCAAGATAATGTATGTACTTTGATTCAAACGAATAAGCCAATTGGATCTATTGTATAGATCCTCATTCCAATAATATAAGTAGCTTCATCAAGATCCTTTATGGAAATACATTTTTTTAAGCCAAGACTTGACATCTTGCAAGTTGGAATGTTATTTCTAATAAGTAATATGTCATCAACATATAAGATCAAGAAGACTACTCTGCTCCCACTAGCTCTAATGTAAACTCAGAGCTTATCTTGGTTTTGAGAATTGGTTTTCTCATTAAACTTAAGATTCTAGCTCCTGGATGCTTGCTTTTATCCATAAATGGATTTTAGAAGTTTGCATACTTTATTAGGATGCTTAGGATTCATAAACCCTTCCGGCTGAACCATATATACGTCCTCGCTTAGGTCGCCATTTAGGAAAGCGGTTTTGACATCCATTAGCCATATTTTATTATCATGAAAAGTAACCATGGCAATAAGTATCCTAATTGTTTTAGGGCTCACAACTGGTGAAAAACTTTCATCATAACCTTTTGTCACCAATCGAGCTTTAAAAGTGTTTACATTACCGTCCATATCAGTCTTCCTTTGAAGACCCATTTTTACCTCATTGTCTTACAATTGGGTAGAAGATCAATCAAGTCTCATACTTGATTATCCTTCATGGACTGCATATCTGTATTCATAGAATCTAGTCATTTTCAGATTCAGGATCTGATATGGCCTCACACAGCTAGAGGGTTTATCAAAATCCCTTAGTTGAGGTTTATCTGAATTAATCAGATAATTAAACCTCATAAGCCGATGAGCTCTACTAGATCTATAAAGTGCAGGTGTAACACGTTCTGGATTACCAACAGTGTGCTCAGTTTCAACGTGTGGATTGCTAGTGCTTATTGAAGGTATGTTACTTTAAAGTACTTGAATTTCTTCAAGATCTACTTTACTCCCACTGACTTCTTGTAAGAGAAGATCTCTTTCTAGGAATTCAGTAGACCGAGCAGAAAACACGTTGTCTTCAGCTTGGTAGTAAAAGTAGTAACATATTGTTTCCTTTATGTATCATACAAAGTAACATTGGATAGTTCTGGGTACTAATTTGTTTGAAGTGTCATGCTTCACATACGCTTCACAACCCCAGACTTTGAGATAAGACAACTTGGGATTCTTCCCATGCCATAACTCATATGGTGTCTTTTCTACCTTCATAGTTGGAATCACATTGAGTATGCCTCCATCAGACTCTCATACATATCCCTAAAAGACGGTAGTAGAGAAATCAGACTCATCATAAATCAAACTATATCAAGTAAAGTTGATTCCTCTTACTCAGACACACCATCATGTTGTGGTGTGTAAGGTAGAGTGAACCATGAGACAATCCCACAATTCTTTAGGTGGTCCAAAAACTCTTGACTCATAAACTCACTTACTCCATCGGAGCGAAGTGCTTTAATGGTCTTTCCAAGCTGATTATCTACTTCATTTTGGAATACTTTTGAATGGTAAAATAGTTGTATGTTTATGTTTCAGCAAGTGAACATAATCATAGCTACTGTACTCATCAGTAAATGTAATGAAGTAAAATTAACTAAATCTATACATTGTTCTTAAAGGGCTACATACAACAGTATGTATTAGTCCTAAAAGATCTTTAGCTCTTTTACCTAAATCGGAGAAAGAAGCATTTGTCATCTTTTCACATAAACATGACTCGCATACATCAAATGACTCAGAGCCAATTGATTCCAAAAGTCCATTAGACTGGAGTTTTGAAATGCATTGTTTGTTTATATGACTCATATGACAATGTCATAGATAGGTCTTATTCAAGTCTTGCTTGAAGACTTTGGCGATGTAGGTATACACAGAATTCTCATTTGAAATTACACTATGCATATCAATTTCAAAAATACCATCACGTGGATAGGTATTAAGATAAATATATTATCCTTAGAAACTGAAATATCTAAGTGTGTAAATGCAAGTTCAAAACTAGCATCTTTCAAACTATGTCGCTCGCAGTATTGAGAGCATAATGCTATTGTTCCAACAAAACAATAAGACCACTTAGAGAAGTAAGTTCAGAGGTACCAATAGCTTTAACAAAAGCTTGATCCCCCTTGCCTACTTGCAAATCCAGTGTGCCTTTCTTTAGTCTATTACTTCTTCTCATTCCCTTCATATTGTTACAGGTGTGAAGGCCACAACCAGTTAACAAAGATATAGGAATCACTAGAAGAAGTATATAACTATTTATGGAATATACCTGATTTGCTAGTCTCACCAGCGTTGCCTTTTCTCAGCTCAGATTGGAAGATAGGACAACTTCCTTCTCCAATTGCCAACCTTTCCACAATGGAAACATTCGGCGTCTTTTGTTGGGCTTTCCTTTCTTGGAAGGTGGAATATTTTTCCTAGCAAATGATTTGTCATTTTCCTTCCACAAAATATTCGGCTTATTCTTTTTCACCCTTCAATCCTATTTCTTCCTGATCATCGAACAACATTCGATAATCATTTTGCTGAGCAGCAGCAACTGCCACAACAGGAAGAAAGGATATGGGTTCTAAACTTTATTCAACTTCCAATTATGTTTGAGAACAATTCTCAAGATGCAGTGTCAGTCTAGGAAGTTTGAACATTGAGTTTATCCTTCTCCAACAAAGAAGGAAGTGTGTTTTGGTTTACGTTTTGATTATTTGACATCTACAACAGATATAAGATTCAATTTAATATTTTCGATATGGAGCTTTAATAAATTAACTACCCAAGTTTTTATAATTTTTAAAAACAATTAATTTACGAAAGCCTAAGATCCACATAGAGGTTCCATAGCCACATCTGTTGATCAGCTAGCAGTTATGGAGTCTATTAGTAGGTAGCGGGTACCAATTACATTACAAGTGCAACTCTTAGATCTTTATGAGACCTTGAGATATATGTAGTTCAACAAACCACTATTATCTACTGACATATTTGTCTCATCCTTGCCTCGAACTCAGGTCTCACCGTGAATACGATTAAGTCGTCCAATTTGAAAACAGTGGAAATTCACGCTAGTCTCACTAGATCGAAAAATCCACCTCGTGGCTATAATTCAGCCTAGTCTCACTAGATCAGAAAAATAACGAGGAGTGTTTGCAAGCTCATTGGATGGCATGACTTAAATTTGACGGGTATTTTGGAAAAAGTTTGTGTCAACGAATAATGCATGCACACAAGATTCGCTACACTATTAGTCAAAAAAAAAAACATTTTAACCAATTGTATATGTCGATTATGTTTGTGATTTTATTTGTTATTTAATTTATAGGATATATAAAAATAACAAATACACAAACGTGTATAGTTTTAAAACAGTTTTAAAAGATGTCGTCCATATATTTTATTTTACTTTCAAAATCATATAACATTAAACTCGTTAGAGTTTAACTTATTTTAAAATCATCAATTTTAATCTTTGAAACTCGTATAGAGTTTTAGTTAATGTTTCCATCAAAAACATATATATAATTTGAGTCTCAAAATTATTTAACTTTAAACTCATTAGAGTATAACCTTTTAAAATCATCAATTTTAATATTTGAAACTCGTTACCGGTTTTATTTAATGTTTTCATCAAAAACATTTAGCATATATATTCTAATCAACAATTATATATAAATGCAAAAATAAAACACAACCATGCATCACACACACATAGCATAGCCCAAAAATCCTATGCTTAATCCCATGAGCCGACATGGGATCAAGAGGTCAAACTAAGGGTAATATCGTAGCTCCCACTTAATTCAAGAATCAAGTGAAAACTTGATAAACGCCATCGTTGTCAACTTGACCTGTTCGCCATCTTCTAAGTCAAACTTCGTGTTGCATCTTTATCTTCAATTTTCATCTTGTTACATTTATTTAAATTTGAAAATACAACTAAACTAGTACTTTTACAAATTAAAATAAACTGAAATACAATACTATGAAAATGAAAAATAAATACAATACAACTTTGGCTTCAAAATGGCCTTTCTAATAAAATAAATAATCAACATGATATAATATTGCCGTAATCAACAATCACAACAATCACATAGGTCGGGGCATTACGGGCTATGTATGCAATCACAATTTTAATAACTACATTATTAAAACCTATATATGGCTTGTCCATGGTTACAATGCATGTGTATAACCATGGAATATAACAATCAACAATTATAATAAATATTCAAGCCATAACAATTAAATCTACAATTTAAAATAGTGATATTCTTTCAATCATATTTGTGCGTCATGAGGTTAAGTCTAAATCAACCGCGTTGACTTTAAAAACCAAAAAGGTTTCGACTTTTACCAATTCACCACAAAGCTAAATTTAAAGAAAATCACGCGACAATTAAGATGGTGTAAAAGCGGCTCGGATACCACTGTTGGAAAATCGTGTGTACTTATACCAAATCAGATTAACGCAGCGGATAGTTAAAATAATAATCTTTTATTATTTTATAAACAAAATTTAACAAGATTAAATTTTCACTTATTTAATGAAACATGCACACGATTAATCTATCCCATTGATCCAGTTACACCACTAATAATTGTCATGAATATAAAACAAAAGAGGAGTTAACGATATACCTTTCTTGAAGAAACTGATTGAAGGAGAGAAACCTACGATCAAAAGTATGACCGTCTCTTTGGATAGTCCACACTACACTTCAAACAACGTCAATGGATGCTAGTCCAAACCCAAGTAATAATTAATCAACCTTTGATTAATATTATGAACCCAAAATAATCTCCGTATGAAACAATGTTATTTCTTTTCTTACTTTTTCTCTTTCAATTCTCTCGTATGAAATTATGAAGGCAAAAGAAAGGAATATATATTACTCTTTAGAAACACCCGTGAACCTTATATTAATCCGTGAATCTTTTACTTTTTGAAAGAATCCAAAATAGGATATTGTATTTGATTTACGTAATAACATAAAGTCGTATTTCTCAAATACTTCAGGGGTAGTTTATGAAACTTATAATTAATAATTTCTATCATGTCACTTTCATGTGAATAGTAAATTAATTAATTTCGTTTCATTACTATTCATATGAATAGTAAATGAATTAATTTTGATTTACTATTTTGTTACTTGAGTAATATATACATCATATATATTTTATTTGACGTCTCGGTGTATATGTGTGTGACCCCGAAGGCTCAAATGAAGTTGGCCATATAGTTATATGTTGTACCTTGTACATTAATCCTACAGGATGATCACCTTACAAGATTGGAAGTGAGCTAGCAAACTTGAAAGTATTCTTGATTTTATGAAACTAGAACTTTTGGAATTTATGAAGAACACTTAGAACTTGAAGATAGAACTTGAGAGAGATCAATTAGATGAAGAAAATTGAAGAATGAAAGTGTTTGTAGGTGTTTTTGGTCGTTGGTGTATGGATTAGATATAAAGGATATGTAATTTTGTTTTCATGTAAATAAGTCATGAATGATTACTCATATTTTTGTAATTTTATGAGATATTTCATGCTAGTTGCCAAATGATGGTTCCCACATGTGTTAGGTGACTCACATGGGCTGCTAAGAGCTGATCATTGGAGTGTATATACCAATAGTACATACATCTAAAAGCTGTGTATTGTACGAGTACGAATACGGGTGCATACGAGTAGAATTGTTGATGAAACTGAACGAGGATGTAATTGTAAGCATTTTTGTTAAGTAGAAGTATTTTGATAAGTGTATTGAAGTCTTTCAAAAGTGTATAAATACATATTAAAACACTACATGTATATACATTTTAACTGAGTCGTTAAGTCATCGTTAGTCGTTACATGTAAGTGTTGTTTTGAAACCTTTAGGTTAACGATCTTGTTAAATGTTGTTAACCCAATGTTTATAATATCAAATGAGATTTTAAATTATTATATTATCATGATATTATCATGTATGAATATCTCTTAATATGATATATATACATTAAATGTCTTTACAACGATAATCGTTACATATATGTCTCGTTTAAAAATCATTAAGTTAGTAGTCTTGTTTTTACATATGTAGTTCATTGTTAATATACTTTATGATATGTTTTCTTATCATGGTATCATGTTAACTATATATATATATCCATATATATGTCATCATATAGTTTTTACAAGTTTTAACGTTCGTGAATCACCGATCAACTTGGGTGGTCAATTGTCTATATGAAACATATTTCAATTAATCAAGTCTTAACAAGTTTGATTGCTTAACATGTTGGAAACATTTAATCATGTAAATATCAATCTCAATTAATATATATAAACATGGAAAAGTTCGGGTCACTACAGTACCTACCCGTTAAATAAATTTCGTCCCGAAATTTTAAGCTGTTGAAGGTGTTGACGAATCTTCTGGAAATAGATGCGGGTATTTCTTCTTCATCTGATCTTCACGCTCCCAGGTGAACTCGGGTCCTCTACGAGCATTCCATCGAACCTTAACAATTGGTATCTTGTTTTGCTTAAGTCTTTTAACCTCACGATCCATTATTTCGACGGGTTCTTCGATGAATTGAAGTTTTTCGTTGATTTGGATTTCATCTAACGAAATAGTGAGATCTTCTTTAGCAAAACATTTCTTTAAATTCGAGACGTGGAAAGTGTTATGTACAGCCGCGAGTTGTTGAGGTAACTCTAGTCGGTAAGCTACTGGTCCGACACGATCAATAATCTTGAATGGTCCAATATACCTTGGATTTAATTTCCCTCGTTTACCAAATCGAACAACGCCTTTCCAAGGTGCAACTTTAAGCATGACCATCTCTCCAATTTCAAATTCTATATCTTTTCTTTTAATGTCAGCGTAGCTCTTTTGTCGACTTTGGGCGGTTTTCAACCGTTGTTGAATTTGGATGATCTTCTCGGTAGTTTCTTGTATAATCTCCGGACCCGTAATCTGTCTATCCCCCACTTCACTCCAACAAATCGGAGACCTGCACTTTCTACCATAAAGTGCTTCAAACGGCGCCATCTCAATGCTTGAATGGTAGCTGTTGTTGTAGGAAAATTCTGCTAACGGTAGATGTCGATCCCAACTGTCTCCGAAATCAATAACACATGCTCGTAGCATGTCTTCAAGCGTTTGTATCGTCCTTTCGCTCTGCCCATCAGTTTGTGGATGATAGGCAGTACTCATGTCTAGACGAGTTCCTAATGCTTGCTGTAATGTCTGCCAGAATCTTGAAATAAATCTGCCATCCCTATCAGAGATAATAGAGATTGGTATTCCATGTCTGGAGACGACTTCCTTCAAATACAGTCGTGCTAACTTATCCATCTTGTCATCTTCTCTTATTGGTAGGAAGTGTGCTGATTTGGTGAGACGATCAACTATTACCCAAATAGTATCAAAACCACTTGCAGTCCTTGGCAATTTAGTGATGAAATCCATGGTAATGTTTTCCCATTTCCATTCCGGGATTTTGGGTTGTTGAAGTAGACCTGATGGTTTCTGATGCTCAGCTTTGACCTTAGAACACGTCAAACATTCTCCTACGTATTTAGCAACATCGGCTTTCATACCCGGCCACCAAAAATGTTTCTTGAGATCCTTGTACATCTTCCCCGTTCCAGGATGTATTGAGTATCTGGTTTTATGAGCTTCTCTAAGTACCATTTCTCTCATATCTCCAAATTTTGGTACCCAAATCCTTTCAGCCCTATACCGGGTTCCGTCTTCCCGAATATTAAGATGCTTCTCCGATCCTTTGGGTATTTCATCCTTTAAATTTCCCTCTTTTAAAACTCCTTGTTGCGCCTCCTTTATTTGAGTAGTAATGTTATTATGAATCATTATATTCATAGATTTTACTCGAATGGGTTCTCTGTCCTTCCTGCTCAAGGCATCGGCTACCACATTTGCCTTCCCCGGGTGGTAACGAATATCAAAGTCGTAATCATTCAATAATTCAATCCACCTACGCTGCCTCATATTCAGTTGTTTCTGATTAAATATGTGTTGAAGACTTTTGTGGTCGGTATATATAATACTTTTGACCCCATATAAGTAGTGCCTCCAAGTCTTTAATGCAAAAACAACCGCGCCTAATTCCAAATCATGCGTCGTATAATTTTGTTCGTGAATCTTCAATTGTCTAGACGCATAAGCAATCACCTTCGTTCGTTGCATTAATACACAACCGAGACCTTGCTTTGATGCATCACAATAAATCACAAAATCATCATTCCCTTCAGGCAATGACAATATAGGTGCCGTAGTTAGCTTTTTCTTCAATAACTGAAACGCTTTCTCTTGTTCATCATTCCATTCAAATTTCTTCCCTTTATGCGTTAATGCAGTCAAGGGTTTTGCTATTCTGGAAAAGTCTTGGATGAACCTTCTGTAGTAACCAGCTAGTCCTAAAAACTGGCATATGTGTTTCGGAGTTTTCGGGGTTTCCCACTTTTCAACAGTTTCTATCTTTGCCGGATCCACCTTAATACCTTCTTTGTTCACTATGTGACCGAGGAATTGAACTTCTTCCAACCAAAATGCACACTTTGAAAACTTAGCGTACAATTCTTCCTTCCTCAATACTTCTAACACCTTTCTCAAATGTTCACCGTGTTCTTGGTCATTCTTTGAGTAAATAAGTATGTCATCAATGAAAACAATGACAAACTTGTCAAGGTATGGTCCACACACTCGGTTCATAAGGTCCATGAACACAGCTGGTGCATTAGTTAAACCAAACGGCATGACCATAAACTCGTAATGACCGTAACGTGTTCTGAAAGCAGTCTTTGGAATATCATCTTCTTTCACCCGCATTTGATGATACCCGGAACGTAAGTCAATCTTTGAATAAACAGACGAGCCTTGTAGTTGATCAAATAAGTCGTCGATTCTCGGTAGTGGGTAGCGGTTCTTGATGGTAAGTTTGTTCAACTCTCGGTAGTCGATACACAACCTGAATGTACCATCTTTCTTCTTGACAAACAAAACAGGAGCTCCCCACGGTGATGTGCTTGGTCGAATGAAACCACGCTTTAAAAGTTCTTGTAATTGGCTTTGCAGTTCTTTCATCTCGCTGGGTGCGAGTCTGTAAGGAGCACGAGCTATTGGTGCAGCTCCTGGTACAAGATCTATTTGAAATTCAACGGATCGATGTGGGGGTAATCCCCGTAATTCTTTCGGAAATACATCGGGAAATTCTTTTGCAATGGGAACATCATTGATGCTCTTTTCTTCAGTTTGTACTTTCTCGACGTGTGCTAGAACAGCATAGCAACCTTTTCTTATTAGTTTTTGTGCCTTCAAATTACTAATAAGATGTAGCTTCGTGTTGCCCTTTTCTCCGTACACCATTAAGGGTTTTCCTTTTTCTCGTATAATGCGAATTGCATTTTTGTAACAAACGATCTCCGCTTTCACTTCTTTCAACCAGTCCATACCGATTATCACATCAAAACTCCCTAACTCTACTAGTATCAAATCAATCTTAAATGTTTCGCTAACCAGTTTAATTTCTCGATTCCGACATATATTATCTGCTGAAATTAATTTACCATTTGCTAATTCGAGTAAAAATTTACTATCCAAAGGCGTCAATGGACAACTTAATTTAGCACAAAAATCTCTACTCATATAGCTTCTATCCGCACCCGAATCAAATAAAACGTAAGCAGATTTATTGTCAATAAGAAACGTACCCGTAACAAGCTCCGGGTCTTCCTGTGCCTCTACCGCATTAATATTGAAAACTCTTCCACGGCCTTGTCCATTCGTGTTCTCCTGGTTCGGGCAATTTCTAATAATGTGGCCTGGTTTTCCACATTTATAACAAACTACATTGGCATAACTTGCTCCGACACTACTTGCTCCGCCATTACTCGTTCCGACACCATTTGTTCCTTTCGTTCTATTAACCCCTGGTCCGTAGACCTCACACTTCGCCGCGCTATGACCATTTCTTTTACACTTGTTGCAAAATTTGGTGCAGAACCCCGAGTGATTCTTTTCACACCTTTGGCATAGCTGCTTCTGATTGTTGTTGTTATTGTTGGGCCGTTTGTTGTAGTTGCGATTGATGTTGCGATTGTTGGGATAATTGTTACGATTATTGTTGTAATTGCTGTTGTTGTTGTATTGGTGATTCTTATCACCGTTTTCCTCCCACTTTCTTTTGACTTGCTTCACATTGGCCTCTTCAGCAGTCTGTTCTTTAATTCTTTCTTCAATCTGGTTCACTAGTTTGTGAGCCATTCTACATGCCTGTTGTATGGAGGCGGGCTCGTGTGAACTTATATCTTCTTGGATTCTTTCCGGTAATCCTTTCACAAACGCGTCGATCTTCTCTTCCTCATCTTCGAATGCTCCCGGGCACAATAGGCACAATTCTGTGAATCGTCTTTCGTACGTGGTAATATCAAATCCTTGGGTTCGTAACCTTCTAAGTTCTGTCTTGAGCTTATTGACCTCGGTTCTGGGACGGTACTTCTCGTTCATCAAGTGCTTGAATGCTGACCACGGTAGTGCGTACGCATCATCTTGTCCCACTTGCTCTAGATAGGTATTCCACCATGTTAACGCAGAACCTGTGAAGGTATGCGTAGCGTACTTCACTTTGTCCTCTTCGGTACACTTACTTATGGCAAACACCGATTCAACCTTCTCGGTCCACCGTTTCAATCCGATTGGTCCTTCGGTTCCATCAAATTCCAAAGGTTTGAAGGCAGTGAATTCTTTGTAAGTGCATCCTACACGATTTCCTGTACTGCTAGATCCAAGGTTATTGTTGGTATGTAGCGCAGCCTATACTGCGGCTATGTTTGAAGCTAGAAAAGTACGGAATTCCTCTTCATTCATATTCACGGTGTGTCGAGTAGTCGGTGCCATTTCCTTCAAAATAGTTAAATGGAACAAGTTAATCATACAGAATATTAAGAGTAGTTAATAGTATTTCGTAGCATAATATGAACTCATTTATAAAAGCTTTTTCTTCATATTAGCGTTTTATAAGTTTAAATTCGGGTAGTACCTACCCGTTAAGTTCATACTTAGTAGCTAATATACAATTCAACTACTACAATTCTATATGAAAAACTGATTGTAATAATATTTCGCGTTCAAACTTTTATACAATATTTTACAAACTTACAATACCGCTTATTTTACATAAAGCATGAAATATAGCACACAATAACTTTGATACAAGATAGTTGTGAAGACAATTCTAGCTAGTACACAAGTCGTTCGGCAAAGGCAATAAAGACACGTAATTCATACGTCCAGAAACAAGTCATGCATTCTGGTTTTACTAGGACTACTTCCCATCCTTGGTCTTGTGCAACATAACTGTTATGGTCGTTGATAAGACAGCGTGTTGTAACGTCATCAAAGGGACGAGGGTTACGTAATGTCCAACAGTCCCGTAATAATCTAAAAACCTCATTTCTTACCCCAATTACCGACTCCGTCACTTGTGGAAACGTTTTGTTTAATAGTTGTAGCCCGATGTTCTTGTTCTCACTTTGGTGAGAAGCGAACATTACTAATCCGTAAGCATAACATGCTTCTTTATGTTGCATGTTAGCCGCTTTTTCTAAATCACGAAGTCCAATATTCGGATATATTGAGTCAAAATAATTTCTTAACCCGTTGCGTAAAATAGCATTTGGGTTCCCCGCAATATATGCGTCAAAGTAAACACATCGTAACTTATGGGTTTCCCAATGTGATATCCCCCATCTTTCAAACGAAAGTCTCTTATAAACCAAGACATTCTTGGAACGTTCTTCGAATGTCTTACAAACTGATCTCGCCTTAAATAGTTGTGCCGAAGAATTCTGGCCGACTCTAGACAAGATTTCATCAATCATGTCTCCGGGTAGGTCTCTTAAAATATTGGGTTGTCTATCCATTTTGTGTTTTTAAACTGTAAAATAGACAAGAGTTAGTTTCATAAAAAAATACTTATTAATACAAGCAATTTTTACATATATCATAAAGCATAAGAACACTATATTACATATATTACACCACACGAATACAACTATCTTATTCCGACTCGCTCGTTTCTTCTTCTTCGGTTTTGGTTCGTTTTACCAAGTTTCTAGGGATATATGATGTTCCCCTAATACGAGCCGTCGTTGTCCACATTGGTTTAGAAAAACCTGGTGGTTTAGAGGTTCCCGGGTCATTGTTACAACTTAAGGACTTCGGGGGTTGACGATACATATAAAGTTCATCGGGGTTGGAATTAGATTTCTCTATTTTTATGCCCTTTCCCTTATTATTTTCTTTTGCCTTTTTAAATTCAGTTGGGGTAATTTCTATAACATCATCGGAATTCTCGTCGGAATCCGATTCATCGGAGAATTGGTAATCCTCCCAATATTTTGCTTCCTTGGCGGAAACACCATTGACCATAATTAACTTTGGTCGGTTGGTTGAGGATTTTCTTTTATTTAACCATTTTATTATTTCTCCCACCGGTTCTATTTCTTCATCCGGTTCCGATTCTTCTTCCGGTTCCGATTCTTCTTCCGGTTCCGACTCTTCTTCCGGTTCCTCTTCGGGAACTTGTGAATCAGTCCACAAATCATTCCAATTTACATTTGACTCTTCATTATTATTAGGTGAGTCAATGGGACTTGTTCTAGAGGTAGACATCTATCACATAATATCAAACACGTTAAGAGATTAATATATCACATAATATTCATATGTTAAAAATATATAGTTTCCAACAAAAATGTTAAGCAATCATTTTTAAAGAAAACACGGTCGAAGTCCAGACTCACTAATGCATCCTAACAAACTCGATAAGACACACTAATGAAAATTTTCTGGTTCTCTAAGACCAACGCTCGGATACCAACTGAAATGTCCCGTTCTTATTGATTAAAAACGTTCCATATTAATTGATTTCGTTGCGAGGTTTTGACCTCTATATGAGACGTTTTTCAAAGACTGCATTCATTTTTAAAACAAACCATAACCTTTATTTCATAAATAAAGGTTTAAAAAGCTTTACGTAGATTATCAAATAATGATAATCTAAAATATCCTGTTTACACACGACCATTACATAATGGTTTACAATACAAATATGTTACATCGAAATCAGTTTCTTGAATGCAGTTTTTACACAATATCATACAAACATGGACTCCAAATCTTGTCCTTATTTTAGTATGCAACAGCGGAAGCTCTTAATATTCACCTGAGAATAAACATGCTTTAAACGTCAACAAAAATGTTGGTGAGTTATAGGTTTAACCTATATATATCAAATCGTAACAATAGACCACAAGATTTCATATTTCAATACACATCCCATACATAGAGATAAAAATCATTCATATGGTGAACACCTGGTAACCAACAATAACAAGATGCATATATAAGAATATCCCCATCATTCTGGGACACCCTTCGGATATGATATAAATTTCGAAGTACTAAAGCATCCGGTACTTTGGATGGGGTTTGTTAGGCCCGATAGATCTATCTTTAGGATTCACGTCAATTAGGGTGTCTGTTCCCTAATTCTTAGATTACCAGACTTAATAAAAAGGGGCATATTCGATTTCGATAATTCAACCATAGAATGTAGTTTCACGTACTTGTGTCTATTTTGTAAATCATTTATAAAACATGCATGTATTCTCATCCCAAAAATATTAGATTTTAAAAGTGGGACTATAACTCACTTTCACAGATTTTTACTTCGTCGGGAAGTAAGACTTGGCCACTGTTGATTCACGAACCTATAACAATATATACATATATATTAAAGTATGTTCAAAATATATTTACAACACTTTTAATATATTTTGATGTTTTAAGTTTATTAAGTCAGCTGTCCTCGTTAGTAACCTATAACTAGTTGTCCACAGTTAGATGTACAGAAATAAATAGATAAATATTATCTTGAATCAATCCACGACCCAGTGTATACGTATCTCAGTATTGATCACAACTCAAATTATATATATTTTGAAATCAACCTCAACCCTGTATAGCTAACTCCAACATTCACATATAGAGTGTCTATGGTTGTTCTGAAATATATATAGATGTGTCGACATGATAGGTCGAAACATTGTATACGTGTCTATGGTATCTCAAGATTACATAATATACAATACAAGTTGATTAAGTTCACGTAGCTAAAATGAGAAAAATTATCCAATCTTGTTTTACCCATAACTTCTTCATTTTAAATCCGTTTTGAGTGAATCAAATTGCTATGATTTCATATTGAACTCTATTTTATGAATCTAAACAGAAAAAGTATAGGTTTATAGTCGGAAAAATAAGTTACAAGTCGTTTTTGTAAAGGTAGTCATTTCAGTCGAAAGAACGACGTCTAGATGACCATTTTAGAAAACATACTTCCACTTTGAGTTTAACCATAATTTTTGGATATAGTTTCATGTTCATAATAAAAATCATTTTCTCAGAATAACAACTTTTAAATCAAAGTTTATCATAGTTTTTAATTAACTAACCCAAAACAGCCCGCGGTGTTACTACGACGGCGTAAATCCGGTTTTACGGTGTTTTTCGTGTTTCCAGGTTTTAAATCATTAAGTTAGCATATCATATAGATATAGAACATGTGTTTAGTTGATTTTAAAAGTCAAGTTAGAAGGATTAACTTTTGTTTGCGAACAAGTTTAGAATTAACTAAACTATGTTCTAGTGATTACAAGTTTAAACCTTCGAATAAGATAGCTTTATATGTATGAATCGAATGATGTTATGAACATCATTACTACCTTAATTTCCTTGGATAAACCTACTGGAAAAGAGAAAAATGGATCTAGCTTCAATGGATCCTTGGATGGCTCGAAGTTCGTGAAACAGAATCATGACACGAAAACAAGTTCAAGTAAGATCATCACTTGAAATAAGATTGTTATAGTTATAGAAATTGAACCAAAGTTTGAATATGATTATTACCTTGTATTAGAATGATAACCTACTGTAAGAAACAAAGATTTCTTGAGGTTGGATGATCACCTTACAAGATTGGAAGTGAGCTAGCAAACTTGAAAGTATTCTTGATTTTATGAAACTAGAACTTTTGGAATTTATGAAGAACACTTAGAACTTGAAGATAGAACTTGAGAGAGATCAATTAGATGAAGAAAATTGAAGAATGAAAGTGTTTGTAGGTGTTTTTGGTCGTTGGTGTATGGATTAGATATAAAGGATATGTAATTTTGTTTTCATGTAAATAAGTCATGAATGATTACTCATATTTTTGTAATTTTATGAGATATTTCATGCTAGTTGTCAAATGATGGTTCCCACATGTGTTAGGTGACTCACATGGGCTGCTAAGAGCTGATCATTGGAGTGTATATAACAATAGTACATACATCTAAAAGCTGTGTATTGTACGAGTACGAATACGGGTGCATACGAGTAGAATTGTTGATGAAACTGAACGAGGATGTAATTGTAAGCATTTTTGTTAAGTAGAAGTATTTTGATAAGTGTATTGAAGTCTTTCAAAAGTGTATAAATACATATTAAAACACTACATGTATATACATTTTAACTGAGTCGTTAAGTCATCGTTAGTCGTTACATGTAAGTGTTGTTTTGAAACCTTTAGGTTAACGATCTTGTTAAATGTTGTTAACCCAATGTTTATAATATCAAATGAGATTTTAAATTATTATATTATCATGATATTATCATGTATGAATATCTCTTAATATGATATATATACATTAAATGTCTTTACAACGATAATCGTTACATATATGTCTCGTTTAAAAATCATTAAGTTAGTAGTCTTGTTTTTACATATGTAGTTCCTTGTTAATATACTTTATGATATGTTTTCTTATCATGGTATCATGTTAACTATATATATATATCCATATATATGTCATCATATAGTTTTTACAAGTTTTAACGTTCGTGAATCACCGATCAACTTGGGTGGTCAATTGTCTATATGAAACATATTTCAATTAATCAAGTCTTAACAAGTTTGATTGCTTAACATGTTGGAAACATTTAATCATGTAAATATCAATCTCAATTAATATATATAAACATGGAAAAGTTCGGGTCACTACACATCTAACCTCAAGAAATCTTTCTTTTTTACAGTAAGATATCTTTCTAATACAAGGTAATACTCATATTCAAACTTTGATTCAATTTCTATAACTATAACAATCTTATTTCGAGTGGAAATCTTACTTGAACTTGTTTTCGTGTCATGATTCTGCTTCAAGAACTTTCAAGCCATCCAAGGATCCTTTGAAGCTAGATCTATTTTTCTATTTTTCCAGTAGGTTTATCCACAAAACCTGAGGTAGTAATGATGTTCTTAACATCATTCGATTCATATATATAAAACTACCTTATTCGAATAAATCACTAGAACATAGTTTAGTTAATTCTAAACTTGTTCGCAAACAAAAGTTAATCCTTCTAAATTGACTTTTAAAATCAACTAAACAGATGTTCTATATCTATATGATATGCTAACTTAATGATTTAAAACCTAAAAACATTAAAACACCGTAAAACCGGACATACACCGTTGTAGTAACACCGCGGGCTGTTTTGGGTTAGTTAATTAAAAATTATGATAAACTTTGATTTAAAAGTTGTTCTTCTGGGATATTGATTTTTCTTTTGAACATGAAACTATATCCAAAAATCATGGTTAAACTCAAAGTGGAAGAATGTTTTCCAAAATGGTCATCTAGACGTCGTTCTTTCGACTGAAATGACTACCTTTACAGAAATGACTTGTAACCTGTATTTATGACTATAAACTTATACTTTTTCTGTATAGATTCATAAAATTAAGTTCAATATGAAACCATAGCAATTGGATTCACTCAAAACGGATTTAAAACGAAGAAGTTATGGGTAAAACAAGATTGGATATTTTTTGCTTGTTGTAGCTGCGTGAAAATTGGTAACAAATCTATATTAATCATATCCTAGCTAACTCATATTGTATTATACATGTATTCTAATATATTATGTAATCTTGGGATACCATAGACACGTATGCAAATGTTTTAACATATCATATCGACCCATGTATATATGTTATTTGGAACAACCATAGACACTCTATATGCAGTAATGTTGGAGTTAGCTATACAAGGTTGAGGTTGATTCCAAAAATATATATACTTTGAGTTGTGATCTAGCCTGAGACGTGTATACACTGGGTCGTGGATTGATTTAAGATAATATATATCGATTTATTTCTGTACATCTAACTGTGGACAACTAGTTGTAGGTTACTAACGAGGACAGCTGACTTAATAAACTTAAAACAGTAAAACGTATTAAAAATGTTGTAAATATATATTTTGAACATACTTTGATATATATGTACATATTTGTTATAGGTTCGTGAATCGACCAGTGGCCAAGTCTTACTTCCTGACGAAGTAAAAATCTGTGAAAGTGAGTTATAGTCCCACTTTTAAAATCTAATATTTTGAGATGAGAATACATGCAATTTTATAAATATTTTATGAAATAGACACAAGTAAATAAAACTACTTTATATGGGTGAATGATCGAAGCTGAATATGCCCCTTTTTAGCTTGGTAGCCTAAGAATTTGGGAACAGACCCCCAAATTGACGCGAATCCTAAAGATAGATCTATCGGGCCCAACAAGCCCCATTCTGGAATTTGGAATGCATTAGTACTTCGATTTTATCATGTCCAATGGGTGTCCCGGAATGATGGGGATATTCTATATGCATCTTGTTAACGTCGGTTACCAGGTGTTCACCGTATGAATGATTTTTATCTCTATGTATGGAATGTATTGAAATATGAAATCTTGTGGTCTATTATTATAATTTGATAATATATAGGTTAAACCTATAACTCACCTAACATTTTTGTTGATGTTCTAACATGTTTATTCTCAGGTGATTATTAAGAGCTTCCGCTGTTGCATACTAAAATAAGGACAAGATTTGGAGTCCATGCTTGTATGATATAATGTAAAAACTGCATTCAAGAAACTTATTTTTTATGTAATATATTCTTATTGTAAACCATTATGTAATGGTCGTGTGTAAACGGTATATTTTAGATTATCATTATTTGATAATCTACGTAATGCTTTTTAAACCTTTATCGATAAAATAAAGGTTATGGTTGTTTTAAAAATGAATGCAGTCTTTGAAAAACGTCTCATATAGAGGTCAAAACCTCGCAACGAAATCAATTAATATGGAACGTTTATAATCAATATGAACGGGACATTTCAGTTGGTATCCGAGCGTTGGTCTTAGAGAACCAGAAATCTGCATTAGTGTGTCTTACCGATTTTGTTAGGATACATTAGTGAGTCTGGACTTCGATCGTGTTTTCTTTAAAAACGAATGCTTAACACTTTTGTTGGAAACTATATATTATTAACATGTAATTATTATGTGATATATTAACCTCTTAATATGTTTGATATTGTGTGATAGATGTCTACCACTAGTACAAATCCCATCGACTCACCTAATAATAATGAAGAGTCGAATATACTTTGGAAAGATTCACAAATTCCCGAAGAGGAACCGGAAGAGGAGGAACCGGAAGAAGAGGAACCGGAAGAGGAGGAACCAGAAGAAGAAGAAGTTCCGGAGGAAGAAATATTGATACCTACAGTAAATCAGTTAAATAAAAGAAAACCCTCAACCAATGGACCAAAGTTAAAAATGGTCAATGGTGTTTCCGCCGAGGAAGCAAATTATTGGGAAGATTACCAATTTTCCGATGAATCGGATCCCGATAAGGATTTCGATGATGTTATAGAAATTACCTCGACCCAATTTAATATAGCAAAAGAAAATAATAAGGTAAAGGTATAAAAATAGAGAAACCTGATTCCAACCCCGATGAACTTTATATGTATCGGCAACTTCCGTATTTCCTAAATTGTAACAATAACCCGGGAACCTCTAAACCACCAGGTTTTTCTAAAACATTGTGGAAAACGACGGCTCGTATTAGAGGAGCACCATATATCCCTAGAAAATTAGGAAAATGAACCAAGTCCGAAGAATAAGAAACCAGTGATTCAGATTAGAGGGTTGTAATTATGTTGTGTATTATATGTATTTAAGTGTGCTTGTACTTTTATGTTCTATGTAAAAATTGCTTGTATTGTTTGTTAATTATCTTTTACGAATCTAATCCTTGTCTATTTTACAGTATAAAAACACAAAATGGACGTTAAGGATAGACAACCAAAAATTTTAGAAGACCTACCAGGAGATATGATTGATGAAATCTTGTCTAGAGTCGGGCAGAATTCATCAGCACAATTAGTTACCACAAAATTAGTTTGTCAAACGTTTGAAAGACATTCCAGGCATGCCTTAGTATATAAAAGGCTTTCCTTTGAAAGATGGGGTATTGGGGAGACTTTAAGTTACACCAAGTTTTCTTTAAGGCATTTAGTGCAGGAAACCCAAATGCAATTTTACGCTACGGGTTACGAACCTATTTTGACTCAACATATCCCAACATAGGACTCCGTTTTTTAGAAAGAGCTTCTAACATGCAACATAAAGAAGCATGTTATGCTTACGGGTTAATAATGTTTGCTTCTCATCAAATGGAGAAAAAGAACATTGGGTTGAAACTTTTAAATAAAATATTTTCACAAGTGACGGACTCAGTAGTTGGGGTAAGAAACAAGGTTTTTAGATTACTACGAGGTTGTTGGGCATTACAAAACCCTCGTCCTTTTGACGACATAACAACATGTTGCCTAGCCAATGGTCATAATGGTTACTTTCCACAAGATCAAGGATGGGAAGTCGTCTCAGTAAAACCAGAATGCATGACTTGTTTCTGGACTTATGAATTACGTGTCTTTATTTCTTTTACTGAACAACTTGTGTATTAACTAGAATTGCCTTTATAGCTGCCGGGTAGCAAAGTTATTATGTGCTATATTTCATCCTATATGTATAATAGCAGTATTGTAAGTTTGTAATATTTTGTATAAAGTTTGAACGTGAAATATTATTGTAATAAGTTTTTCATATAGAAACGTAGTAGTTGAGTTGTATAGTAGCTAGTAAGTATGAACTTAACGGGTAGGTAGTACCCGAATATAAACTATAAAATGCTAATATGAAGAAAAAGCTTTTATAAATAAGTTCATATAATACTACGAGATACTATTGACTACTCTTAAATTCTATATGATTAACTCAATTCTTTTGCCTATTTTTGAAGGAAATGGCACCGGCGACTCGTCAGAATTTGAACATGAGCGAGGAAGACTTCCGTGTTTTCCTTGCAGCAAACATAGCCGCAGTACAGGCTGCGATGCAAAATAACAATAACTCTGGATCTAGCAGTGGAACTAATTCCACAAGAAATCGTGTAGGATGCTCCTACAAAGAATTCACTACCTGCAAACCTTTGGAATTTGATGGAACCGAAGGACCAATTGGATTGAAACGGTGGACCGAGAAAGTCGAATCGGTGTTTGCCATAAGTAAGTGTACTTAACAGGATAAAGTTAAGTACGCTACACATACCTTCACAGATACTGCGTTAACGTGGTGGAACACCTATCTTGAACAGGTTGGACAAAATGCTGCTTACGCACTACCGTGGTTGGCATTCAAGCAATTGATGAACGAGCAGTACCGTCCTAGAATCGAAGTCAATAAACTCAATGTAGAACTTAGGGAGTTACGAACACAAGGGTTCGACATTACCACATATGAACGACGATTCACAGAGTTGTGCCTATTGTGTTCGGGAGCGTTCGAAGATGAAGAAGAGAAGATCGACGCATTTGTAAAAGGGTTACCAGTAAGGATTCAACAAGATGTGAGTTCACACGAGCCCGCTTCCATACAAAAGGCAAGTAGAATGGCTCATAAACTCATAAATCAGATTGACGGAAGAATTAAAGAGCAGGCGGCCGAAGAATCCAACACGAAACAACTCAAGAGAAAGTGGGAAGAAACCAGTGACAAGGGTCACCAATGCAACAACAACAACAATTACAACCACAACCGCAACAACAATCGCAACAATAACCGCAATCCTAACAATAACTACAACAAACGTCCCAACAACAACAACAACTACAACAACTGTTCCAACAACAATAACAATCTCTACAACAACCTCAATAACAACAACGGCAACAAAAACCAAAAATGCCAAAGGTGTGAAGAGTACCACCAGAATGGGTTCTGCACGACATTTTGCACCAAGTGTAAAAGAACTGGCCATGGTGCAAAAAAGTGTGAGGTCTACGGACCAAAGTTTAACAGAACTAAAGGAACAAATAGTGGCGAAACAAGTAATGCCGCCTTTGTTTGTTATGGATGTGGAAAATCGGGCCACATTAGAAGTAATTGCCCGAATCAGGGGAATACTAATGGGCAGGGCCGCGGAAGAGTTTTCAATATTAATACGACAGAAGCGCAGGAAGACCTGAAGCTTGTTACGGGTACTGATAAGGCTAAAAAGGAACATATATTTCATAGCAATATCCCTCCTAAATAATAGGTTTTCATTTGTAATTGTATTATATTTTCATTGTAATTGTTTAAATAAATAAGTGCGAAGACTAAAGGCGAAAATGAAGATTTGAAGACACAAAGGTCCAAAAAGTTCAAAAGTACAAAATACAATTAAAAAGGTTCAAATTATTGATGAAGAACGTCTAAAAATGACAAGAGTACAAGTTACAAAACGCAAAGTACAAGATATTAAATTGTACGCAAGGACGTTCGAAAATCCGGAACCGGGACATGAGTCAACTATCAACGCCCGACGCAATGGACCAAAAATTACAAGTCTACTATGCACAAGAATATAATATAATATATAAATAATTATATTAATTATTTATATTTTATATTTATATATTTATTATGTCGACAAGCTAGGAGCCAGAAGTTTGTGAGCTGGATTTTCAAACTCCACGACTCGCGGAGTTTGAAGGCCAAAAACTCCACGACTCGCGGAGCATCCAGATTCCAAAATGCCTATAAAAGGTCACGAGCTTCTGCAGTTTTAAATATATATAAAAAATAATAATAATAATACTCTGTAATAAATAAATAAATAAATATATATATAATATATATAGTATAGGGTAGTTTTATATTAGATTAGTTCGGGTTATGTAAAGGTTATTTTACGGGTTTTTAAAGTCGAAATTCTGTCCGTGTAACACTACGCGATAAATACTCAATGTAAGTTATGTTCTCCTTTTTAAATTAATGTCTCGTACTTAAGTTATTATTATGCTTATTTGAGCCAAAGTAATCATGATGTTGGACTAAATATTAAAGATGGGGTAATTGGACTTTGTACCATAATTGGGGTTTGGACAAAAGAACGACACTTGTGGAAATTAGACTATGGGCTATTAATGGGCTTTATATTTGTTTAACTAAATGATAGTTTGTTAATTTTAATATAAAGATTTACAATTGGACGTACCTATAAATAACCACATACACTCGATCGGACACGATGGGCGGGATATTTATATGTACGAATAATCGTTCATTTAACCGGATACGGGAATGGATTAATAGTCTATGGAATTATTAAAACAGGGGTGAAATTATGTACAAGGACACTTGGCATAATTGATAACAAAGTATTAAAACCTTGGGTTACACGCAGTCGATAACCTGGTGTAATTATTAAACAAAGTATTAAAACCTTGTTACAGTTTAAGTCCCCAATTAGTTAGAATATTTGACTTCGGGTATAAGAATAATTTGACGAGGACACTCGCACTTTAAATTTATGATCGATGGACTGTTATGGATAAAAACCAGACGGACATATTAAATAATCCAGGACAAAGGACAATTAACCCATGGGCATAAAACTAAAATCAACACGTCAAAATCATGATTACGGAAGTTTAAATAAGCATAATATATTTTATTTCATTTTTCCTCGTACTTTTATTTATTGTCATTTTAATTATTGTTATTTATTTTATATTGTTAGTTAAATATCGTCATTTACTTTACGCTTCGCTTAAAATATAAAATCGACAAACCGGTCATTAAACGGTAAACCCCCTTTTATATATTATTAATATAATATATTTTGTACGAATATAATTGTTTAAAATATAGTGTGAAATAAGCCAGCTCCCTGTGGAACGAACCGGACTTACTAAAAACTATACTACTCTACGATTAGGTACACTTCCTATAGTGTTGTGGCAAGGTTTAGGTATATCCCATTTGTAAATAAATAATTAAAACTTGTGTAATTTGTAACGTATTTCGTAGTAAAATATAGTACTATCACGTACCCCCACGCTACCACATCAAGTTTTTGGCGCCGCTACCGGGGACTCGGCGAAACGCTATATTTTTAATTTATTTTTGTATAAATATATTTTTTTATATTTTTAGAAAAATAATATAAAATTTAAAAAAAAACAAAAAAAAACATTTTTTTTAAACTCCACGACTCGCGGAGTTTGCAGGCTTAAAACTCCACGACTCGCGGAGCCGCCCTGACCAGCCTGACCAGAAACCCTATTTCGCATTAATTACGGGGTATTATTAATTATTATTATTATTTAACCCTAATTACTTTATTATTATTATTATTATTATTATTATTTAGTTTAAGTTTTTAAATTAATTAGTTATAATTAATTATATTTAGTTTTAATATATAAAAAATTAATACTTTTATAAAATATAAAAATAAAAATATAAAAATAATATTTTTTATAAAAATAAGTAATTTTATCACTTTTTATAATTTGTATCCTTTTATTTAGTGTAATCGTAATATTTTATATATTTTTCGTTCGCAGTTAGTTTTAAAATTAGTTTTTCCGTAGTTATTTTATATGTATAGATTCTTAGGCTTTGCCGTAAAATCCCTTAAGTGCTATTTCTTTAGACTAAGATTTAGGTGCTTTAGAATTTTGCGACGATTTTAAAATTTTAGTGCCTTTTAAGTCACGACTCGCTACTTTCTTATTTTTATTTTTCGACGTTTTTCGACGCGCATTCTTTTTCTTTCTTATTTCTCGACGCTTTAGTTTTTAGGACTTAGAAATTTTCTCTATTTCTTATCTACTATCTCAAACGGAAAGAAAAATTATTTAAGTGGTTAAATTAATGGACGTTGACAATTTTCTGCTTCGTAGTAATAGTTGAATTTGTTAGTGGCTGAGTTGTGAGCTTCCGATTTAAAGGGTTCTGGCTCCCTGCTGCATCTTTTGGCTATTCGAAACGTGGACAAAAGCAGAAAAGTCTATTAATTGGACAACTTATATAAGTTTTTCTATTTTTATAACTAATATGATAATTAGTAAATGCACCACATTGTAGCTAAAATTTGGCCATCGCAATAAAATGGAAAATTTTGAAAACAAGGCTATGGAAACTCTTTTTGATATCCAAAATCAATTAAATCAATACTCTCAAACGGGTGCTGATGACAATTCGTTCGATCAATCTTGGATCACGAATGACGAAATAATAACTGGTTGTGAAATCTGTGGAGATTATCACTCAACATGGGAATGTTATTATTACGTTCCTATGGAAAATTACGCACCCACGGAACCTGAATGGAATGATTATGAAGAATACAATTCAAATTGGAATTATTCCCAAGAATATATTCAAACTCAACAACCAGTAGACGAGGAAAATTACGTGTCTGAAAATTTATTAGACAATATGAAAATCAAACTCGAAGAACTCAATGCTCAAAATGAACAAATGAGAGAGTTTGTAAACTGGCAAGCTGAAACTCTATCAGACTACACACCTGTTGATCTGAGGAGTATTGTGCAAGAAAATCTCATATCATCGAATTTTGATGAATTTGAGAGCTCCGAAATTACCAACTATCCCGATGATACTTTTTATTCAGTCTTACCAATTTCACAACATATCGACACATTTGCCTCTACCGACGAAATCATCGATCCATCAATGGATAAAGAAGAAGTAAGGGTGACAAATTGGTACTCTTGGGAAAACGATAACGTTGAAAATTTTACCCCCGAGACCAAAATGGTGAGACCAATAAGTACCGTTAATGAAGAAGAATTTACTTCGATCCCGAAATTCACCATTCCACAACCTTCCAACCCAATATTTTCAATAGACGAGTCATCTATCGAAGATGAACTACGAGCTGTAATAGATAATGACACTACGGATTTCACCCAATTGGGTAATAGAGGTGAAAACTTTGATCTCGAGAATGAACGAAAGGAAACGTTAGAAATTGTCCACCCTATAATATGTATGTCGGTGTATATAGATCCATTTGACCAAGAACCAGAAAAGAGACATATCCATTTACTAAAAGCTACACTTAAAAAAGAATTAAGTAGTGATGATCGGGTGGGTCTAAACTTTAAACCCATTGATATATTTAATACCACCCGAGATGTAAATAACTGGCTCACTATTTTAATTCGTGGAACTTATTCTACCGACTTCACATGTCGTCAGCTAAGTATGGGGAAGTCTAACCCCACTTAACGTTAAATTAGGGGTTCTGGTTAGTGCATAACTCGTTAATAAAATTGCATGATAATTTAGGGTAAAATACGTATATTCAAAGATTAGCAAATAGTTCAGAAAATCAACCATTCTTGAAGAAAAACATGTGTGATAAAACAATAAAAGGAATGAACGATGAGGCGCGCCATCTATCATTCGACGAGCTTTGTAATTACAAACTAGGTATTTTCAATCATTTTTCTACACTAATCACCCTCATGAATTTATAATTAGAGTCTGATTTCATGCAAATGAGGGCATTGCATGATCTCAAGTGTGGAGAAGGGTTATAAATTCTCTCGGGTTTATACTTGGTTTATTTGCCAAATTTTATGAAAATTTGAAAATTTTTCAACTAAATGAATTTAAAATCATGTTTATATATATTTATGAACGGTGAAAATCAGGTGTTAATACCGAAATTATCGTTACCTCGGAAAGGACATAAATTGAGAAACAACCCAAAACGCTTGAATTCATTTAAAATGGAATATAAGAGAATAAAAAGGCAAAGAACATAATAAATAAAAGCCAAGTGTGGGGAGAATATACCAAGTTATTCAATAAAAAATTATCTATCACATGTTTCCGTAAAGTTATTGCAGGTGCTTTTGTTTTGGACTAAATTAACTGTTTTACCCGATGAAAGAAAAGAAAAAATGGATCTACACGATGAATCAATTCCATCATTAAGAGGAAGTAAAGTCTTCCGAAAAAGACACGCGCTTCTTGATTTAGGTCATGAAGTTGTCGTCCAGACCAGCTGTAGGTTGACGAAAAATCTAGAAAAGTCATCTCTAAAATCAGCAGGAAATCCACGGACCTCAGCATAAAACAGGGTCGCCAAGTGGTCAGATTTATCCTAACCATGAGAAGGATTTATCTCGTACAATGGGGGGCACCGTGCAAATGAGCTTGATAAGACTAATGAATCAGATCCCCAGAAAGGATAATCTCCTTAAAGATTAAAAATCAGCTTTTAAGACTGATATTACTCAATCCTTGAGATTGACCTTAAAGATTGAGAATTCAAACTCATGGAATTCAATGATATCTAAACTCGAGCTTGAACGAGAAAATATTTTGATCAAAATTAAAACCAATTTGTTTTCTAAAAACCTATTTTCAATGCGTTCATTACCATTGAACATAAAATCCTAGGAATTCACCTGGAATTCATTAGGTCACCTGAACCAAATCGGGTGTCAACCGTAAGAACGGTGGTTGCATAGCATGGTCAAAGACAGGACCTTGTGCCAGACCAAAAAATCATAGGATGATCTTTACTATTGCTCCTACAAAGGATAGTACTAGCATCCGACACGTTTATAGACCATAATCAAAAGCATGTCACAGGACATTGCCTTAACAGTTGCTTGTTCATCGCTTTCCTTTACAACCGGACGGTAGTTTGCCGAAAAGTAATATACGGGACAAGTAAACTGGACGTGTTGCTTTCCTAATACAAGGTTAGCAAGTGGGTAACACAAAACCACAAGTGTTGAGCTAAAATTTTCAAATCTGAAACCCACACAACCCACAAAAATATTTTGCTAACACCGGTGAAGGGTTATTCCGGAAAACTTATCTAGGGTAAAAGCTAGATTGAATTTTCAAAAGATCAAATGTTTTCATAAAGATCCAATTTCCTTAAGGATCTAAATTTTCATAGTCATGTGGGACTGTAAACCGCCTTTCAAATGTGCACTTTGCTTTGGAAACCAAAAGTAAATCGGCTATTTAATTGCAAGTGTCGTTGACCTAAACCCGAGGCAACTGTGGATGACACACCCACCTTTAACCATGGTTCTATCGTTACAATCATTGTTTATACCACCATATCAAAATCACTGATGTACAAAGTGTGATGAATAAAAAAGTGATTCATGTATGTTTTTATTTCAAGTTCTGTATTGCTTGAGGACAAGCAACGCTCAAGTGTGGGGATATTTGATAAGGCTAAAAAGGAACATATATTTCATAGCAATATCCCTCCTAAATAATAGGTTTTCATTTGTAATTGTATTATATTTTCATTGTAATTGTTTAAATAAATAAGTGCGAAGACAAAAGGCGAAAACGAAGATTTGAAGACACAAAGGTCCAAAAAGTTCAAAAGTACAAAATACAATTAAAAAGGTTCAAATTATTGATGAAGAACGTCTAAAAATGACAAGAGTACAAGTTACAAAACGCAAAGTACAAGATATTAAATTGTACGCAAGGACGTTCGAAAATCCGGAACCGGGACATGAGTCAACTATCAACGCCCGACGCAATGGACCAAAAATTACAAGTCTACTATACACAAGAATATAATATAATATATAAATAATTATATTAATTATTTATATTTTATATTTATATATTTATTATGTCGACAAGCTAGGAGCCAGAAGTTTGTGAGCTGGATTTTCAAACTCCACGACTCGCGGAGTTTGAAGGCCAAAAACTCCACGACTCGCGGAGCAGCCAGATTCCAAAATGCCTATAAAAGGCCACGAGCTTCTGCAGTTTTAAATATATATAAAAAATAATAATAATAATACTCTGTAATAAATAAATAAATAAATATATATATATATATATATATATATATATATATATATATATATATATACATATATATATAATATATATAGTATAGGGTAGTTTTATATTAGATTAGTTCGGGTTATGTAAAGGTTATTATACAGGTTTTTAAAGTCGAAATTCTGTCCGTGTAACACTACGCGATAAATACTCAATGTAAGTTATGTTCTCCTTTTTAAATTAATGTCTCATACTTAAGTTATTATTATGCTTATTTGAGCCAAAGTAATCATGATGTTGGACTAAATATTAAAGACGGGGTAATTGGGCTTTGTACCATAATTGGGGTTTGGACAAAAGAACGACACTTGTGAAAATTAGACTATGGGCTATTAATGAGCTTTATATTTGTTTAACTAAATGATAGTTTGTTAATTTTAATATAAAGATTTACAATTGGACGTACCTATAAATAACCACATACACTCGATTGGACACGATGGGCGGGATATTTATATGTACGAATAATCGTTCATTTAACCGGATACGGGAATGGATTAATAGTCTATGGAATTATTAAAACAGGGGTGAAATTATGTACAAGGACACTTGGTATAATTTATAACAAAGTATTAAAACCTTGGGTTACACGCAGTCGATAACCTGGTGTAATTATTAAACAAAGTATTAAAACCTTGTTACAGTTTAAGTTCCCAATTAGTTGGAATATTTGACTTCGGGTATAAGGATAATTTGACGAGGACACTCGCACTTTAAATTTATGATCGATGGACTGTTATGGACAAAAACCAGACGGACATATTAAATAATTCAGGACAAAGGACAATTAACCCATGGGCATAAAACTAAAATCAACACGTCAAACATCATGATTACGGAAGTTTAAATAAGCATAATATATTTTATTTCATTTTTTCCTCGTACTTTTATTTATTGTCATTTTAATTATTGTTATTTATTTTATATTGTTAGTTAAATATTGTCATTTACTTTACGCTTCGCTTAAAATATAAAATCGACAAACCGGTCATTAAACGGTAAAACCCCCTTTTATATATTATTAATATAATATATTTTGTACGAATATAATTGTTTAACATATAGTGTGAAATAAGCCAGCTCCCTGTGGAACGAACAGGACTTACTAAAAACTATACTACTCTACGATTAGGTACACTGCCTATAGTGTTGTAGCAAGGTTTAGGTATATCTCATTTGTAAATAAATAATTAAAACTTGTGTAATTTGTAACGTATTTCGTAGTAAAATATAGTACTATCACGTACCCCCACGCTACCACATCAGGTACGTTTCTTATTGATAATAAATCTGTTTATATTTTATTTGATTCGGGTGCGGATAGAAGCTATATGAGTAGAGATTTTTGTGCTAAATTAAGTTGCCCATTGACGCCTTTGGATAGCAAATTTTTACTCGAATTAGCAAATGGTAAATTAATTTCAGCAGATAATATATGTCGGGATAGAGAAATTAAACTGGGGGATGAAACGTTTAAAATTGATTTAATACCATTCGAGTTAGGGAGTTTTGATGTAATAATTGGTATGAACTGGTTGAAAAAGGTGAGAGCAGAGGTCGTTTGTTACAAAAATGCGATTCGCATTGTGCGTGAAAAAGGAAAACATTTAATGGTGTACGGAGAAGAGAACAACGCAAAATTAAATCTTATTAGTAGTTTGAAGGCGCAAAAACTAATAAGAAAAGGTTGTTACGTCATTCTAGCACACATCAAGGAAGTTAAATCTGAAGAAAAGAACATCAGTGATGTTCCCGTCGCAAAAGAATTTCCCGATGTAATTCCGAAAGAATTACCGGGATTACACCCACATCGATCCGTTGAATTTCAAATAGACCTTGTACCAGGAGCTGCACCAATAGCTCGTGCTCCATACAGACTCGCACCCAGCGAAATGAAAGAATTACAAAGTCAATTACAGGAACTTTTAGAGCGTGGTTTCATTCGACCAAGTACATCACCATGGGGAGCTCCTGTTCTGTTTGTCAAGAAGAAAGATGGTACATTCAGGTTGTGTATCGACTACCGAGAGTTGAACAAACTTACCATCAAGAACCGTTACCCATTACCGAGAATCGACGATTTATTTGATCAACTACAAGGCTCGTCGGTTTATTCGAAGATTGATTTACGTTCTAGGTATCACCAAATGCGAAGACTACTTTTAGGACGCGTTACGGTCATTACGAGTTTATGGTTATGCCGTTTGGATTGACTAACGCACCAGCTGTGTTCATGGACCTCATGAACCGAGTGTGTGGGCTATATCTTGACAAGTTTTTCATTGTCTTCATCGATGACATACTTATTTACTTGAAGAATGATCAAGAGCACGAAGAACATTTGAGAAAAGTGCTAGAGTTGCTAAGAAAAGAAAATCTGTACGCTAAGTTTTCAAAGTGTGCATTTTGGTTAGAAGAAGTTCAATTCCTCGGTCATATATTGAATAAAGAAGGTATTCAGGTGGATCCAACAAAGATTGAAACCGTTGAAAAGTGGGAAACCCCAAAAACTCCGAAACACATAAGCCAATTTTTAGGACTAGCTGGTTACTACAGAAGGTTCATCCAAGATTTTTCCAAAATAGCAAAGCCCTTGACTGCATTAACGCATAAAGGGAAGAAATTTGAATGGAAGGATGAACAAGAAAAAGCGTTTCAATTGTTGAAGAAAAAGTTAACTACGGCACCTATATTGTCATTACCTGAAGGGAATGATGATTTTGTGATATATTGTGACGCCTTAAAGCAAGGTCTCGGTTGTGTATTAATGTAACGAACGAAGGTAATTGCTTATGCATCTAGACAATTGAAGATTCACGATCAGAATTATACGACGCATGATTTGGAATTAGGCGCGGTTGTTTTTGCATTAAAGACTTGGAGGCACTACTTATATGGGGTCAAAAGTATTATATATACCGACCACAAAAGTCTTCAACACATATTTAATCAGAAACAACTGAACATGAGGCAGCGCAGGTGGATTGAATTGCTGAATGATTATGACTTTAAGATTCGTTACCACCCGGGGAAGGCAAATGTGGTAGCCGACGCCTTGAGCAGAAAGGACAGAGAACCTATTCGAGTAAAAGCTATGAATATAATGATTCACACTAACCTTACTAATCAAATAAAGGAGGCGCAACAAGGAGTTTTAAAAGAGGGAAACTTAAGGGATGAAATACTCAAAGGATCGGAGAAGCATCTTAATATTCGGGAAGACGGAACCCGGTATAGGGCTGAAAGAATTTGGGTACCAAAATTTGGAGATATGAGAGAAATGGTACTTAGAGAAGCTCATAAAACTAGATACTCAATACATCCTGGAACGGGGAAGATGTACAAAGATCTCAAGAAATATTTTTGGTGGCCAGGTATGAAAGCCGATGTTGCTAAATACGTAGGGGAATGTTTGACGTGTTCTAAGGTCAAAGCTGAGCATCAGAAACCATCAGGTCTACTTCAATAACTCGAAATCCCAAAATGGAAATGGGAAAACGTTACCATGGATTTCATCACTAAATTGCCAAGGACTGCAAGTGGTTTTGATACTATTTGGGTAATAGTTAATCGTCTCACCAAATCACACACTTCCTGCCAATAAGAGAAGATGACAAGATGGAGAAGTTAGCACGACTGTATTTGAAGGAAGTCATCTCCAGACATGGAATACCAATCTCTATTATCTCTGATAGGGATGGCAGATTTATTTCAAGATTCTGGCAGACATTACAGCAAGCATTAGGAACTCGTCTAGACATGTGTACTACCTATCATCAACAAACTGATGGGCAGAGTGAAAGGACGATACAAATGCTTGAAGACATGCTACGAGCATGTGTTATTGATTTCGAAACAGTTGGGATCGACACCTACCGTTAGCAGAATTTTCTTACAACAACAGCTACCTTTCAAGCATTGAGATGGCGCCGTTTGAAGCACTTTATGGTAGAAAGTGCAGGTCTCAGATTTGTTGGAGTGAAGTGGGGGATAGACAGATTACGGGTCCGGAGATAATCCAAGAAACTACCGAGAAGATCATCCAAATTCAACAACGGTTGAAAACCGCCCAAAGTCAAAAAAAGAGCTACGCTAACATTAAAAGAAAAGATATAGAATTTAAAATTGGAGAGATGGTCATGCTTAAAGTTGCACCTTGGAAAGGCGTTGTTCGATTTGGTAAACGGGGGAAATTAAATCCAAGGTATATTGGACCATTCAAGATTATTGATCGTGTAGGACCAGTTGCTTACCGACTTGAATTACCACAACAACTCGCGGCTGTACATAACATTTTCCACGTCTCAAATTTGAAGAAATGTTTTGCTAAAGAAGATCTCACTATACCGTTAGACGAAATCCAAATCAACGAAAAACTTCAATTCATCGAAGAACCCGTCGAAATAATGGATCGTGAGGTTAAAAGACTTAAACAAAACAAGATACCAATTGTTAAAGTTTGATGGAATGCTCGTAGAGGACCTGAGTTCACCTGGGAACGAGAAGATCAGATGAAGAAGGAATACCCGCACTTATTTCCAGAAGATACGTCAACACCTCCAACTGCTTAAAATTTCGGGACGAAATTTATTTAACGGGTAGGTACTGTAGTAACCCGAACTTTTCCATGTTTATATATATTAAATGAAATTGATATTTATATGATTAAGTGTCTCCAACATGATAAGCAATCAAGCTTGTTAAGACTTGATTAATTGAAATAGGTTTTATATAGACAATTGACCACCCAAGTTGACCGGTGATTCACGAACGTTAAAACTTGTAAAAACTATATGATGTCATATATATGGATATATATATATAGTTAACATGGTATTATGATAATTAAACATATCATTAAGTATATTAACAATGAACTACATTTGTAAAAACAAGACTACTGACTTAATGATTTCGAAACGGGGTATATATGTAACGATTATCGTTGTAACGACATTTAATTGTATATATATCATATTAAGATATATTAATACATCATAATATCATGATAATGTAATAATTTAACATCTCATTTGATATAATGAACAATGGGTTAACAACACTTAACAAGATCGTTAACCTAAAGGTTTCAAAACAACACTTACATGTAACGACTAACGATGACTTAATGACTCAGTTAAAATGTATATACATGTAGTGTTTTAATATGTATTCATACACTTTTTAAAGACTTCAAGACACTTATCAAAGTACTTCTACTTAACAAAAATGCTTAAAATTACATCCTCGTTCAGTTTCATCAACAATTCTACTCGTATACACCCGTATTCGTACTTGTACAATACACAGCTTTTAGATGTATGTACTATTGGTATATACACTCCAATGATCAGCTCTTAGCAGCCCATGTAAGTCACCTAACACATGTGAGAACCATCATTTGGTAACTAGTATGAAATATCTCATAAAATTACAAAAATATTAGTAATCATTCATGACTTATTTACATGTAAACAAAATTACACATCCTTTATATCTAATCCATATACCAACGACCAAAAACACCTAAAAACACTTTAATTCTTCAATTTTCTTCATCTAATTGATCTCTCTCAAGTTCTATCTTCAAGTTCTAAGTGTTCTTCATAAATTCTATAAGTTCTAGTTTCAGAAAATCAAGAATACTTCCAAGTTTGCTAGCTTACTTCCAATCTTGTAAAGTGATCATCCAACCTCAAGAAATCTTTCTTATTTACAGTACGATATCTTTCTAATACAAGGCAATACTCATATTCAAATTTTAATTCAATTTCTATAACTATAACAATCTTATTTCGAGTGGAAATCTTACTTGAACTTGTTTTCGTGTCATGATTCTGCTTCAAGAACTTTCAAGCCATCCAAGGATCCTTTGAAGCTAGATCTATTTTTCTCATTTCCAGTAGATTTATCCACAAAAACTGAGGTAGTAAAGATGTTCATAACATCATTCGATTCATATATATAAAACTACCTTATTCGAAGAAATCACTAGAACATAGTTTAGTTAATTCTAAACTTGTTCGCAAACAAAAGTTAATTCTTCTAACTTGACTTTTAAAATCAACTAAACACATGTTCTATATCTATATGATATGCTAACTTAATGATTTAAAACCTGAAAACACGAAAAACACCGTAAAACCGGTCATATGCCGTCGTAGTAACACCGCGGGCTGTTTTGGGTTAGTTAATTAAAAACTATGATAAACTTTGATTTAAAAGTTGTTCTTCTGGGAAAAAGATTTTTCTTATGAACATGAAACTATATCCAAAAATCATGGTTAAACTCAAAGTGGAAGAATGTTTTCCAAAATGGTCATCTAGACGTCGTTCTTTCGACTGAAATGACTACCTTTACAAAAACGACTTGTAACCTGTATTTCCGACTATAAATGTGATGACCCAAAAATTTCCGACAAAATTTAAACTTGATCTTTACATGATTTCAAAAACGACAAGCAAAGTTTATTAAACCAAATCTCAAAAATTTTTGAACTATTTTTCATAAATGCATTTGACTTCGACCATTCCCGACGATTCACGAACCAGTAATTGTAAATAAATGAGCATGCATAAAAAAATAAATATAAGTTGTTATATGATTATTACTAATATTATTATTATCATTAATCGCTATTGATAATATTATAACTAATATTATTAGTATCATTAACAATATTATTTATTATCATTTTTACCATTATTATTATTATCACAATTAAATTACCATCATAATTACCATTAACAGTAAAATTATTAGTTTATATTTATTATTATTATCAGTATTATTATTGTCATTATTATTATTATTAATTATAATTGAACTTAATAAAAGTATCATTTTTATTATTTTTAATATCATCATAGTATTATTATTTTATTGTATTATTATTATTATTATTATTATTATTATTATTATTATTATTATTATTATTATTATTATTATTATTATTATTATTATTATTATTATTATTATTATTATTATTATTATTATTAATTAGTATTAATATTACTATTAATATTAATTAAATTATAAAATCAGAAAAAGAGAGTGGATTCTATTTCATGTATCTTTCAACCTGTAGTTAAATTTTGTTTGTTGCCATCAATTCACAGATACAAACAGATGGTTACACATCTTTGACAAATTTTATTCCTTCACTATACCAGATGATGTTCGTTAATAAAATAAATCATATAGATAAATTACAAAATCAGTTTGAGGTCCCTATCTACTTTTTAAATCTTCTTCACCTGATTGATAAACCTGTTGACACCATCACAAAATAACAATTGATCTCAGTTCACAATGAAAATAAAAAGGAGTACGATTCAGTATCAATCCCCATCAACACTGTAATCAAATTTGTTTCTACCTCCAGTTGTTACATATCAACATCCACAATATGAAACTATTTCCTTTCACTATCTGCTTTAATTCTGTTCTCTTTTGCATTCTTCCTGAGATGCTGTCTACCACCAACACTACCCAACAATTCAATCGACTGCGTTACTATTTGAAATCTGCTGTTCGCCCTGCTTTCTGTTTGTCAGAGAATCTTATTCTCTAAATACATATACTTAAAAATATAGATTGAAGAGAAAGAGGGATACACATACATATTCATATTCCATATAGATAGCTCAAACACCACCTTTCTTCACTATCAATTATAGTTCATGCTTGATCACCACCATCACCACATGCTACTTTCATTCGTGTTTCTTATTATCACCACCACAACACAACTTACGAAACTACCAAGTCGGATGCCATGCTTCTATTTCTTCGAATTACCATAACCAAAATACCACTCTTCACCAACCGTTGACATCTTGAATCACCTCACTACATTGACCACATATCTCCATCTAAATATAACATGTACATACATATATAAAGCCACCATGCCTATCGAGCAACCAATCACCATATATATTTTTGTTCCTTCTTCTGTGAATTCGACAACCCATGCCACCACCATTTCTTTTAACCAATAATCAACTGCCATTTTTTTGTTGCAACTAGGATCGAAAACACAAACACCTACTTGCACTCTCTCTTCCTTTTCTCTCTCCAAATTTTGCAGCTTGTATTCATTGCTATTAACCTTATTTCCACTAACCAAAACAACTATATATAAAGCCGGAGATAACCACCCAGCTAACCATCTTGTAACCGCTGCTGAGCCTTCGTTTATTTTTTTTCCTTTCCACGATTGTTTAAACCATCATTCGAACACCTTACACATGCCTTGATCGAAGAAAACCGCTGCTATGTTTGTATTTCATTTCAAACCAACAGAAAATGATGGGAACGTGCTAGAAGGAATATGGGCGATTTTTATATTGAGCAAGGTTGAGAGTGTGAATGTTATGATATTAATGGATTATTCTTTTCCTTGATTAGTCGACAACTCCCCACCCACTTGGTTTAAAGCTGATGTTACGGGTATTATTTAAGTTGGAAATGTGACACCAATTTTTTTTAGCAATTACAATGATGACGATTTTCAGCATGAAAGGAGGTAATTCGTGGTCCACTAGCATGAGGTTTACGATATTAATTTAATAAGGTTAGTAAGGAATTATAATAATGATTATGTTAGTGTATCTATGGAAATCTTGCTGGATGAATCCCATTAAAAGCTGGCCGTGGGCCTTAAACTTCTTATATATTAAACCGATGGGGACAAATGGAAAGTGACAATCGACAAGTGGGTATGGAGATACATCACCTAAATGCTTTTAGTGCTCGGTTATTATATTTTTTTTCCCACCGAATAGCTTTAGTGCTGTTGGAATTAGACTGCTGCTATCCTTTTCTGATTCGTTCGATGAAACCAAAAACCAACCGAGTTCCTTTGATGATTACTACTGCATTTTTCTGTCGAGTAATAAAAGGAAAAAGAAAACGTGTCACTATTTTCTTTTCAGTCCATTAAGCCATTTAATAACTAAGGCCCAATAGAGTTTATTTCTGGCCCAATTGTTATTTTCTGGTCCAACAAGAATCTCAATTACGTGTTTGATCTGTGTGAGGCTGTACAGCAGGCAGTAGAACCTTTTAGTTCTTGATTGATCTACACAAAAGAAGGAAATAAAGAAGGGGAGCCTATATGATCCTAGTGATGATGTAACGATGTTATGGTAATGATAATGATACACGAGATGAGACGATGGTGATGAATTGATTCAAAGATGTTACATAAAATGATGATAATGAATATGATAATCACGGTAATGATAGATGATAAAGGATACGGGTTAATGATTTAGATGATGATATGATGAAAGTATAACATCCCGCCTTTTTCCGTTAAATTTATTTTTAACACCGTCTTTTTTTTAATAATACCTTTCGTTATTTAAATTCGTAGTTTCCGTTGACTAACGTTCATAATAATTCCGTCATTTAATTATAACATCACTCGTTTACTCGAGCATTTTTAAAATATTCGTTTGGTTAATTCCCGCACCCGCTTTGAAACTTGAGGGACTAATCTTGGCACTTGGACAAATTTTGGTAACTAGTCACCAACACCTCCCACCATCTCATCCATTCATTTCTCACTTCATCTTCTCCCTCTTTTTCTCTCTTCCATTTTAGAACTCAAACACCCATCTTTATAAAATCATCATCTAAATCTGGATCAAGAAGGAAACATCAAAACAAATTACATTTTCGTGATTCTCTCTTCATCCTCTACATTTTGGTACCAATTTCATCAAGTTTGGGTAACATTTCTAAAACTCTAGATTTTCTCTAAATTCGTGTTTTTATACTTGAAATGGTGTTAGTTAGTGTCTATGGCTCGTGTGTAACATGAATATATATTTTGTTTGCTCGATTTGTTGTTTTGAGTAACTAGTTTGAACATTTGAAATGGGTTTGCTTAATCTTGCATTTTGGAAGATTAAATGTTGTTTGATTGTTAAAGTTCATGTTTTAATTGTGTTACTAGTATCACTAGCTTCGTTTTGATGCGTAGGTTGATTAAGAAAACTTCAAACACATGATTATTGATTTTTGTGAATTTTGGTTAGGGTTTGATAGACTTTGAAATGAACTTTTGATGCATTGAATGCTTGTTAATGTTGTTAGTAAGTGTTTAGATGCAATGTATGCTTAATTACCTTCGAAACGGCATATCGTATGTGTAAATTGGATTCCCGAATCATAAAATACGTTTTACGAACTTGAAACTTTGAAAATAAACCTTTCTTGATCAATTGACGAGTTTTCGGTTATTGTAATTGATGTTTTTGCTTGGTGAAAGGTAGTTAATTGTATTCCTTGTCAAAAGAGCTTTCCAATGATATAAGATGCGTATTCTAAGTGTTTACGGTTTGCGTTTTGTGCTAAATTGAATTTTGGATCAAGACTTGAACTTTTGAAACTGACCAGGTACCAGCCCACGCCTAATGTCGCGGCGCGACACCTCTGGCCGCAGCGCGGCAATAGCCGTGTTTGGGTTCTGACCTACTTTGTCAAATTTCGAAAAATGTTTGCTATGCTACGCACCTCTGAATCACATGTAACTTGTTCTAACATGCTTATATATGAATAAAAACCTCAGAAAAATAGTTCGGGACCCGACCCGACCCCGTTGACTTTTTCGTTGACTTTGACCAAGTTTGACTTTTAGTCAAACTTAACAAAACACTTATACAATCGTTCTAATCTTATTTTATACTTGATTCTTGCATGAAACTTGACAACGTGATTCCCATGCTATATAATCGAGTCGTAATGAGCCATAGGACTAATTGAACACATTTCGCCCGACCTTGTGTCGTAACCGGTTAATTGATACAACTTACTTGTTTAGGTCAAGGCTAAGCAACATTCATGCACACGTTTACTTTGTGAAGTACATTTATACTCGTGCACTCGAGGTGAGATCATAGTCTCATCTTTCAACAACTTTTATACTTTTAAATCATGGGATGAGAAACATATACGGTTTTATACTACATACTTTTACACTTTGTACACAAGTACGGAAACGAACATTCCACGTACGGGTTTGAACAAAAAGCCTCAATTCAATTATCATTAGTTACACTTGCAGGGTGTAAACGTGAACTTATATTATGTGATCACATGGGCTTGACGAGCCTCATTCGGACGGTTCGCTACCGTTAGCGGATGAAATATATTTTCGGGTCTAGTGTATGTTCTAACACTATGCAAAGGGTGCAAAACAGTTAAGTTTGATAATTGGGTGCCCGCGATACAAACAACAACTTTGGAATGCAAATGATTTTGATAATCATCTTATATTAAATCTTGTGGTTCAAATACAACGTTTACTAAAACACCTATGATTTCACCAACGTTTTTCGTTGACAGTTTTCTATATGTTTCTCAGGTTCATACATGGCTATTTGATACATGCTTCCGCGTACACTCATACTTGCTTGGGGTCAAGCATACATACATGCATACGCTAGTGATAGCACCTTTGGATTCAAACATGTTGTTTACATACTTACGCTATTTATAGCAAACCGTGACTTTCAACTTATATTATGTCGCAAGTTATTTCATTTATACTTTACAACTTTTGTAAACTTAAACTTGTTGTCGAACCGTTTGGTAAACTAAACTTTGTAAGTTTTGTACATTTCAAATGAATGCGACATAATTTTGGTTAAACGAGTCTCATATAGGGACTACGACCACGTAACGGGACCTAAGTTAGCGGCGCCGTTAATGACGATTTTGTCGGGTCGCTACAGAAAGTGGTTAATGAAAGCTTATATGAAATTTACGATGGATCATAAGCTGTTAAAATGCTAAGTAAATCAGAAAAACAATAATGGATCAGTGGTAAGGAATGTGGTTTCTATGCGAGAGGTCTCGGGTTCGAGCCCGAGCTGCGACATTGTTTTGGAAGCTATTTTTTTAAGGTAGTATACTTATTATAATTATTATTATTATTATTATTATTATAATTATCATTATTATTATTATTATTATTATTATTATTATTACTACCTATAACCTTAGTTTTAAAAGTATCTTGTATATAAAATATAACTATATTTTAAAAGTATCTTGTATATAAAATATAACTATATTTTTATAATCTCAAAATAAAAAGATAGATATTATAAGTTAGATACAAACATTAGATATATAGAAGTATATATAATAAGTACACTACTTTTATTAATAAAATACTTTTTGTTCACTTACGTTTTAATATAACTCGAATTTATTAAAAATATTATCATATTAAAAATTATGTGTATTTAAAAATATTGATACTAAGTATTTATCCTAAATATATAAATAAAGTATATAATATATTATTATCATAACCTAATGAAATATATAAAATAAAAATATTTAAGTAACTATAAATATTACATTTAATATCACAAGTATGTTACTAATATAAAATTATATATATTTATTTGAATATTATTATATGTGTTAATATGCATACTTGATATAGGTTCGTGAATCCGAGATCGACCCTGCATTGTTCAGTATCGTCGTATGAATATTTTTACTACAAAATATCGTATTGTGAGTTCATTTGCTCCCTTTTACTCTTTACGTTTTTGGGCTGAGAATACATGCAAATGCTTTATTAACTATTTTACAATATTTATATGCGTGAGTTCATTTGATTCCCTTTTACTCTTTACATTTTTGGGACTGAGAATACATGCGCTACTTTTACAACTGCTTTATTAAATGCTTTTGAAATACATTTTGTACTGCGAATACATGAAATGCTTTTATAAATGTTTGACGAGATAGACACAAGCAAAACATTCCTCGAATGAATTATGTGGACGTGATAATTGCCACCATTGAATTATGTGAACGTGATAATTGCCACAATTGATATGAATATTTTCCCCCTGATTATTATTGCTTGGTAACCTAAGAATTAGGGAACATCACTAATTTTGAGAATTAGTGCACGCCTAATTCATGCGAATCCTAAAGGTAGCTACCGGGTTTAACACCCCCATCCAGAATGTTCACTAGACGGAAGAGCTAGTGGGCGTGGTGTTTAGTACTTCAAAGTTTATATGATTATTATACAGACGAGATGTTCTGTTTTGGGGATATTATTTATGCGCATTATATGTTAAGGTCGGTTACCAATCCAAGCTATGAAAGCAATGAAAAGTGAATGTTATGTATCGAGAGAATGATTTTATACACAGGTTATGTGTATGTTATTTTTGTGCACAAGATATGTGTACGGTTACTAAGATTTATGAAAGATGATTTCGTATACGAGAAAGGTGTACTGTATTTAAAAGATATTGCATGTACATTACAGGTGGGTATAGGATTCGGGCCCATTTGTACCATGCAGGATTTAAATCTTGTGGTCTATCAAAATGATGAATTTTATTGTTTACGATAAACTTATGAACTCACCAACCTTTTGGTTGACACTTTAAAGCATGTTTATTCTCAGGTATGAAAGAAATCTTCCGCTGTGCATTTGCTCATATTACATGGAGTCGTTCATGGCATATAGACGTCAGAACCTCGCAATGAGACCAACTGTTGAAGACCTCGTCCAGATGGATTAGGACGGGTCACTACAGGTGGTATCAGAGCGGTGGTCTTAGCGAACCAGGTCTTGCATTAGTGTGTCTAACTGATAGTTGATTAGATGCATTAGTGGGTCTGGACTTCGACCATGTCTGCATGTCAAAAGTTTTGCTTATCAATCCTTATCGAAAATTACCTGCTTATCATTCTTAGGGAATCACTTGCTTATCATTCTCAGTCTAGACACATCTTACTGCATTGACTGCATGAATAGTGTATAGACAAAATTCATATCTTAGCGTATCTGCTAATCCATATCTTAGCATATCTGTTACTATAAACTTTACCTGATATATTGCGTAAATTCCTCCGTAATCTACAGATCTTTTGTACTATATATATATATATATATATATATATATATATATATATATATATATATATATATATAGGTATTCTATGTAATTAGAATATCATCCGATATCCGAAATTCATTTCATATCGAAAATCCTTTATCTAACCGTGCAAGATGAAATCTGCAACCAGTTCAAGTTCCTCGGATTCCGACAGCTATTCCGATATGGATTTTCACTCGAGCTCCGAAAGAAGTGTAACCAGAATGAATCAACCAATCATCCAATCCCAATTCATTTGATGGGTTTGTAGTCGACTTAATCAATGAAGACGAGAATAAGTCGATCCTTTCCACCAACCGAATTCACCTCTTGACGAAGAACCTGAAGCACTTACCGGCGAACCTGTTCGTAATACCATTTTCTCTCCCATTTCTAGGATAACTCGCAACGATTATATACTATCTCAAATTCTAAATCTTATTCATCCGTTCGTCCCAACCGACAATCATCCCAGAGTAATAGAAGAAGTCAACGAGCTTCGCGCTCGAGTAATAAATTTGGAGAATATGGTGCAAAACGTACCAGCTTCAGCAACGGCACCAGCACCAACAGTACCACCAACAACTCAAGTTTCAACATCACATGCCTCAAAATCACAACTTATACCTCGAACCTAATCATCGTTCTACCAATCTTTCTACGTCATATATCTTCATTCTATCTGACGATTATGTAATCTCTAATGTTTTAGAGATTATGTACTCTAGTTTTAATCGTAAATCATATGAGTTTAATATCATATTAACTCATTAAATCCATGATTACATCTGAAGAAAATATATATGTAAGTATATTTTCATATAGATTGTAATTAAAAGATTCTTTTGTACAAACTGTTAATGGTGAAAATATTTTAACGGGTAGGTAATACCCGAGGAATATTTAGATTTCACATTAATGTGTTACACTGTACATTCTTCAAATCCGATTCAACAGTCATCTACTATCCTACATACAACCACAGATACACGTATTCGTTCACCAAGAATAACCAATTTCATTCCAAATCAAATCCATATACGAGTTTCTGCCAATCAAAATCCAAGTCAAGATTTGACAAGTGGCACAATGAAGAAAATAATGAATAAAATAAAATTGATTAGTAACCAATTAATTAACTACGTAAAATTTCTTCACCATATTCTGTTCTTAGATATTTTAAATTCTGAGATTATATATTGGACTATTGGACTACTAATCTTGGACAATTAAAAAGCATTAGCAGAATAGGAAATATAAATTATAACACATTTTGATTTAAAATATCGTTAATAAGCTACATCTTCTACAATTAAACATTTTCTTCAATTTTGCCACTTGATTTCATCCTAAACATCATTTGTATCTTGACGATTATGATCTACGTTCAAACCCTTCGAAATTCTTGAAACACCTCGGATTGATAACCAATGATTTAGTTATGATAACTTTGAATGCTGATGAAGCAGCAAAACTATAGATGGTCTTTGATGTTTTAGCAGAGTGGTATAAAATACTATTAATTTTTACAAGAAAATACTATTAAATACGATACAATTTTACACAAGATATTTATTTATTTAGAGAATGGATATACTTAAACCTTGCTACAACACTTATAGGCAGTGTACCTAATCGTACAGTAGTGTAGTTTTTAGTAAGTCCGGTTCGTTCCACAGGGAAATCTTTAAACAAAGCTTAACGCTATATTAGTTTACTTTTATAAAAATACAAATATATATATAAGTAATATTATTATTATAAAGGGGGGTTTTTACCGTTTAATGACCGGTTTGTCGATTTTAAAACTTTAGTCGCAGTTAAAACCAAATGTAAAATATTAAAAATAAATACAAGACTTAAATTAAAGCGTAAAGTAAATAACGATAATGAAATTGCGAATAATAAAAGTGCGATAAAATAAACTTGCGATAATTAAAAAGTACGATAATTAAAAGTGCAATTAAATACAATAACAATAAAAATGCGATAATTAGAAGTGCAATTAAATATAAAATAAAGGAAATTAAATATGAAATAAAAGAATTATGCTTATTTAAACTTCCGTAATCATGATGTTTGACGTGTTGATTTTAGTTTTATGCCCATGGGTTAATTGTCCTTTGTCCTGGATTATTTAATATGTCCGTCTGGTTTTTGTCCATAACAGTCCATCAGTCATAAATATAAAGTGCGAGTGTCCTCGTCAAATTATCCTTATACCCGAAGTTAAATATTCCAACTAATTGGGGACTTAAACTGTAACAAGATTTTAATACTTTGTTTAATAATTACACCAGGATTTCGACTGAGTGTAACCCAAGGTTTTAATATTTTGTTATCAATTATACCAAGTGTCCTTGTACATAATTTCACCCCTGTTTTAATTATTCTAGTGGCTATTAATCCATTCCCGTGTCCGGTTAAATGAACGATTATTCGTACATATAAATACCCCGCCCATCGTGTCCGATCGAGTGTATATGGTAATTTATAGGGATGCCCAATTGTAAATCTTTATATTAACATTAACAAACTATCATTTAGTTAAACAAATATAAAGCCCATTAATAGCCCATAGTCTAATTTCCACAAGTGTCGTTCTTTTGTCCAAACTCCAATTATGGTACAAAGCCCAATTACCCAATTTTAGTAATTAGCCCAACATCATGATTACTTCGGATTAAATAAGCATAATAATAACTTAGCTACGAGATATTAAATTAAAAAGGTTGAACATAACTTACAATGATTAAAAATAGCGTAGCGTTACACGGACAGAATTTCGACTTACACCCTTACAACATTTGCTAACATACCCTTATTATTAGGATTTTAAAATTAAAATTAAAATTAAAATATAAATTATATATATATATATTTACGTATATATTGAGAGAGATAGATTATAGATGATGAAAAATGATCAGAATTCGGTTGGCTTTATAGGGAGTTTCAAACTTTGGGGCTCCGCGACTCGCGGCCCTTTTTGCCTTCAAACTCCGCGAGTCGCGGAGTTTGCTTTTACTGCTCACACAAGTTTGGAGCCTTTCTTGCCGACGGTTTATAATATATTATATAATATATAAATAATTATAAGAATTATTTAAATATTATATTATATTTATGTACATAGTTGATTTGTAATTTTTAGTCCGTTGCGTCGAGCGTTGAGAGTTGACTCTGGTCCCGGTTCCGGATTTTCGAACGTCCTTGCGTACAATTTAATATCTTGTACTTTGCGTTTTGAATCTTGTACTCTTGTAATTTCGAGACGTTTCTTATCAATAATTGGAACCTCTTTGATTGTATTTTGTACTTTTGAGCTTTTTGGTCGTTTGCGTCTTCAATTCGTCGAATCTGTCTTTTGTCTTTACCTTTTATTATTTAAACGAATATCACTTGTAAATAGAACAATTGCAACTAAAAGCTTGTCTTTCTTGAGGAATAATGCTATGAAATATATGTTCGTTTTTAGCATTATCAAATATTCCCATACTTAAGCGTTGCTTGTCCTCAAGCAATATCGTCTTGAAATACTAGAATCACTTCTTTATTCTTCACACTTTGTACATCAGTGATTTCTATACTGCGTTATAAACATTGGTAGTAACGATATGGTTTACAGTCCCACATGACTATAAAAATTTAGATCCATTTAGGAAATTGGATCTTTATGAAAACATTTGATCTTTTGAAAATTAAATCTAGCTTTTACCTTAGATAAGTTTTCCGGAATAACCCTTCACCGGTGTTGGCAAAATATTTTTGTGGGTTTGGTGGGTTTCAGATTTGAAAATTTTAGCTCAAAACTTGCGGTTTTGTGTCACCCACTTGCTAACCTTGTATTTGGAAAGCAACACGTCCAGTTTACTTGTCCCGTATATTACCTTTCGGTAAACTACCGTCCGATTGTAAAGGAAAGCGTTGAACAAGCAACTGTTAAGGCAATGTCCCCTGACATGCTTTTAATTATGGTCTATAACGTGTCGGACGCAATTACTATCCTTGGTAGGAGCAATAGTAAAGCTCATACTTATAATTTTTCGGTCTGGCACAAGGTCCTGTCTTTGACCATGCTATGCAACCACCGTTCTTACGGTTGACACACGATTTGGTTCAGGTGACCTAATGAATTCCAGGTGAATTCCTAGGATTTTACATTCAATGGTAATGAACGCATTGAAAATGGGTTTTCAGAAAACAAATCGGTTTTATTTTTTTGATCAAAATATTTTCTCGTTCAAGCTCGAGTTTAGATATCATTGAATTCCATGAGTTTGTAATTCTCAATCTTTATGGTCAATCTCTAGTATTGAGTAATATCAGGCTTTAAAAGCTGATGTTTTATCTTTAAGGAGATTATCCTTTCTGGGGATCTGATTCATTAGTCTTATCAAGTTAATTTGCATGGGGCCCCCCCATTGTACGAGATAAATCCTTCTCATGGTTAGGATAAATCTAACCACTTGGCGACCCTGTTTAATGCTGAGGTCCGTGGATTTCCTGCTGATTTTAGTGATGACTTTTCTAGATTTTTCGTCAACCTACAGCTGGTCTGGACGACAACTTCATGACCTAAATCAAGAAGCGCGTTTCTTTTTCGGAAGACTTTACTTCCTTTTAATGATGGAATTGATTCATCGTGTAGATCCATCTCTTCTTTTCTTTCATTGGGTAAAACAGTTTAGTTTAGTCCAAAGCAAAAGTATTTTCAGTTATTTGTACAAAAATATGTGACATATGTTTTGAATAACTTGGTAAATTTTCTCACACTTGGCTTTTATTTTCCTTTTTATCGTCCTCTATTCCATATTAAATGAATTTTAACATTTTGGTTTGTTTCTCAATTTATGTCCTTTTCGAGGTAACAATAATTTCGGTGTTAAAACCTAGTTTTATCGTTCATAAATATGTATAAACATGATTTTGAGTTCATTTACTTGAAAATTTTGAAAATTTTTACTAGAATTGGGTAGTCAGTATATAAGACTAGGGCTGTTCTTTATTATCAGAGAGCACTAGATTCTAATACAACTACTGCTTTACTAGTATTTTTAATGGTAACCAGTGTTTAAGATAAAAATTTTAAAATTCGAAAGAATTTAACCCCTTCCCACACTTAAGATCTTGCAATGCCCTCATTTGCAAGAAATCAGTAACAATTTAAATTATTGAGGGTGATTTGTGTGAAAATGATTAAATTTTTACCAAAGTTTCCAAATATATTGGCGTTTGTTTGCTGAATGATAAATGGTGCACATCATTTGTTCATTCCGTCTTGTTGTTATTTCACATATATTTTGCATCTTGTCGTCAAAATTAGTTGCTTTTGCTGAACTTAATGCCAGTCTTTGAAAATGCGTTGTTTTACCCTGTTGTGTACATAAGATAAACTGCAAACATATATACATATTTTTGAAGTTTGGTATATTACCCCACATTCAAAAATTATTAAAATCTAAGAATAAAAGTTAGAAAATTATAAAAAGTATTACAATATTAACATAAGTATTAAACGTATCAACATTACAAATTAAAAAATAAATAAAACTAAGTAGACTAGGGATGATACTGATACCAATAGGGGTTCCAGGCATAACCATAGGTGCTATAGAATGCTTCGGCTGGGTTATACGTAGGATACGGTGGCTGCATCTCTATAGACCAGGGAGGGAATATGGGTTTTGGAGTAGGAATATAGTTTCTACCTATATGTTGGCAATGAGCTATGATTTGGTTTTGATGAACTTGCCAATCTTCAAATGCTCTCTGTCTAGCATTTTCGTACTCATGTGAAGCTATAAACCTTTGCATTTCTTGCATTTCATTTCCCCCTCCTACATTACCTTGCTGTTGGTTTCTCTCAACCTGTGGATGTCTACCATGGTACTGTACTGCGGCGTTATTTCGCCTCTTCAAAACTTTCGCACCATGGTATACATTTAAACCTATAGTATCGCGGGGTTCTGGTTCTTCGACTAATAATCCCCCCCGACTTATATCCACACCGAGATATTCAGTAATCAAAGTAATAAAAATACCACCTCCTATTATGCTATGCGGTCTCATCCCCCTAACCATAGCTGATAAATAATAACCCACACAATAAGGTATACTTACAGCGCTTTGTGGGTCTCGAATACACATATGGTAAAACAAATCCTGTTCATTTACCTTTTCCTTGTTCTTACCTCTTTGTGTAATCGAATTAGATAAAAACCTATGAATTACTCTTAATTCAGCTCTATCTATATCCAAATAAGAGTAATTTCCCCCTTTGAATCAGTGATGGCTTGTCATTTGACTCCATACACCGTGTGTATCAAAATTTTCATCTATATTTCTACCATTTAGTATCAACCCTCTACAATCGGCAGATGCTAACTCCTCAGGAGTATATATACGTAAAGCCTGAGCCATGTCTAGTAAAGACATGTGGCGCATCGAACCTCCTAACAAAAATCTAATAAAAGATCGATCGGTTAAACTAGCTACCCGATCATTTAATTCTATACTACACAACAATTCTTCACACCATACTTTATATACAGGTCTACGCATGGTGAATATACGTACCCAGTCGTCAAAAGTAGAATTACCATACCTCTGTGCAAGTAATTCCCTAATTGGCCCGGCCAATTCTATAGCTTCTAAGGGTCCCCATTCTATGACCCTAGGTACCTCAACAACTTTAGAATGAAGAGTATGCAAACCCCTTTGGTATTTTGGATAATCTATCCAAAGTCTGTCAAATCTCAGGTTCGGGTGCAAATCTTCCAAGTGCATATCAGAAAATGTCATGACTGGATGAGGTATATCTTGCTTGTAGTAGTTATCTACCTCCTGTTGTTCCGCATTCTCAGCAGGAGCATTGCGAGCTTGGGATGAAGATTCACCCCTTTCAGTCTGTAAAACACATCAAACACAATTTTTGTGCATCCAAATATGCATTAGTGTCAGCAAAATCATCAATCAAAATAATTACAATGACATGATCAATTTATATCAAACTTAAGCTCATTTTCATATTTTCATCAAATCTACATTTTTTCAAATAAGCATATACGAAAATGTACGCCAAGTTCATAAGCATTCAACTCAAATAATATGTCAAAATAATCATTACTAGCAATTAAACAAGTTTCAAATGGCATTATCTTTTAAAAATCAAGTTCATGAATTTTAGACTTGAAAAAGTCCACTTTAATTCTCAAAATCATGTTTAGGCTCAGAGTTTGGATCATTTAACTACCTAAACATGTTACACTACTTAATTTAGCAACAATTCATGACAAAAATCGGTCATAACCTGTTTATATCAAAAAGCCCCAAATTGCTCAAGAACACAAACCCTAGATTACTCAAAATTTGAAGTTTAAGGCTTCTAATCATGTTAAATAGCATTAATCTAGGTTATACAAGCATACTACATAAACAATTTAAGCATAATTACACTAAAAAGCATCAAAATCAAATTGGGTAAAAAATTGCTCAAGAACACTAATTTTCGGATTAAATGGTGTTTAGTTGTAGAAATTTACCATTTTTCTTGAGTAATTCCTTGATAGCATCCTTCTCAACATGATTTTAGTAAAAGATTTGATGATTAACGGTTAAAAATTGTGATTTTGGGGGTTTTTTTCGTGTATTTTCGGGTTTTTTCGGCTGTTCTTCGCTGTGTTTTCCTTGTGGTGTGTGGACTGAGCTGTTTAGCTCGATTTTATTTTTTCTGTATTTTGGTCTTCCCGCGAGTCGAGGGGTTTAATCCTTCAAACTCCGCGAGTCGCGGAGTTTGGGTTTTTTTTTTTTTTTTTTTATATCTTATACTAATTAAAACAATTGAGTAATTAATTTTAAAATTTTGTTTCCCTTGTTATTTAGGACGAGGTCGTTTCGGATAGATGTCCTAGTCCGTCCTTTGACAAAATTTTAAAATTTGTCTTTTTGTAGTGATTGTTTTAAAAGCTAAGATTTTTGGATTTTTTAATGTTTTTGGCATACTTTAATTCAATAAGATTAAAAATAATGATAATAAAAGTTCTCGTCCCTCCCTTGGGTAAAGCAATTTCGGTTCAAAGACCTAGTCTTCAACTTACGACGAATTTTAAAAATCATATTTTTAACTTAATGAGATAAAGTAAATTTTTGTTTTTAAATTCACACAATTTAAATATAAAATTCAAAATTAATATTAAAAATTCACACCAAACTTAAAATTTGAAATGCAAAAAATTCATATTTTAAAAATTAAAAATTCACACCAAATTTATATTAATTTTTCAAATATTTACAATTTTAAAAATATTGTTTTTACAAAGTTTACAATATTAATTTAAGATTTATATATTAATTTTAAAAACATGGTAAAAATAAAATTAAAAATCTTTTTGGCTTTTTATCCCACTTTAATCAATCAAATATTATCAAAAATATGCGCCCCTCTTTTCGATAAAGTAATTTCGGTTCCAAAACCTAATTTAACTCATGACGAATTTTTGAAATATTTTGGGTTGATTGATTAAAGATATTTATACCTTAAGAATAAACGTTAAATTTCGCAGTGATGTAATAAATTTTTGAATGATATCAATAATTTCGGTCGCCAAATCTAATTTTATTCAATACCAATTTAATACTTTATAGCAAACAAATTAGCGTTTATTATCAAAAGGTTAAAAATAAAAATAAAAAAAATAAAAACTGTACAGACATACCTGTGAAATAGATTTCTTAGTTATATGATCTATCCCATTCATAAGATAGTCGGTTTAATTAGTTTTCCATGGCTACATAGGCGTAACCTCGAGCATTCAGTGTCTTTTCTTCTAAACATATGAACGGTCCGTCTCTGCATAAAGTAACAAATTCGGTATTTGAATAGGTTTGATTATTTGAACATTTACCTCCATGTGACCATTTTCCGCATTTGTGACATCTTTCTAGGTGTCGTGCTCTTCTTTTTGCTGCAGATTTTGATTTTTCTTTACCAAATTGTAACTTATTATCTTCGCATCTGGATTCTTTTCTAACTCCGTCCATTCTTTCTCTGATTACTGATACTATTTCACTCGGAAGTGTGTCATTATTACGTTTAGTGATCAAAGCGTGTAGCATTAGACCATGGTTTAGTTCACAGGCAGTCTTCATTTCCTAAAAACCTAAAAAAAATAAAAATTCAGAATGGGGGGAGAAGACTAGTTCTTTAGGGTCTGATAGGGAAAGACCATTCGGGTTTCATTTTCGAGAACTACACGAAAACAGACAATCTAACTCTAACAGAAATACATAAACCCCTTTAAAGACTTGATTCTCCCCACACTTAGTTAGCTGTGGTATCGAAATTGTGATTAACTTCATTGTCAACTTCCATCGGACCATGTATGTAATGTTTAATTCTGTGACCATTAACTTTAAATTCAATTCCATTTGAATTTATTAATTCTATCGTTCCGTATGGGTAAACTCTTTTAACTATGAATGGTCCAGACCATCTTGATTTCAATTTTCCAGGAAATAGCTTGAATCGTGAATTGAAAAGAAGAACTCTGTCTCCTTCTTTAAATTCTTTTGAACTTCTGATTCTTTTATCATGCCATTTTTTCGTTCTTTCTTTATAGATTAACGAATTTTCGTATGCTTCATGTCTTAATTCTTCTTATTCGTTTAGTTGACTTAATCGTAGACGTCCGGCTTCATGTAAATCAAGATTACATGTCTTCAAAGCCCAAAATGCTTTGTGTTCAATTTCTACTGGAAGATGACATGCTTTTCCATAAACAAGTCTAAAAGGTGTGGTTCCAATTGGAGTTTTGTAGGCTGTTCTAAAAGCCCAGAGTGCATCCTCCAATTTAATGGACCACTCCTTCGGATTTGATCCTACGGTTTTCTCTAGAATACATTTTAAATCTCGGTTGGTATTTTCAACTTGTCCACTTGTTTGTGGATGATATGCGGTGGAGATTTTATGAGTTACTCCATATCTTTTAAGAACTTTCTCAAGTTGATTATTACAGAAATGAGTGCCCCAATCACTTATTAATGCTTTCGGTGTTCCAAACCTTGCAAAAAGACGTTTTAAAAAGTTGACTACAACTCGTGCATCGTTAGTTGGGAGAGCTTGTGCTTCCGCCCATTTAGATACATAATCAATGGCTACGAGTATATATAGATTATTATGAGATTTTGGAAATGGACCCATAAAGTCAATACCCCAAATGTCAAATACTTCACATACTTGGATGACATTTTGTGGCATTTCATCACGTTGACTTATTTTTCCGGCCCTTTGACAAGCATCACAGGATTTGCAAAGAAGGTGTGCGTCTTTGTAAATTGTAGGCCAATAGAATCCAGCATCATAAACTTTTCTTGCTGTTAGTTGAGGCCCATAATGCCATCCTGTTGGTCCTGTGTGACAATGGTTTAATATTTTACTAGCTTCATCTCCAAATACACATCGGCGTATTATTCCATCTGGAAAACTTTTAAACAAATGTGGATCTTCCCAAAAATAGTGTTTTATATCACTGAAGAATTTCTTTCGTTTTTGGTACGATAATCATTTTTCAAGGAATCCACAAACTAAGTAGTTTGCATAGTCTGCAAACCATGAAATTTCTTTATGATCTATCTTCAATAGATATTCATCAGGAAAGTTGTCTTGTATGGCCGATTCATTTAGAACTTCTAACTCAGGATTTTCAAGACGAGAAAGATGATCAGCGGCGAGATTTTCTGCTCCTCTTTTATCTCGAATTTCAATATCAAACTCTTCTAAGAGTAAGATCCAACGGATTAATCTTAGTTTAGCATCTTGTTTTGAAAATAGGTATCTAAGAGCAGAATGGTCGGTATAGACCACCGTTTTTGCTAGAACGAGATATGAACGAAATTTGTCAAAAGCAAAGACAATAGCAAGAAGTTCTTTTTCAGTAGTTGTATAGTTCGTTTGTGCTCCTTGTAACGTCTTACTAGCATAATATATAGGTTGAAATCATTTTTCAATCCTTTGTCCTAAAACGGCTCCCATTACAAAATCACTTGCATCGCACATTAGTTCAAATGGTAGATTCCAATTTGGTGTTATCATGATCGGCGCATTAGTAAGTTTCTCTTTAAGAATATTAAAAGATTTGATACACTCATCTGAAAAGATGAATGGAGCATCTTTTTCTAGGAGTTTATTCATAGGAGTGGCAATTTTAGAAAAATCTTTTATGAAACGTCGGTAAAAACCGGCATGCCCTAGAAAACTCCTAACTCCTCTAACATTGGTGGGATGTGGAAGTTTAGCAATTACATCTACTTTAGCTCTATCCACTTCAATTCCTTCTTTTGAAATTTTATGACCAAGAACGATGCCTTCTTTAACCATGAAATGGCATTTCTCCCAATTAAGTACTAGATTTGATTGTTCGCATCTAATAAGCATTCGTTCTAGATTAGCTAGACATGATTCAAATGTATCACCGAAGACTGAAAAGTCATCCATGAAAACTTCCATGCATTCTTCTATCATGTCGTGAAAAATCGCCATCATACACCTTTGAAAGGTTGCAGGGGCGTTGCAAAGTCCAAATGGCATGCGTTTGTAAGCAAAAGTACCATAAGGGCACGTGAATGTGGTTTTCTCTTGGTCCTCGGGTGCTATTGGAATTTGAAAATATCCGGAAAATCCATCTAGAAAACAATAGTAACTATTTCCGGCTAATCTTTCCAACATTTGATCTATGAATGGTAAGGGAAAGTGATCTTTTCTGGTGGCGTCATTTAATTTTGTATAATCAATACACACACGCCATCCTGTTACAGTCCTAGTAGGAATAAGCTCATTTTTCTCATTTGTAATGACAGTCATACCACCCTTCTTAGGTACGTATTGAACTGGGCTTACCCATGGACTATCAGAGATTGGATAAATTAGACCTGCATCTAGCAGTTTAATAATCTCTTTCTTAACTACATTTTGCATATTAGGATTTAGTCTTCGTTGGCGTTGCACATACGTTTTATGACCTTCTTCCATAAGGATTTTATGTGTGCAATACGAAGGACTTATTCCTTTAATATCATGAATCTTCCATGCAATGGCTGGTTTATGGGCTTTCAACACAGAAATGAGTTGTGATTTCTCATTTTCAGTAAGAGAAGACGATATTATTACAGGTAATTCAGATTCACCATGTAAATAAGCGTATTCCAAATGATTTGGAAGTGGCTTTAACTCTAATTTCGGAGGTTCTTCTATCGATGATTTGTATCGATATCTGTCTTCTTCTTTTAGCATTTGAATTTCTTCTGTTGTTGGTTCATATCCATTAGCTATAAGTGTAGCTAACATTTCAGCTTCATCAATTGGTTCATTACCTTCTCCTGAAGAACATTCTCCTGTTCCTTGTAATTCTGGAAATTCTTCTAATAATTCTGCATGTGCATCTATAGTTTGAATATAATAACATGTATCATCTGCAGATTGTGGTTGTTGCATTGCTCTATCAACTGAAAAGGTAACACTCTCGTCCTCTATACTTAGGGTCAGTTTCTTACCGAACACGTCTATCATTGCTTTAGCCGTGTTTAAGAATGGTCTTCCTAATATGAGAGGAACTTGAGAATCTTCTTCCATGTCCAAAACAACAAAATCTACTGGAAATACTAAAGTACCAACTTTAACTAGCATGTTCTCCATTATCCCTCTAGGATATTTTATTGATCTATCGGCTAGTTGTATGCTTATTCTGGTTGGTTTCAATTCTCCAAGGTCTAGTTTAGCGTATAGTGAATACGGCATTAGATTTATACTAGCACCTAAGTCTGCCAATGCTTCTATTGAACTAAGACTACCTAGAAAACATGGAATTGTGAAACTTCCTGGATCAGATAATTTTTCTGGTATCTTATTCAACAGCACTGCTGAACAATTAGCATTCATAGTAACAGCCGAGAGTTCTTCCATTTTCTTTCTATTTGAGATTAGATCTTTCAAGAATTTAGCATATCTAGGCATTCCTGAAATCACATCAATGAAAGGAAGATTTACATTTATCTATTTAAACATATCCAAGAATTTGGATTGCTCGGCTTCAAGTTTCTCTTTCTTCATTTTACTCGAGTAAGGAAGTGGTGGTTGGTATGGTTTAACATAAGGTTTAGCCTTGACTGTGTTATCTTCATTAACCTTTTCAACTACCGGTTCTTTTTCCTTATCTTGATTAGGTTGTGGTTCTTGTGGAGTAGGAATAGCTTCATCAGAAGTTACAGGTATTTCAGGTGGTTTAAGTGTTGTACCACTTCTTGTGGTAATGGCTTTAGCTGTTTCATTCCGGGGGTTAGCATTTGTATCACTAGGTAGACTTTCCGGTTTTCTTTCACCTATTAACCTTGCTAGGTTACTTACTTCTTGTTCCAGATTTTGAATAGAAGCTTGTTGATTTCTAAATGCTTGAGCATTTTGTTCATTAGTTTGTTTCTGAGATGTGAAAAACTGCGTTTGAGTTTCAACTAGCTTTGTCATCATATCTTCTAAATTCGGCTTTTTATCATCGGTTTGTTGTGGTGGTTTGTTTTGAAAATTAGGTCTTTGCTGATTATAAGTATTATTGGATACTTGTTGATTGCTAGGACCTTGTTGGTTGTTGTATGGAATATTTCTGTTATAATTCTGGTTTTGATTGTAAATCGGTCTTGGCGGTTGATAATTATTCTGATAATTATTTCCAAGCCTTTGGTTTATGTATGAAATATTCTCTCTTTGTTCCATTGTTAATTCAATACTGAGACAATCTTTTGTCAAATGTGGTCCTCCACACTGCTCACAACTAATTCGTATTGAGTGAATATCTTTAGTCATCTTTTCCATTCGTCTCTCCACAGCATCTATCTTTGCGAAAATGGAATCTAAGTCATGGCTAGAATCGGCTCTAGCTGCTTTAGATGATCTAACGATATCTTTTTCTTGGTGCCACTCATGTGAGTGGGAAGCAGTGTTATCAATAATTTTGTAAGCATCAGTTTCAGTTTTCTTCATAATAGAACCACAAGCTGCTATATCTATGTCTTTCCTTGTAGTGATGTCGCATCCTTGGTAGAATATTTGTACTATTTGACAGGTGTCTAAACCATGTTGCGGACATCCTCTTAAAAAAACTTTTCAAATCTAGTCCATGCCTCATATAGAGTTTCATTTGGTTTCTGTGTAAACGTAACAATTTCTGCTTGAAGTCTTACGGCTTTAGATGCAGGAAAGAATTGTTTAAGAAATTTTTCAACTAAAACATCCCATGTATCAATCGCCCCTTCAGGTAACGATTCCAACCAATCTTTGGCTTCTCCCTTTAAAGTCCAGGGAAATAACATGAGATATATCTGTTCATCCTCCACTTCTCGGATTTTAAATAGTGTGCAGATCCTATTAAAGGTACGTAGATGTTCATTTGGATCTTCCTTCGGCGCACCACTAAATTGGCATTGATTAGTCACCATGTGTAGAATTTGTCCTTTGATTTCATAATCTGGCGCATTAATGTCTGGATGAGTAATTGCGTGACCTTGGCCAGTGCGTTTAGCTCTCATTCGGTCTTCCATACTTAAAGGTTCCAGATTCTCCATAATTGAATTTGTTGAATCGAAATCACTAGAGGATTCTGATTTTATGGTTCGTTCCTCAACAATCTCTGTTTGAATGATTGGTGGTTCCGGAGGAAAGTTTAGTGGTTCAGGATCTACGAATCGTCCCTGAATATTCTCCGGATTCTCAATTGTGAGGTCGGGTTCAAAAAATGGATTATCGGAAATTTGAACTGGAGTACTTGGTCGACTGGATGACGATTCTAAAGAAAAATCAACGGTGGTAATATTTGCTAAATGTCTTGATCTAGTTACAGGTGGTGAACGTACAAAAGGTGGTGAACGTCTTACTCGGTGCATTCACTGAATATCCTATTAGTTTTTTAAAAGGAAAGAAAAATTATAATAAGTTATCCAATCAATAGACTTTTCTGATTTTGCCCACGTTTTGAATAGCCAAAAGATGCAGCAGAGGGGCAGGATTCGTTTGGTCTCAATATAATTTAGGACTGTTTGGCTCCAATAACCCGGCCCACGTACAAATCCAACTATTACTACGAACCAGAAAATTTTGATGTCTATCAATTTAACCACTTAAAATAAATTTTCGTAATTTTAAGAAAATTAGATAAGAAGTAGAATAAAAATCTATGTCCTAAAACTAGAATAGCGAGAAATAAGAAAGAAAAAGAGTTCTTCGAAAAAGGTCGAAAAAGAAAAATGGTTGAAAAATAAAAGGTGACGGAAAAATAAAAGAAACTTATTAAACTCAAAAACACTTGACAAACCTAACCTTATTACTACAACTAACTTAAAATTATAATCGCAAATTGAGATTACTAATTGGAATGATAATTGATACATAGGAAAAAGTCGTCTAAAAATATTAAAGCTTACAAGAAAAACTATATCCTAAATGGAAATAACTTAAAAAGAAACTAAAACTTAAAAAGGTGTCGCAAAATTCTAAAGCACCTAAATCTTAGTCTAAAGAAAAAGCACTTAAGGGATTCTACGGCAAAGCCTAAAAATCTAGAAGTAAAAATAACTATGGCAACAACTAAGTTTAAAACTAAATATGAGCTAAAAATACAAATATTACGCTAAAACGATTAAAAAGGGACAAAATATAAAAATATACAAAAAGTTGTAAAAAGTACAATTTTTATAAAAATATTATTTTTATATTATTTATTTATTAAAACTACTAATTTTACAATTTAATTAAACTAATTTAACTAAATAAAACAAATTAAATAAAAAGAAATTTTAAAATAAAACTAATTATAATAATAATAGGTAATTAGGGTTTATAATAATAATAATTAATAAATACCCCGTAATTAATGATGTTTACGGTTTCTGTCGGTGCGTCAGAGAAACTCCGCGAGTTGCGGTATTTCAAGCAGCAAACCCCGCGAGTCGCGGGGTTCCAGAATTCAACTCAGGTACAGTTTTTTATTCGACGTGTTTTTTTTTCTGTTTTTGCTGTAAAATATAAAATATATTTATTAATTAAATAAAACTTATATTTTTACAAACTAAAAGAAATAGAAATAAAGAAACTTTATAAAACTTAAATATTTACCAAACTTTAAAAAAAATATTTATATTTTTGTTTTTCTTTTAATATTTTTGAATATTTAAAACGTGTTTTTACAAAAGCGTACTAAAAATAAAAATCTTTTTTTTATATTTTCGTTATTTTAGCGTTGCGCTTCCGGCGTTTAAGAGTTCCCCGGCAGCGGCGCCAAAAATAACTTGATGTTTTAGCAGAGTGGTATAAAATACTATTAATTTTTACAAGAAAATACTATTAAATACGATAAAATTTTACACAAGATATTTATTTATTTAGAGAATGGATATACTTAAACCTTGCTACAACACTTATAGGCAGTGTACCTAATCGTACAGTAGTGTAGTTTTTAGTAAGTCCGGTTCGTTCCACAGGGAAATCTTTAAACAAAGCTTAACGCTATATTAGTTTACTTTTATAAAAATATAAATATATATATAAGTAATATTATTATTATAAAGGGGGGTTTTTACCGTTTAATGACCGGTTTGTCGATTTTAAAACTTTAGTCGCAGTTAAAACCAAATGTAAAATATTAAAAATAAATACAAGACTTAAATTAAAGCGTAAAGTAAATAACGATAATGAAATTGCGAATAATAAAAGTGCGATAAAATAAACTTGCGATAATTAAAAAGTACGATAATTAAAAGTGCAATTAAATACAATAACAATAAAAATGCGATAATTAGAAGTGCAATTAAATATAAAATAAAGGAAATTAAATATGAAATAAAAGAATTATGCTTATTTAAACTTCCGTAATCATGATGTTTGACGTGTTGATTTTAGTTTTATGCCCATGGGTTAATTGTCCTTTGTCCTGGATTATTTAATATGTCCGTCTGTTTTTGTCCATAACAGTCCATCAGTCATAAATATAAAGTGCGAGTGTCCTCGTCAAATTATCCTTATACCCGAAGTTAAATATTCCAACTAATTGGGGACTTAAACTGTAACAAGATTTTAATACTTTGTTTAATAATTACACCAGGATGTCGACTGAGTGTAACCCAAGGTTTTAATATTTTGTTATCAATTATACCAAGTGTCCTTGTACATAATTTCACCCCTGTTTTAATTATTCTAGTGGCTATTAATCCATTCCCATGTCGGGTTAAATGAACGATTATTCGTACATATAAATACCCCGCCCATCGTGTCCGATCGAGTGTATATGGTAATTTATAGGGACGCCCAATTGTAAATCTTTATATTAACATTAACAAACTATCATTTAGTTAAACAAATATAAAGCCCATTAATAGCCCATAGTCTAATTTCCACAAGTGTCGTTCTTTTGTCCAAACCCCAATTATGGTACAAAGCCCAATTACCCAATTTTATTAATTAGCCCAACATCATGATTACTTCGGATTAAATAAGCATAATAATAACTTAGCTACGAGACATTAAATTAAAAAGGTTGAACATAACTTACAATGATTAAAAATAGCGTAGCGTTACACGGACAGAATTTTGACTTACACCCTTACAACATTTGCTAACATACCCTTATTATTAGGATTTTAAAATTAAAATTAAAATTAAAATATAAATTATATATATATATTTACGTATATATTGAGAGACATAGATTATAGATGATGAAAAATGATCAGAATTCGGTTGGCTTTATAGAGAGTTTCAAACTTTGGGGCTCCGCGACTCGCGGCCCTTTTTGCCTTCAAACTCCGCGAGTCGCAGAGTTTGCTTTTACAGCTCACACAAGTTTGGAGCCTTTCTTGCCAACGGTTTATAATATATTATATAATATATAAATAATTATAAGAATTATTTAAATATTATATTATATTTATGTGCATAGTTTATTTGTAATTTTTAGTCCGTTGCGTCGAGCGTTGAGAGTTGACTCTGGTCCTGGTTCCGGATTTTCGAACGTCCTTGCGTACAATTTAATATCTTGTACTTTGCGTTTTGAATCTTGTACTCTTGTAATTTCGAGACGTTTCTTATCAATAATTGGAACCTCTTTGATTGTATTCTGTACTTTTGAGCTTTTTGGTCGTTTGCGTCTTCAATTCGTCGAATCTGTCTTTTGTCTTCACCTTTTATTATTTAAACGAATATCACTTGTAAATAGAACAATTGCAACTAAAAGCTTGTCTTTCTTGAGGAATAATGCTATGAAATATATGTTCGTTTTTAGAATTATCAGTCTTAATGGCCAAAAGTTTGATGATAAAGAATAGAGTGTTGAAAACACTCAATAGAAAAATGATACTGGAAAGCGGATTATGAAAAACTATGAAGGAGGCTGTGGACAAATCACCAGAATTAAACCTGTACTTAACGAATCCAAACGATTCAGTACCTGACGAAATCTCTAGCGAATACCTTGCTCCTTAATTATTCTAAATCCTTGCGAAAGGATTTTCTTCAGTAACCTTCGATCTTAGAAATTCCAAAATATCATCATAAATATTTTCGATATTTCTGAAGATATTTTCATAAGTATTCTTGTCCCAAATTATCTATCTCCTCGTGCTATCTATGTTACATCATAAAAGAAACTGTTTTAGTTTCTATCTTTCTATAAAATTTGAATTTAAATTATGAATGATTTCTGGAGAAGTGTTGGGAATTGAAGCATGAGTTAGTATAATATAATAACGCCCGGCCAACGTGATTATATTACAGTAAGTCATGCTGAATTTCTAATGGAACGTGATGATGGTTCATAGATCATACCCTCATCATGTACCATGTTACATAACTCTTTCATTTATTTACTTGATAGTTCTATCCTTACCGTGATTCCAACAGTCTGCTAATTAATCATGCTATTACATTTTCCTTCTGATTAGAAGATTTCTTTAAAATTCCTTAAATTCCGGAATTCAACTATGACTACGTCAAAAGTTAAGACGAAACTTTATTACCTCATTTCATTCTTTTGTGACAGCTTCATCCATACGCTTCAAGTAACCGAATCGTTTTATCAACATTACTCATTAAGGATAAAACTCTATTTATCAACTCATATTCATCATGAAAACATTTTTTTACTGTTAGCTATGATGACCTCGATCAAATTTCGGGACGAAATTTCTTTAACGGGTAGGTACTGTGATGACCCAGAAATTTTTAACAAAATTTAAACTTGATCTTTACATGATTTCAAAAACGATAAGCAAAGTCTATTAAACCAAATCTCAAAAATGTTTGAACTATTTTTCATAAATGTATTTGACTTCGACCATTCTCGACGATTCACGAACCAGTAATTGTAAATAAATGTGCATGCATAAAAAAATAAATATAAGTTGTTATATGATTATTACTAATATTATTATTATCATTAATCGCTATTGATAATATTATAACTAATATTATTAGTATCATTAACAATATTATTTATTATCATTTTTACCATTATTATTATCACAATTAAATTACCATCATAATTACCATTAACAGTAAAATTATTAGTTTATATTTATTATTATTATCAGTATTATTATTGTCATTATTATTATTATTATTAATTATTATTGAACTTAATAAAAGTATCATTTTTGTTATTTTTAATATCATCATAGTATTATTATTTTATTGTACCTTATCAATATTATTATTATTATTATTATTATTATTATTATTATTATTATTATTATTATTATTATTATTATTATTATTATTATTATTATTATTATTATGATTATGATTATTATTATTATTATTATTATTATTATTATTATTATTAATATAATTATTATTAATTAGTATTAATATTACTATTAATATTAATTAAATTATAAAATCAGAAAAAGGGAATGGATTCTATTTCATGTATCTTTCAACCTGTAGTTAAATTTTGTTTGTTGCCATCAATTCACAGATACAAACAGATGGTTACACATCTTTGACAAATTTTATTCCTTCACTATACCAGATGATGTTCGTTAATAAAATAAATCAAATAGATAAATTACAAAATCAGTTTGAGGTCCCTATCTACTTTTTAAATCTTCTTCACCTGATTGATAAACCTGTTGACACCATCACAAAATAACAATTGATCTCGGTTCACAATGAAAACAAAAAGGGGTACAATTCAGTATCAATCCCCATCAACACTGTAATCAAATTTGTTTCTACCTCCAGTTGTTACATATCAACATCCACAGTACGAAACTATTTCCTTTCGCTATCTGCTTTAATTCTGTACTCTTTTGCATTCTTCCTGAGATGCTGTCTACCACCAACACTACCCAACAATTCAATCGACTGCGTTACTATTTGAAATCTGCTGTTCGCCCTGCTTTCTGTTTGTTAGAGAATCTTATTCTCTAAATACATATACTTAAAAATATAGATTGCAGAGAAAGAGGGATACACATACATATTCATATTCCATATAGATAGCTCAAACACCACCTTTCTTCACTATCAATTATAGTTCATGCTTGATCACCACCATCACCACATGCTACTTTCATTCGTTTTTCTTATTATCACCACCACAACACAACTTACGAAACCACCTAGTCGTATGCCATGCTTCTATTTCTTCGAATTACCATAACCAAAATACCACTCTTCACCAACCGTTGACGTCTTGAATCACCTCACCACCTTGACCACATATCTCCCTCTAAATATAACATGTATATACATATATAAAGACACCATGCCTATCGAGCAACCAATCACCATATATATTTTTGTTCCTTCTTCTGTGAATTCGACAACCCATGCCACCACCATTTCTCTTAACCCATAATCAACTCCCATTTTTCTGTTGCAACTAGGATCGAAAACACAAACACCTACTTGCACTCTCTCTTCCTTTTCTCTCTCCAAATTTTGCAGCTTGTCTTCATTGCTATTAACCTTGTTTCCACTAACCAAAACAACTATATATAAAGCCGGAGATAACCACCCAGCTAACCATCTTGTAACCGCTGCTGATCCTTCGTTTATTTTTTGTTTTCCTTTCCACGATTGTTTAGACCATCATTAGAACACCTTACACATGCCTTGATCGAAGAACACTGCTGCTGTGTTTGTATTTCATTTCAAACCAAAAGAAAATGATGGGAACGTGCTAGAAGGAATATGGGCGATTTTTATATTGAGCAAGGTTGAGAGTGTGAATGTTATGATATTAATGGATTATTATTTTCCTTGATTAGTCGACAACTCCCCACCCACTTGGTTTAAAGTTGATGTTACGGGTATTATTTAAATTGGAAATGTGACACCAATTTTTTTTAGCAATTACAATGATGACGATTTACAGCATGAAAGGAGGTAATTCGTGCTCCACTAGCATGAGGTTTACGATGTTACTTTAATAAGGTTAGTAAGGAATTATATTAATGATTATGTTAGTGTATCTATGGAAATCTTGCTGGATGAATCCCATTAAAAGCTGGTCGTGGGCCTTAAACTTCTTATATATTAAACCGATGGGGACAAATGGAAAGTGACAATCGACAAGTGGGTATGGAGATACATCACCTAAATGCTTTTAGTGCTCGGTTATTATATATTTTTTTCCCACCGAATAGCTTTAGTGCTGTTGGAATTAGACTGCTGCTATCCTTTTCTGATTCGTTCGATGAAACCAAAAACCAACCGAGTTCCTTTGATGATTACTACTGCATTTTTCCGTCGAGTAATAAAAGGAAAAAACAAAACGGGTCACTATTTTCTTTTCAGTCCATTAAGCCATTTAATAACTAAGGCCCAATAGAGTTTATTTCTGGCCTAATTGTTATTTTCTGGTCCAACAAGAATCTCAATTACGTGTTTGATCTGTGTGAGGCTGTACAGCAGGCAGTAGAACCTTTTGGTTCTTGATTGATCGACATAAAAGAAGGAAATAAAGAAGGGGAGCCTATATGATCCTAGTGATGATTTAACGATGTTAGGGTAATGATAATGATACACGAGATGAGACGATGGTGATGAATTGATTCAAAGATGTTACATAAAATGATAATAATGAATATGATAATCACGGTAATGATAGATGATAGAGGATACGGGTTAATGATTTAGATGATGATATGATGAATATGGTTAATGAAAGCTTATATGAAATTTACGATGGATCATAAGCTGTTAAACTACGAAGTAAATCAGAAAAACAATAATGGATCAGTGGTAAGGAATGTGGTTTCTAAGCGAGAGGTCTCGGGTTCCAGCCAGAGCTGCGACATTGTTTTGGAAGCTAATTTTTAAGGTAGTATACTTATTATAATAATTATAATAATAATAATAATAATAATAATAATAATAATAATAATAATAATAATAATTATTATTATTATTATTATTATTATTATTATTATTATTATTATTATTATTATTATTGTTATTATTATTATTACTACTACTACCTATAACCTTAGTTTTAAAAGTATCTTGCATATAAAATATAACTTTATTTTAAAAGTATCTTGTATATAAAATATAACTATATTTTTATAATCTCAAAATAAAAAGATAGATATTATAAGTTAGATACAAACATTAGATATATAGAAGTATATATAATAAGTATACTACTTTTATTAATGAAATACATTTTGTTCATTTGCGTTTTAATATAACTCGAATTTATTAAAAATATTATCATATTAATAATTATGAGTATTTAAAAATATTGATACTAAGTATTTATCCTAAATATATAAATAAAGTATATAATATATTATTATCATAACCTAATGAAATATATAAAATAAAAATATTTAAGTAACTATAAATATTACATTTAATATCACAAGTATGTTAATAATATAAAATTATATATATTTATTTGAATATTATTATATGTGTTAATATGCATACTTGATATAGGTTCGTGAATCCGAGATCGACCCTGCATTGTTCAGTATCGTCGTATGAATATTTTTACTACAAAATATCGTATTGTGAGTTCATTTGCTCCCTTTTACTCTTTACGTTTTTGGGCTGAGAATACATGCAAATGCTTTATTAACTGTTTTACAATATTTATATGCGTGAGTTCATTTGATTCCCTTTTACTCTTTACATTTTTGGGACTGAGAATACATGCGCTACTTTTACAACTGCTTTATTTAATGCTTTTGAAATACATTTTGAACTGCGAATACATGAAATGCTTTTATAAATGTTTGACGAGATAGACACAAGCAAAACATTCCTCGAATGAATTATGTGGACGTGATAATTGCCACCATTGAATTATGTGGACGTGATAATTGCCACAATTGATATGAATATTTCCCCCTGATTATTATTGCTTGGTAACCTAAGAATTAGGGAACATCACTAATTTTGAGAATTAGTGCATGCCTTATTCACGCGAATCCTAAAGGTAGCTACCGAGTTTAACACCCCCACCCAGAATGTTCACTAGACGGAAGAGCTAGTGGGCGTGGTGTTTAGTACTTCGAAGTTTATATGATTATTATACAGACGAGATGTTCTGTTTTGGGGATATTATTTATGCGCATTATATGTTAAGGTCGGTTACCAATCCAATCTATGAAAGAAATGAAAAGTGAATGTTATGTATCGAGAAAATGATTTTATACACAGGTTATGTGTATGTTATTTTTGTGCACAAGATATGTGTACGGTTACTAAGATTTATGAAAGATGATTTCATACACGAGAAAGGTGTACTGTATTTAAAAGATATCGCATGTACATTACAGGTGGGTATATGATTCGGGCCCATTTGTACCATGCAGGATTTAAATCTTGTGGTCTATCAAAAATGATGAATTTTATTGTTTACGATAAACTTATGAACTCACCAACCTTTTGGTTGACAATTTAAAACATGTTTATTCTCAGGTATGAAAGAAATCTTCCGCTGTGCATTTGCTCATATTACATGGAGTCGTTCATGGCATATAGAGGTCGGAACCTCGCAATGGGACCAACTGTTGAAGACTTCGTCCAGATGGATTAGGACGGGTCACTACAATAAACTTATACTTTTTCTGTATAGATTCATAAACTTAAGTTCAATATGAAACCATAGCAATTGGATTCACTCAAAACGGATTTAAAATGAAGAAGTTATGGGTAAAACAAGATTGGATATTTTTTGCTTGTTGTAGCTACGTGAAAATTGGTAACAAATCTATATTAATCATATCCTAGATAACTCATATTGTATTATACATGTATTCTAATATATTATGTAATCTTGGGATACCATAGACACTTATGCAAATGTTTTGACATATCATATCGACCCATGTATATATGTTATTTGGAACAACCATAGATACTCTATATGCAGTAATGTTGGAGTTAGCTATACAGGGTTGAGGTTGATTCCAAAAATATATATACTTTGAGTTGTGATCTAGCCTGAGACGTATATATACTGGGTCGTGGATTGATTCAAGATAATATATATTGATTTATTTCTGTACATCTAACTGTGGACAACTAGTTGTAGGTTACTAACGAGAACAGCTGACTTAATAAACTTAAAACAGTAAAACGTATTAAAAATGTTGTAAATATATATTTTGAACATACTTTGATATATATGTACATATTTGTTATAGGTTCGTGAATCGACCAGTGGCCAAGTCTTACTTCCCGACGAAGTAAAAATCTGTGAAAGTGAGTTATAGTCCCACTTTTAAAATCTAATATTTTGGGGTGAGAATACATGCAATTTTATAAATATTTTATGAAATAGACATAACTAAATGAAACTAATTTATATGGGTGAATGATCGAAGCCGAATATGCCCCTTTTTAGCTTGGTAGCCTAAGAATTTGGGAACAGGCCTCCAAATTGACGCGAATCCTAAAGATAGATCTGTCGGGCCCAACAAGCCCCATTCTAAAATTTGGAATGCTTTAGTACATCGATTTTATCATGTCCGATGGGTGTCCCAGAATGATGGGGATATTCTATATGCTTCTTGTTAATGTCGGTTACCAGGTGTTCACCGTATGAATGATTTTTATCTCTATGTATGGGATGTATTGAAATATGAAATCTTGTGGTCTATTATTATGATTTGATAATATATAGGTTAAACCTATAACTCACCAACATTTTTGTTGACGTTCTAAGCATGTTTATTCTCAGGTGATTATTAAGAGCTTCCGCTGTTGCATACTAAAATAAGGACAAGATTTGGAGTCCATGCTTGTATGATATTATGTAAAAACTTCATTCAAGAAACTTATTTTTGATGTAATATATTCTTATTGTAAACCATTATGTAATGGCCGTGTGTAAAAGGTATATTTTAGATTATCATTATTTGATAATCTACGTAATGCTTTTTAAACCTTTATCGATAAAATAAAGGTTATGGTTGTTTTAAAAATGAATGCAGTCTTTGAAAAACGTCTCATATAGAGGTCAAAACCTCGCGACGAAATCAATTAATATGGAACGTTTATAATCAATATGAACGGGACATTTCAACCCGGACAAGTGTGAAGGCTACCGGCACCACTTAGCCGGTAAAAAAACATTGGAAGGTTACGAAACATATTATCACATGAAGACCTACTGAACCAAGTACGACGGGCACCCGACAATCTCTACAAAATCATTTTATGAACCGGTTGCAATCTTACTCGATCAAGAGAATGTCGTGAAGAAGCACGTGAAATAAACACCATGTAAAGTCCTTTTACCTAAACAAGAGCAAGACACTCGTCCGTCACACTCTATACAGATCCACTAAACTCTCTCGAAAGAATCGTATCTTTCCAAGATAGGTGTCTAGTCCCGAAACATACGCTTGGTTCCGGAACAAGCATACAGTCCCAGAACAGGCACGTGATCCCAGAACAAACAAATCGACTGCACGCCACATCAGCCCACGAATCTAGGAAAGTTTGTTAGAATCTATTAATGAAAGGGACATGTGCCACGTCAACCCTCGAAATTTGTGAAGTTTGTTATAACCATGAAAGGTACATATATCACGTCATCATTCCCTCATAGCACCTATAAATATACGAACAGAATCATTCATGACACAACACTGGATGCTTTAATGATACTCTGCCTAAATTCCTTACTGTAACATTCTCCAGCTGAAAATAAAACTACGATTGAGATTCCGATCGATATCGAAGTTAATCTTCACTCTAAGATATTAACTTATTTGACCCAAATCAAATAAGGCTAAATCCATCGATTGTTTTACGCTATCGGAATCCAGATTTTGAATGGTGTTTGCACAGTTATTGGAGATAAAACATTCGACCCACACTTTTCCGCAAATTAAGCATTCAAATCTAAAATCTATTTCATCTATTACGATTTAGGTTTGATCAAATGGGGCCACCTAAAGGTACGAACAATCCAATAAAACCAGGCAGTGAAACGGTAAGCAAAAAAGGAACGTCTAATGTTGTTCCACAAACTTTGAACAAGGAAAATTCACCAACAGTGGAACCGTCCCAACCCAGAAGAAATCGATCGATCACATTCAATCCGGTGAAACTTCAGATGACGAGATGAACGTTTCTGGCGGTGATGAAGATACACGGGAGAAATCCCCAACTGGTGGCAGAAGACTGAACCTGAGCATCTTCGATCCCAAAGCCGGTGGTTCAAGAGGAATCGGATCATCCCATGATGGCACCGAAATGATCACTAAAATGATCTCAGCTAATGCTGAAAAGCAAGTGATCAAGAAATTGAAGGTCATGTTGGGCGACGGTCCAAATTTGACAGGTAGACAACAGCTGTAGAGCTCTGATATCTTGCAGGTTTGTTACCTTTCGAACATCGGTGCAGGGGGCGATGGTGTTGCAAATGTTGCCACCAATGTATCTTTTACCGAGCTCCTTGTGCAGTCTGCCTCACTGGCAACAAGGCAATGCACTTGAGAACCTGTTTGTTCTAATAACCGGCAACAAAGCAAAACGGCGGTCGAAATGTCAGCTACTAGTCAATCGCTTTGTGAGTGAATTGCCGGTTGCATCCTTCCCAACAACATCGTCATACCAGTTACATTCGGGGCATACAGCAGCACAACCGACCCGAATGATTTCCTGCAAATCTTCGAGGAGGCCATAAAAACCCAACATTGGAGTGATGAGGTGGCGTGCCATCTTTTTCTGACTGTCCTACAGTCTGCTGCTAGAGAATGGTTCGCCAAACTGCCACCTAACGGCATCACATGCTTCGCAGACATGTGGGAGAAGTTTCTCATGCAATATCAGAATCTTCAGCGTCACACGCTCGCATACATGTTGCTCGTCGCTGAACTCCGGTAGAACATCCCGAATACTTTCGCACACATCGTGACAGTAGCAAGACAATATCAGCATTCTGGACAAGAAAGGCAAGCCGGATATCACCGGGATGAGAAGAAGCGAGATGATGAAAGGCGAAGCGATTCCCAGCACCGTAACTACGATGGCCTTCGAACGACAGCCACCACAGAAGCCATAACAGCCACGCCAAAAGCCATCACAGTCATAAGCATGACAAAGGCAGCCGGGGGCCATATGATAAGGGATCTTTAATCGATAGTCTGACCAAAACACCAAGAGAGATACTACTAACGGACCCAATGAAAGAAAAATTCACCCCTCCGGCACCAATAGAAAAACGGGATGGTCAAAAGTCAGACAAGTACTGTGAATTCCACGAAGACAACGGCCATGACACTGACGAATGCAAAGCACTAATGCGCGAGATCATTACAAAAATCAAAGCCGGCGAACTCAATCATTTACTGCAAGGTCGAAAATTCAAAAAAGCTGATCCGAACAAAACGTTTAGCTAGCAAAAAGAAGACGGGAAAAAACGCGAAAAGGCAAAGGACAAGGTGGTGATCAACATGATCAGCGTTGAAGAAAACGAGCATTTCGTACGAAGTTCCTAGAAAGACGTTGCAATCACTTTCCCAAAGCTACCGGTACAAGACTCTCAGGAGGAACCGGTAGTGATAGATGGACTCATAGACGGTTTTTGCGTCAGAGAAATGTACGCAGGCACAGGGAGTGAAGTAGATTTTATGTACGCCCATTGCCTTTCCCAACTCCCAAAATGTGTTGGAAGGAAAATGACACAATCCAACGCTATTATCTTCGGGTTCACAGGGTCTACCAAGCAACCCATGGGAAACCTTAAGGCAATAGTCACGATAGGCACTCCGTCTTACCTCCGCAGTGAGATCATTGACTTTTACATCGTTAAATTTGTAGCCGCCACGAACGTGATCTTGGGAAGAAAGTTCCTTAGGAAGTTTGGTGCAATAGCTTCCACTGCTCATGGTTAATTTCCCAACCCGACAAGGTGTGGCGACGGTCAAGTCAAACCCGACAACCCTTCCCAGAAGCAGAGAATAGACAAGCAAGGTAGTACACTAAAACAAAGGGCACATTACACATCCTGGAAGAAGAACGTGTGTCAGTTCTTAAAAGGCTAATTTACTTCTCGCCACCGACACACTCAACCAGGAAAAAACCCGTCACCACTAATGAAATCAGGCAGGACAGTGCCAGTCAGTATCGTCGACCAAAATGGGAAGAACAATTTATCACTACGCATGAAATGAACGAACCCTTGAGCACGACACTTAAACATTCCAGGCCAGAACCGAAATGGGACGCTGACTAAGGGAAACAAAAGTGGCTAGACATCACGCTGAAGTTTCGATGGATACCCTGGTTGAAACTGATCACTTCAGCCAAGGTTATCTTGATATTTAAGTTTTTCTTTTCAAATAAGAAACTCTATATGTCCTTATTTTGAAGATGGATGAAAATTCTCTCCGTTTGCAATAACTTTTGTTATATTATTTACAACGTTGTTCACATGTAAAATAACCGTCTAGCGGTGACGGATTCCGACATCCTAATAAGTCATAATAAGACCGAAACGGACGGTGTTATTTATGTGGTGTCGTTAGACCGCAAAGCATCAGCATCAGCTTATCGAGAGGGAGAGCAGTGGTTTATTATTTATATTTTGCGGGGCCTAAATTTACTTTTAACTTTCTAAGGTAGAATGTGTAAGTTAACCTAGGGTTGTACTTTTGAATGGTTTAACGAATTGAAAATCAAGTGGATAATTGTCTTTGGTTAAATTAACCTAGGGTCATACTTTTGAATGGTTTAACGAATTAAAAATCAAGTGGATAATTGTCTTTGGTTAAATTACCTAGATAAAAGATAGTAGTTGGTTTTAAGTTAATAGTCCTAATTACGGAAAAGAAAAGATGATGGAAGGATATCAGGAGTATGCAGATCAGGAAAATGTTGACCAAGATATCAGTTTGGGCTAGGGAAAGGTAATTACGTTTATGTTAAAGCTAAGATTAGAATGGTGTAGATCTGGTTGGATGAGCCAATTACACAGACATACTTATCTCTAGACTCTCGGAGTTCTTGTTGAGTAGTGAAAAGTATGTTACATGGTTGTATAATTGAAAGGTGACTATACCTCGAAGGTTATCCTCAGTAAAGCACTAGGTTTATTAGTGACTTGAGTTCTATTCCAAACCCACGTTATCAGTTTGGAGAACAGAATAACAACATGCCGTGTTGATTGAACACTGATCACAAACGGAAGGACTCCGTCGAGTTAATTTGACAAAACCTTAAATGAAAACTAACAACCATTTCATCATACTAATGAGATCATACCAATCTAAACACTATACAACATTACAGTTGATATACTGAAAGTAAAGCAAATATAAACCTAATAGATACCTAAACAGTTGATAAGACTTAATCCTAGTGAAACAATCAAACAAGAACATGCAATAGGTTTGGGTCATACAGTCAAGGCACTAACTAGATCTTAACAGCTCCTAAGAGGTCTCTTCAGAATAGTCAATAGGCATACTAGGTCATCCATGTATCAATTCCTAAGTTTTGTGTCCTAAAAGCGCGTTAGATGCCTCTCGCGAACTCCGGCCATACCGAGTTCATAGAATCCTCAGATACAGTATGACCAGGGATCTTAATCTAATGAAGTAGCTAAGTTCATTTAGGTGGACAAGCCCTGATCACAACCTAGGTTGGTCAATCCTTAAGATGCTAGCATACAAATCTATCGGAATCACAAGTTCAGCATAACAATAGTAATCGTACTAATTTAACATAGTTATGCTAACCCAAACTTCTATCATGGCAACATATAGATTAATTAATCTAACATGGTAATATCGGAATGCATTATTAAACATAAATGATAACAATACATGTTTAATTAAAAAGACAAGCGTTTCGGATAAAAACCTGAAAAGGCTGAAGAAATTTGCCCGAGATCGCAGGGACTCAACGGGATATCCTCCAGAAAATAAAAGCTAAGCTAGCTACTACTAAAACTAACTAAAATGTTTGAAAATCTAAATTGAAGTATAAATTGAGTGTGTGTAAAAATGAATGCAAAAAGCTCCTTAAATAGACTTGGGATTTGCCTGCATACGGCTGGCAGGCCGTATGGCCAAGCCGTATGGGCTGGTAAGCCATTTTTCATTCCCATTTGCTGAGGCCGTATGGCAGGCCATTTTTCACACTGGCAGGCTGTATGGCCTGCCCTGGTCAACTTGTGTTTCCTGGATCGTTACTTGTCTTTCACCGTTTTCGCTCTAGAATCTTCTTTTTAGCTCCATTTTACTTGATTCTTTTTGCATCGCCTTTGTAATTACTTAATATAAAAAATTAACTTAAAAAATGATTATTTTGGCGACAAAGTTTGGAACTTTATGGTTTTAGGGCTCAATATCGGGGTAAAAACGTGACTTTTTTGCCGATATCAAGTCCCATGCGAGTTATTTGTACCCCCTTATGAGGTGATTATCTAGCCCTCGCCGATACAAGTTTATACTGATAAACGGCCAAAGAGTAGATGGCATACACACATGTGACTACACAGTGTACATGCCAAACCTAATACAAATGTAGTCTAGACCTACATACGAAGACATGAACTAGTTCGACTAAAAGATAACCATAACACAAACACAAATTGAAATTGACACTTCATTAATCACATCATTTTCATTACAAAATGTATCATTGATTAAATATGTGCAACAAAGTGCAGTATAGGATACTAAAATTGAATATCCAACACTTGCTGAACAGTTGTGCCCTTGGCAGCACAAAGTTCTTCAAAACCTGCAAATTTGATCTCCGACAATGCCTTCTCGGCAGCTTGCAACTCATGCACAGCACCCGGAACAACCCTCCCGGCAATATTAGGGTGAAGGGCAACCCCTCCCCCAATATAATGCTTCTGCATCAACCGCACTGCCTGAACAAAGTTTGCCGCCCCAAAACTTTTCAAGTAAGCATCAAAAGGCACCTTCACGGTGCCGAAGTTGATTGCCTTCTTCAACAGTGAAGGCAAAGTAGCCTGCAAGCGATTACACTCGACCATGGCCACATCCTTCATCAAGGAGACGATGGATATTTCCTTACCCTTCTCTGCCAGCTTCTCCTCGACAGCCTTCAGTCGTTTTTCCAAATCCTCAACAGTAGCGTCCCGGGATTTACCCGCCTCATCCTCCGGGACAAAGCTGTCCAAGACGAAGGCATTTAAAGTCACAAATGCCCGTGCTCGGGCAACCTTCGCCTGATCCCGATAGAGGGCTGAAACAGCTTGTAGAACGGTGGAGGAGGATCCCTTTTCCAGGGCATCCTTACAACCATGATAGTCTATGTCCAGCAGGGAGAAAGCCCGGATGATGTCATCCCCGATAGGGATGTCAAAGGTAGCATCATCAAAACTCTCCAGCGTATACTTGTATTGCCCACCATCCTCATCCTCCACCAGGATAGGCTCCGTCAAGGCGACACCACCGTCAGCAGCAGAAGATCCTACCGGACCTACAAACATAACAAAATTATTAGTACATAATACATGTCATAATAAGAACAAGATAAGTATGCCGGAATGTGCAAATTACCTTTGGCCTTCTTAGACCGTAGCTGAGGAAGCTCATTTATCTTCCTCTTGATAACTGACTGCTCTTCAGTATTAGTCGGTAGAGGAAGGACCAAGTCAGTGCCATCTTCGGGATTCTGCTCCAGGTCTTGGGGGCGACATCCGGCTCACTTTCCAGATTCACCGTGACATTCTCGAACTGTAAGTCGTCGAGATGGCCAAAAGCCATAGCATTGCTGGATTCCATCACTGTCACATATAAACAAACATGGTTAGCATGCCAATAACAAACAAAATACATAAACATTGGCTAGGATCAGTCTCCATCTTCTCCATCATAACAAATGATGAGCTTGACACTTGCATCCGGCTACTGATGGCTCACTCCTCCTAACACAAGCATGGCCTCCGGGTAAGGCCGTTGGGGAAATCTAAAGCCTTGAATGGCTAAGATGTACGTCTTCTCGGTATCGTTCAGTTTGGGACCTTATTGGCCCCCTTCTTTACCTTGTCCGCCCACTCATGCAGGCCAACAAATCGTTCTGGTAACTCTTGGTGATCAACAAAAAAGAATGACTCGCCATTCCTTCAAAGAGTTGTCCATGTCACCGGTAAAGTTAAAAAATCCCCTTTGCTTGATGGAAAACCAACCTATCTCAGACCTTGACACGGTAAAGCAATACCGGAACATACAAACGATCGGGAGATTGTTGTAATAGTTCAGATACATCTCCCACATTACCAATTTTTGGTACGCATGAGGATGTAACTAGGCATGTGCTATTTTGTAATGAGTAAAGAATCGATACATAAATTCGGAATAGGGCAACCAAAAGTTGCCCACCGTGATGGCTGCACCATACATGGTAACCATGCCTGGTGGGGGTTTATGTGCACGATGGTTGGTATCAGGAACTGCCAAGATATAATTAGCTAAAAATGGGTACTTATCTACTAATTCATTGAGATACTCATCGCACACTCGACTCATGATATCATCGATATTTACAAAAGCCGTAGAAGACGATTCGGCGACGTCTATGCTAGTAGATGTGGAAGACTGATCCGCCATATAAATATAAATACAACAATGCACACTAGAACGGAAAAAGGAAGAAGAAATGAGAAAAGAGTTACCTTTTTCGTAAAAAAAACTGTTTGTTTTTAGAAGCAGAAGCGTCTGCAGATACAAAACTGGTAAAAAATGAGAGGAATGAGAAAGATGGCTATTTATAGGTTTAAAAAAAATCAATCCAACGGTCAAGATTAGAGATGGATCTCTAAAAAGGGAATGATAAAAATTGTAAAAAGCTGTTCCTCGAACACTGTTTTAAAAAGTTAAAAAATGGAAAAAACACACAAGGGGGCGTGTCTGCAGAAACTGTATTTTCAAACTGGAAAGCATTTAATGCACATCTAATCAGCAACGTGGGTTCATTTTTGAATTTAGTAAAGGCAACCATTCCGGCTCCCATCACCAAACTGGGGGACTTGATGATACACATAATGATCCGTATCGAAAAGACATTATTAACAACATTCCGCCTAGAACATAACCGGCGTGGACCGTCTCGGGTAAACAACCTCTTCCCGGCCCCCACTTTAGTGATCCAACCAGAAGCTCATTTATGTACACACCCGGGACGAGTCCCGGACAAAGGCTGACCGTGACGTTACATAAAGCAGACTCCCTACCCGGACAAGTGTGCAGGCTACTGGCACCACTTAATCGGGAACAAAACATTGGGAGGTTATGAACCATATTATCACATGAAGACCTACTGAACCAAGTACGACGGGCACCCGACAATCTCTACAAAATCATTTTATGAATCGGTTGCAATCTTACCCGATCAAGAGAATGTCGTGAAGAAGCACTTGAAATAAACACCAGGTGAAGTCCTTTTACCTAAATAAGAGTAAGACACTCGTTCGTCACACTCTAGACGAATCAACTACACTCTCTCGAAAGAATCGTATCTTTCCAAGATAGGTGTGTAGTCCCGGAACATACGCTTGGTCTCGGAACAAGCATACAGTCCCAGAACAGGCACGTGATCCCAGAACAAACAAATGGACTGCACGCCAATTTAGCCCACGAATCTAGGAAAGTTTGTTAGAATCTATTAATGAAAGGGACATGTGCCACGTCAACTCTCGAAATTAGTGAAGTTTGTTATAACCATGAAAGGGACATATGATACGTCATCATTCCCTCGTAGCACCTATAAATACACGAACATAATCATTCATTACATAACACTGGATGCATTAATGTTACTATGCCCAAATTTCTTACTGTAACATTCTCCAGCTAAAAATACAACTCCGTTTGAGATTTCGGTCGATATCAGAGTTAATCTTCACTCTAAGATGTTAACTTATTCGACCCAAATCGAATAAGGTTAATTCTATCGATTGTTTTCAGCCCTCGGAATTCAGATTTCGAATAGGGTTTGCACAGTTATTAGAGATAAAACATTCGACCCACTCTTTTCCGTAAATTAAGCACTCAAATCTAAAATTTATTTCATCTATAACGATTTAGGTTTGATCACTTTCCATTTGACTTTTTGTAGTTTTTTTTGTTCCCAAGGTTATTATCCTCTATCATGTTGATAGAAGATGATATCGGTTCCTTATCCTTTTCTTAGCCACCTTCTTATACTCGTACTGATTTCGCAATATGTAAGTGGCCACCCATTTTGTCAAAAATTCGTTTCTTCCTTTTTGTGTTTCAAGGTGTATCCAAATTCTTGCCAAGATGGAGGCAATTATCAATGATACATAACACTGAAGTGGATTCATCCATTTTCAAGTCATGTTGAGCAAATTGTCCCAAAATTCCAAGAATTTCAAGGAATTGCTCCATTACAGACCTTGTGTCCAACATTTTGTAATTATTAAAATTACTAACAAAGAACTTCATCCTAGAAGCATCTTCGTCAATATACGTGGCCTCCAAAAAATCTCATAATTCCTTAGCCAACCCAACAGATTGATAAACATCAGATAAGATACCACATACCATTTAAGATGTGATCATTTTCCCACTTGCTTCTCTTTCGGGTGTACTCCAACGTTTCATTCTCCACTTCCTCGGGCATAGGGGTTGATAGAACATACACAACCTTCATGGTGTTCAAAAGAAAATCTCATTTTTTTTGAAATCTTCTAAAATCCACTCCTTAAAACATCCCAAGTTTTGTAAACTTGGAAGTCATTTCCTTCACAGATTCATCGGCCATGATTGTTACAAAAACTTGATTAAAATGTTATATAAAATGTGTACGGCTGAAAATAAGATCACCGTATTTTTCCTTAAATCACGTGAACACTTTCGTAATCAACTATTTCGACTCAGCCACGGGTTACACGAAGTCTTGATTCGGATAAAATAAGGAATGATTTATCTTCTTGGCTAAAAGAGAATAAATCTGGGCTATTATAAATTGTATAATCTGATTATAGAGAGTAGAAAGTGTGATGACCCGGGAATTTCCGACTAAATTTAAACTTAATCTTTATATGATTTCGATACGATAAGCAAAGTCTATAATGTTGAGTCTCGAAAATTTTGGAAACTATGTTCATATATTCAAATTACCCTTTGACTATTACCGACGATTCATGAACAATTATTTGTAAATAGGTATGTATATATACTTCAATAAATATATATGATTTGAAATATAATTTATGATGTAATTGTTAAAAATTAATTATGTAAAAATAATAACTATTATTTAAAACATATTTATATATAAATAAAGTATATTAAAAATAAATATTAAATAATAGAAATACTCATTGATGTTTCGATTGATATTAAACAAGTTAAATTCAAACTGATATTATTTTAAAAATAAACGTTGATTTGTAAATAAGTTATATAAGTTATAGCCTTATTAAAATCTATTAGTCAAATTTTAATATTCCATATTTTTCTACCTAGGATTGAGCTCTATTATCAAACGAACCTTTTTGATCACGTTGTTCTCATTTAATGATTAAAATAAATAAATTTATTTAATATAATATTTTGAGATTGTTCTAAATACTTTATCCGCTACTGATTAACAACGGAGTACGAAATACAATCCGTGAAATAAAAGTCCAAAACAATAAGTGAGGCGGCTAAGAAGTTCACGTTTTAATTTTTATTGATTAGTTTATTATTATTAAAATTATTATATTCTCATTTGATTGAATGCATAACCGAATTAAAATGATTACATTATGTTACTGTTGTTGATTGTCCTTTAGGTCTAGACTGTAACATATGCATACATGCATATTTCAGATGCACGCCTTTGATTCATATATATATATATATATATATATATATATATATATATATATATATATATATATATATATATATATATATATATATATATATATATATATATATATATATATATATATATATATTAGCCTCTTATGCTTTTACACAAAATATACCAACTTGATCATATCACTGGCTTTCTGTTTTTCTAGTCGATCCAAAACCCAAAACTACCTCTTTCATCAATCCTTCTAACTATCCTAAATTACTATCCTCTATCTCTATCTTCTTATACAAGAACCCATTTGGTCAATCACCTTAACTGTTGGGACTCACCACATTTCTCTATTGGGATTCAATAGCATACGAGTACCACCCATAACATCGCCTTTCGTCTCACTTGTTTTATGAATTCATCTATTTTCAAACAAACACAATATGATCAACAACCCAACCTTAACCCATTTTTATTTTCTTGTTATTTCATGCGGAAATTACTCCCATCTTCTTCCTGTTTCTGTTTAAACCGCCATCTCTCTACTTCTCTAGCTCTCTCTCTCTCTCTCTCTCTCTCTCTCTCTCTCTCTCTCTCTCTCTCTCTCTCTTTTTTTTTTATTTGAAGCCATCAAACTACCACTCTCATTTTAAACCACCACACCTTAAACGAAAACCCATCAACCAATATTGTTGCAGCTGCTATGATTCTGTTTCTATTCACGTTTAAAAACCAAAACACCAATCCTTTAAACCCGTTAAACTGCAATTTCTTTCAGCTACTGCTCGATGCTACTGCCTAATCAGTTACTGTTTCGATATTAACCATGATGAAAATTTCTGCACGTGTATTACTATATTTGTTGTTGTGTTGCTGTACAGCTGCAACTTCTATTTCCATCACAACCGAACTACATGTCTTTTCTTCATTCTTTCTGTTTCTACTTCACCTCACCCTTGAACCCCCGTTAAACACCCTAAACAATCTTACACAACCACCAAACACCCCAAATTCTACTTGCAGCTATTCGTTATTTCTGTATTCTATTCGAGAAAATCAAAACCAAACACCGAAGGTTCTTTTTCTTTTGCATAAGATAACATGGCTGTTTTTATATATATTTGTCTTGTGCATTTTGGCCAACATCGATCAAGTGGGATTACCCCGCTTATCAATTCCTTTTCGATAGTGGGTGTAATAATAAGTATTAAAGTTAAACCCAATTGGCGATTTAATTGTTTCTTTCATTTCTTTGGTACCCCACTGTTTTGACTAAGAAGTGAAAGTAGATAGATTCGATATATTTTTTTTTGTGGACTAGCATGAAGAGGGGGGGCCAAGATAGTATCCAATGTTACGTTATTCCTGTCATCCTATTATTTTAAATCGTCCAAACAGTTAGTGTAGCAAAGAAAGAACGGATTCTCTATTGTTTAATCAATTTGGGCCGATATGTATATCATTTGGGGGGAGTACTTGTTGAATTGGTCAAGATCCCTTGAAAGTTTTATGTTGGATAAATAGATAATTAAGGATGATTATAATGATTATGATACATGTATGATTAGGATGATGATTAGGAACAAGCTGATAATGGGGAAAATGAATATGGACTGTGATGTTATTGATTAAAGAAGAAAAAGATGAGTAATGACTTCCTATTGATAATAGTAGATACCGTTATGATGATGAATGATATATAATGTTAATGACACACGTATATGATAGTGTTAAATTATGATGAGGTTTATGATAAATTAAGATATGATGATATAAGGATAAAGGTGAAGATACGTAATCCTAATTGTTATGACGATATGGTTACAATATACGATGATGATGTAGACGAGTGATATATGATTATGATGATGATGTTAAAGATGGTCATGATGAGGTGATACGTATGAAATTGCTGATGATTACATCATGTTAATAAAAAATGATAACGGGTTATGATGTATTTGATGATGATCCGAATTAATATTGATTAGGAAGAGAAGAATTAGGGAAGCAGAAACATATAAGCAAAATAGAATTGTTATGGGGATTTAATAAAAAAAACGTGATTAGAGGAGTGGTTAAAGGCATTATCGGGTTAGCGGCACGTCGCGGGTTCAAACCCGGACTTGGGCATTTTTTTAAGGACTACTTCTTTGAGGTTCGTGAATCTGAGGCCAACCCTGCACTTGTTCATGTCTTCATATGTATTTTTACTACGAAATACAGTATAGTGAGTTTCATTTGCTCCCTTTTTAAATGCTTTTGCAATATATATTTTTGGGACTGAGAATACATGCGCTATTTTTATAAATGTTTTACGAAATAGACACAAGTAATCGAAACTACATTATATGGTTGAATGGATCGAAGCCGAATATGCCCCTTTTAAACTTGGTAGCCTAAGAATTAGGGAACAGACTCCCTAATTGACGCGAATCCTAAAGATAGATCTATCGGGCCCAACAAGCTCCATTCTGGAATTTGAAATGCTTTAGTACTTCAAAATTATCATGTCCGATGGGTGTCCCAGAATGATGGGGATATTCTATATGCATCTTGTTAATGTCGGTTACCAGGTGTTCAATCCATATGAATGATTTTTTTATCTCTATGCATTTTGCGAAATGCCTGATATGAGAATGATGTTAATGAAAAATGAAATCTTTTGGTCTATTAAAATGATGGAAATGAATTATTATGATAAACTAATGAACTCACCAACCTTTTGGTTGACACTTTAAAGCATGTTTATTCTCAGGTATGAAAGAAATCTTCCGATGTGCAATTGCTCATTCTAGAGATATTACTTGGAGGCATTCATGACATATTTCAAAAGACGTTGCATTCGAGTCGTTGAGTTCATCAAGATTATTATTAAGTCAATTATAGTTGGATATATTATGAAATGGTATGCATACTGTCAACTTTCAATGTAATGAAAGTTTGTCTTTTAAAAACGAATGCAATGTTTGTAAAATGTATCATATAGAGGTCAAGTACCTCGCGATGTAACCAATTGTAATATATTCATCCAGATGGATTGGGACGGGTTGTTATAGTTGGTATCAGAGCGGTGGTTTTAGAGAACCAGGTCTTGCATTAGTGTGTCTAACTGATAGTTGTTTAGATGCATTAGTGGGTCTGGACTTCGACCGTGTCTGCATGTTAAAAGTTTTGCTTATCATTTCATGTCAAAAATCATCTACTTATCATCTTTGGAAATTACGTGCTTATCATTCTTAGTCTAGACACTTCTTATTGCATTAGTTGCATGAATAGTTTAGAGACAAAATTCAGATCTTAGCGTATCTGTTACTGTAGACTTTATCTGACACGTTTCCATAATTTCCTCTGTAATCTACGGGATCTTCTGTACTATACATAGATATAGATATTCTATGTAATTAGAATATCATCCGATATCCAAAAATCATTTCATAAAATCCTTTACCTAACCGTGTAAGATGAATTCCGCAACCAGTTCAAGTTCGTCGGATTCCGATAACTATTCCGATATGGATTTTCACTCGAGCTCCAAAAGCAGTGTAACCGGAATGGATCAACCGATTAGCCATCATCTATTCTGGATTAATTGGGGCTGGGTTCGTAGCCTCCTCAATCATTGGAGACAAGAAGAAGGTGATCCTTTTCATCCACCACATTGCCCTCTTGGCGAAGAACCTGAAGCACTTACCAGCGAACCTGTCCAAAACACCATTTTCTCTCTCATTTCTAGAGTATCTCGTCATGATTATATACTATATCAAATTCTAGATCATATTTATCCGCTCGTCCGAACCGACAATCACCCCGGTGTAATAGAAGAAGTCAACGAGCTTCGTACTCGGGTAGTGGCTTTGAAGAATATGGTGCAAAGGTTACAAACACCAGCAGCAGCACTAGCAGCATAACCGGTACCACCATTACTAACGCCAACAGTACCATTACCACCACCAACAACAACCGCATCGTAAATCCCAACTTCACAATCTGTCACACGAACATCAACGTCATACGCACCATAGATACCAAGGAGTACCAACAACAATGAACGATGAAGTATTAATTCATAACTTCATTGAAGAAATATTCTACGAAGAATATGTGGTTTCTAAAAGTTTTAGAGATTATTTATTCTAGCTCAAACCAAAAATCAAATGAGTTTAATATCATATTGACTCATTAAATCCATGATTACATCTGAAGAAAATATATATGTATATATATTTTCATAAAGATTGTAATTAAAAATTCTTTTGTACTAACTGTTAATGGTGAAAATATTTTAACGGGTAGGTAATACCCGAGGAATATTTAGATTTCACTTTAATAAATTACACTGTACGTTCTTCGAATCTGATTTAACAGTCACATACTATCCTATTTACAACCACAGATATACGAATTCGTTCACCACAGAATAACCATTTTCATTCAATTTTATATTTGGATTTTGACTTATCAGAATCCAACAAGTGGCATAATGAAGAAAACATTTGACAAAATAAAATTTGTTAGAAACAAACAAATTAACTATGAGAAATTTTGTTAAGAATCCACGCTGACAAAATCCTAACTAACTGTTCCTAGCTAACTGTTAATTCCTTATTACATTTTAATTATCACAATTTATTTTATCGCAATTTAATTCTCGCAATTTAATTTATTATCATTTAATTTCTGTTATTTATTTTACGCACTTTAAATATCGGGACACGTATACAAGGTTTTGACATATCATATCGACACATCTATATATATTATTTGGAATAACCATAGACACTCTATATGCAGTAATGCTGAAGTTAGCTATACAGGGTAGAGGTTGATTCTACAATAATATATATACTTTGAGTTGTGATCGAGTCTGAGACATGTACACGGGTCACGATACGTATTAATTAATTCGAATAATATATATTAAACTATATATGAATTATTGGACTGTTAACTCTGGACTATCGACTGTGGACTGCCAACATTGGACAATTAAAATGAATTAAAATATTGATTATAACATATGAAACTAAACAATTCTTCAAGTTTGCCACTTGATTTCATCTTAAACCTCATTTGTATCTTGACGATTACAATCTGCGTTCAAAACCTTTCATGACTCTTGAAAACACCTCAATCGAGAGGATGATCCAACCACACGATACCTACGAAAAGAAGAACTTATGCATATGGGCATGCACCTGAAAATTCTTGGAAGCTAAGTAGAAGTTTAAAATGAACTTATAATTCCTTGGCATTGTTATTACCAAAAATAACTTTGCAACCTCTTTCCAAATTAGCCAAATTTGTCACAGCTCCAGCAAGTCAACTTCGACTTTTCAGTCAGACTAGCCTTACTATAACCTTAATTTATATGCGTGCTCTAAAATGTCCCGTTCATATTGATTATAAACGTTCCATATTAATTGATTTCTTCGCGAGGTTTTAACCTCTATATGAGACATTTTTCAATGACTGCATTCATTTTTAAAACAACCATAACCTTTATTTTATCGATAATGGTTTAAAAAGCATTACGTAGATTATCAAGTAATGATAATCTAAAATATACCGTTTACACACGACCATTACATAATGGTTTACAATAAGAATATATTACATCAAAAATAAGTTTCTTGAATGCAGTTTTTACATAATATCATACAAGCATGGACTCCAAATCTTGTCCTTATTTTAGTATGCAACAGCGGAAGCTCTTAATAATCACCTGAGAATAAACATGCTTAAAACGTCAACAAAAATGTTGGTGAGTTATAGGTTTAACCTATATATATTATCAAATCATAATAATAATAGACCACAAGATTTCATATTTCAATATACATCCCATACATAGAGATAAAATTCATTCATATGGTGAACACCTGGTAACCGACATTAACAGAATGCATATAAGAATATCCCCTATCATTTCGGGAAATCCTTCGGACATGATAAACACGAATTCAAAGTACTAAAGCAACCGGTACTTTGGATGGGGTTCGTTAGGCCCAATAGATCTATCTTTACGATTCGCGTCAATTAGTAGAGTAAATTCCTAGGTTACCAAGCAAAAGGGGCATATTCGGCTTCGATCATTCACCCATATAATGTAGTTTCAATTACTTGTGTCTATTTCGTAAAACATTTATAAAACTGCATGTATTCTCATCCCAAAATATTAGATTTTAAAAGTGAGACTATAACTCACTTTCACAGATTTTTACTTCATCGGGAAGTAAGACTTGGCCACTGGTCGATTCACGAACCTATAACAAATATGTACATATATATCAAAGTATGTTCAAAATATATTTACAACACTTTTAATAAATTTTGATGTTTTAAGTTTATTAAGTCAGCTGTCCTCGTTAGTAACCTACAACTAGTTGTCCATAGTTAGATGTGTAGTGACCCGAACTTTTCCATGTTTATATATATTAATTGAGATTGATATTTACATGATTAAATGTTTCCAACATCTTAAGCAATCAAACTTGTTAAGACTTGATTAATTGAAATATGTTTCATATAGACAATTGACCACCCAAGTTGACCGGTGATTCACGAACGTTAAAACTTGTAAAAACTATATGATGACATATATATGGATATATATATAGTTAACATGATACTATGATAAGTAAACATATCATTAAGTATATTAACAATGAACTACATATGTAAAAACAAGACTACTAACTTAATGATTTTTAAACGAGACATATATGTAACGATTATCGTTGTAAAGACATTTAATGTATTTATATCATATTAAGAGATATTCATACATGATAATATCATGATAATATAATAATTTAAAATCTCATTTGATATTATAAACATTGGGTTAACAACATTTAACAAGATCGTTAACCTAAAGGTTTCAAAACAACACTTACATGTAACGACTAACGATGACTTAACGACTCAGTTAAAATGTATATACATGTAGTGTTTTAATATGTATTTATACACTTTTGAAAGACTTCAATACACTTATCAAAATACTTCTACTTAACAAAAATGCATACAATTACATCCTCGTTCAGTTTCATCAACAATTCTACTCGTATGCACCCGTATTCGTACTCGTACAATACACAGCTTTTAGATGTATGTACTATTGGTATATACACTCCAATGATTAGCTATTAGCAGCCCATGTGAGTCACCTAACACATGTGGGAACCATCATTTGGCAACTAGCATGAAATATCTCATAAAATTACAAAAATATGAGTAATCATTCATGACTTATTTACATGAAAACAAAATTACATATCCTTTATATCTAATCCATACACCAACGACCAAAAACACCTACAAACACTTTCATTCTTCAATTTTCTTCATCTAATTGAACTCTCTCAAGTTCTATCTTCAAGTTCTAAGTGTTCTTCATAAATTCCAAAAGTTCTAGTTTCATAAAATCAAGAATACTTTCAAGTTTGCTAGCTCACTTCCAATCTTGTAAGGTGATCATCCAACCTCAAGAAATCTTTGTTTCTTATAGTAGGTTATCATTCTAATACAAGGTAATAATCATATTCAAACTTTGGTTCAATTTCTATAACTATAACAATCTTATTTCAAGTGATGATCTTACTTGAACTTGTTTTCGTGTCATGATTCTGCTTCAAGAACTTCGAGCCATCCAAGGATCCATTGAAGCTAGATCCATTTTTCTATTTTCCAGTAGGTTTATCCAAGGAAATTAAGGTAGTAATGATGTTCATAACATCATTCGATTCATACATATAAAGCTATCTTATTCGAAGGTTTAAACTTGTAATCACTAGAACATAGTTTAGTTAATTCTAAACTTGTTCGCAAACAAAAGTTAATCCTTCTAACTTGACTTTTAAAATCAACTAAACACATGTTCTATATCTATATGATATGCTAACTTAATGATTTAAAACCTGGAAACACGAAAAACACCGTAAAACCGGATTTACGCCGTCGTAGTAACACCGCGGGCTGTTTTGGGTTAGTTAATTAAAAATTATGATAAAGTTTGATTTAAAAGTTGTTATTCTGAGAAAATGATTTTTATTATGAACATGAAACTATATCCAAAAATTATGGTTAAACTCAAAGTGGAAGTATGTTTTCTAAAATGGTCATCTAGACGTCGTTCTTTCGACTGAAATGACTACCTTTACAAAAATGACTTGTAACTTATTTTTCCAACTATAAACCTATACTTTTTATGTTTAGATTCATAAAATATAGTTCAATATGAAACCATAGCAATTTGATTCACTCAAAACGGATTTAAAATGAAGAAGTTATGGGTAAAACAAGATTGGATAATTTTTCTCATTTTAGCTACGTGAAAATTGGTAACAAATCTATTCCAACCATAACTTAATCAACTTGTATTGTATATTATGTAATCTTGAGATACCATAGACACGTATACAATGTTTCGACCTATCATGTCGACACATCTATATATATTTCGGAACAACCATAGACACTCTATATGTGAATGTTGGAGTTAGCTATACAGGGTTGAGGTTGATTCCAAAATATATATAGTTTGAGTTGTGATCAATACTGAGATACGTATACATTGGGTCGTGGATTGATTCAAGATAATATTTATCGATTTATTTCTGTACATCTAACTGTGGACAACTAGTTGTAGGTTACTAACGAGGACAGCTGACTTAATAAACTTAAAACATCAAAATATATTAAAAGTGTTGTAAATATATTTTGAACATACTTTGATATATATGTATATATTGTTATAGGTTCGTGAATCAACCAGTGGCCAAGTCTTACTTCCCGACGAAGTAAAATTCTGTGAAAGTGAGTTATAGTCCCACTTTTAAAATCTAATATTTTTGGGATGAGAATACATGCAGGTTTTATAAATGATTTACAAAATAGACACAAGTACGTGAAACTACATTCTATGGTTGAATTATCGAAATCGAATATGCCCCTTTTTATTAAGTCTGGTAATCTAAGAATTAGGGAACAGACACCCTAATTGACGCGAATCCTAAAGATAGATCTATTGGGCCTAACAAACCCCATCCAAAGTACCGGATGCTTTAGTACTTCGAAATTTATATCATATCCGAAGGGTGTCCCGGAATGATGGGGATATTCTTATATATGCATCTTATTATTGTCGGTTACCAGGTGTTCACCATATGAATGATTTTTATCTCTATGTATGGGATGTGTATTGAAATATGAAATCTTGTGGTCTATTGTTACGATTTGATATATATAGGTTAAACCTATAACTCACCAACATTTTTGTTGACGTTTTAAGCATGTTTATTCTCAGGTGATTATTAAGAGCTTCCGCTGTCGCATACTTAAATAAGGACAAGATTTGGAGTCCATGCTTGTATGATATTGTGTAAAAACTGCATTCAAGAAACTTATTTTGTTGTAACATATTTGTATTGTAAACCATTATGTAATGGTCGTGTGTAAACAGGATATTTTAGATTATCATTATTTGATAATCTACGTAAAGCTTTTTAAACCTTTATTGATGAAATAAAGGTTATGGTTTGTTTAAAAATGAATGCAGTCTTTGAAAAACGTCTCATATAGAGGTCAAAACCTCGCAACGAAATCAATTAATATGGAACGTTTTTAATCAATAAGAACGGGACATTTCAGTTGGTATCCGAGCGTTGGTCTTAGAGAACCAGAAAATTTGCATTAGTGTGTCTTATCGAGTTTGTTAGGATGCATTAGTGAGTCTGGACTTCGACCGTGTTTTTTTTTTTTTAAAAATGATTGCTTAACATTTTTGTTGGAAACTATATATTTTTAACATATGAATATTATGTGATATATTAATCTCTTAACGTGTTTGATATTATGTGATAGATGTCTACCTCTAGAACAAGTCCCATTGACTCACCTAATAATAATGAAGAGTCAAATGTAAATTGGAATGATTTGTGGACTGATTCACAAGTTCCCGAAGAGGAACCGGAAGAAGAGTCGGAACCGGAAGAAGAATCAGAACCGGAAGAAGAATCGGAACCGGATGAAGAAATAGAACCGGTGGGGGAAATAATAAAACGGTTAAGTAAAAGAAAATCCTCAACCAACCGACCAAAGTTAATTATGGTCAATGGTGTTTCCGCCAAGGAAGCAAAATATTGGGAGGATTACCAATTCTCCGATGAATCGGATTCCGACGAGAATTCCGATGATGTTATAGAAATTACCCCAACTGAATTTAAAAAGGCAAAAGAAAATAATAAGGGAAAGGGCATAAAAATAGAGAAATCTAATTCCAACCCCGATGAACTTTATATGTATCGTCAACCCCCGAAGTCCTTAAGTTGTAACAATGACCCGGGAACCTCTAAACCACCAGGTTTTTCTAAACCAATGTGGACAACGACGGCTCGTATTAGGGGAACATCATATATCCCTAGAAACTTGGCAAAACGAACCAAAACCGATGAAGAAGAAACGAGCGAGTCGGAATAAGATAGTTGTATTCGTGTGGTGTAATATATGTAATATAGTGTGCTTATGCTTTATGATATATGTAAAAATTGCTTGTATTAATAAGTATTTTTTTATGAATCTAACTCTTGTCTATTTTACAGTTTAAAAACACAAAATGGATAGACAACCCAATATTTTAAGAGACCTACCCGGAGACATGATTGATGAAATCTTGTCTAGAGTCGGTCAGAATTCCTCGGCACAACTATTTAAGGCGAGATCAGTTTGTAAGACATTCGAAGAACATTCCAAGAATGTCTTGGTTTATAAGAGACTTTCGTTTGAAAGATGGGGGATATCACATTGGGAAACCCATAAGTTACGATGTGTTTACTTTGACGCATATATTGCGGGGAACCCAAATGCTATTTTACGCAACGGGTTAAGAAATTATTTTGACTCAATATATCCGAATATTGGACTTCGTGATTTAGAAAAAGCGGCTAACATGCAACATAAAGAAGCATGTTATGCTTACGGATTAGTAATGTTCGCTTCTCACCAAAGTGAGAACAAGAACATCGGGCTACAACTATTAAACAAAACGTTTCCACAAGTGACGGAGTCGGTAATTGGGGTAAGAAATGAGGTTTTTAGATTATTACGGGACTGTTGGACATTACGTAACCCTCGTCCCTTTGATGACGTTACAAAACGCTGTCTTATCAACGGCCATAACGGTTATGTTGCACAAGACCAAGGATGGGAAGTAGTCCTAGTAAAACCAGAATGCATGACTTGTTTCTGGACGTATGAATTACGTGTCTTTATTGCCTTTGCCGAACGGCTTGTGTACTAGCTAGAATTGTCTTCACAACTATCTTGTATCAAAGTTATTGTGTGCTATATTTCATGCTTTATGTAAAATAAGCGGTATTGTAAGTTTGTAAAATATTGTATAAAAGTTTGAACGCGAAATATTATTACAATCAGTTTTTCATATAGAATTGTAGTAGTTGAATTGTATATTAGCTACTAAGTATGAACTTAACGGGTAGGTACTACCCGAATTTAAACTTATAAAACGCTAATATGAAGAAAAAGCTTTTATAAATGAGTTCATATTATGCTACGAAATACTATTAACTACTCTTAATATTCTGTATGATTAACTTGTTCCATTTAACTATTTTGAAGGAAATGGCACCGACTACTCGACACACCGTGAATATGAATGAAGAGGAATTCCGTACTTTTCTAGCTTCAAACATAGCCGCAGTACAGGCTGCGCTACATACCAACAATAACCTTGGATCTAACAGTACAGGAAATCGTGTAGGATGCACCTACAAAGAATTCACTGCCTGCAAACCTTTGGAATTTGATGGAACCGAAGGACCGATCGGATTGAAACGGTGGACCGAGAAGGTCGAATCGGTGTTTGCCATAAGTAAGTGTACTGAAGAGGACAAAGTAAAGTACGCTACGCATACCTTCACAGGTTCTGCGTTAACATGGTGGAATACCTATCTAGAGCAAGTGGGACAAGACGATGCGTACGCACTACCGTGGTCAGCATTCAAGCACTTGATGAACGAGAAGTACCGTCCCAGAACCGAGGTCAATAAGCTCAAGACAGAACTTAGAGGGTTACGAACCCAAGGATTTGATATTACCACGTACGAAAGACGATTCACAGAATTGTGCCTATTGTGTCCGGGAGCATTCGAAGATGAGGAAGAGAAGATCGACGCGTTTGTGAAAGGATTACCGGAAAGAATCTAAGAAGATATAAGTTCACACGAGCCCGCCTCCATACAACAGGCATGTAGAATGGCTCACAAACTCGTGAACCAAATTGAAGAAAGAATTAAAGAACAGACTGCTGAAGAGGCCAATGTGAAGCAAGTCAAAAGAAAGTGGGAGGAAAACGGTGATAAGAATCACCAATACAACAACAACAGCAATTACAACAATAATCGCAACAATTATCCCAACAATCGCAACATCAATCGTAACTACAACAAACGGCCCAACAACAACAACAACAACAACAACAACTACAACAATCATCCCAACAACAATAATAACCGCAACAACAACAATAATCAGAAGCAGCTATGCCAAAGGTGTGAAAAGAATCACTCGGGGTTCTGCACCAAATTTTGCAACAAGTGTAAAAGAAATGGTCATAGCGCGGCGAAGTGTGAGGTCTACGGACCAGGGGTTAATAGAACGAAAGGAACAAATGGTGTCGGAACGAGTAATGGCGGAGCAAGTAGTGTTGGAGCAAGTTATGCCAATGTAGTTTGTTATAAATGTGGAAAACCGGGCCACATTATTAGAAATTGCCCGAACCAGGAGAACACGAATGGACAAGGCCGTGGAAGAGTTTTCAATATTAATGCGGCAGAGGCACAGGAAGATCCGGAGCTTGTTACGGGTACGTTTCTTATTGACAATAAATCTGCTTACGTTTTATTTGATTCGGGTGCGGATAGAAGCTATATGAGTAGAGATTTTTGTGCTAAATTAAGTTGTCCATTGACGCCTTTGGATAGTAAATTTTTACTCGAATTAGCAAATGGTAAATTAATTTCAGCAGATAATATATGTCGGAATCGAGAAATTAAACTGGTTAGCGAAACATTTAAGATTGATTTGATACCAGTAGAGTTAGGGAGTTTTGATGTGATAATCGGTATGGACTGGTTGAAAGAAGTGAAAGCGGAGATCGTTTGTTACAAAAATGCAATTCGCATTATACGAGAAAAAGGAAAACCCTTAATGGTGTACGGAGAAAAGGGCAACACGAAGCTACATCTTATTAGTAATTTGAAGGCACAAAAACTAATAAGAAAAGGTTGCTATGCTGTTCTAGCACACGTCGAGAAAGTACAAACTGAAGAAAAGAGCATCAGTGATGTTCCCATTGCAAAAGAATTTCCCGATGTATTTCCGAAAGAATTACCGGGATTACCCCCACATCGATCCGTTGAATTTCAAATAGATCTTGTACCAGGAGCTGCACCAATAGCTCGTGCTCCTTACAGACTCGCACCCAGCGAGATGAAAGAACTACAAAGCCAATTACAAGAACTTTTAGAGCGTGGTTTCATTCGACCAAGCACATCACCGTGGGGATCTCCTGTTTTGTTTGTCAAGAAGAAAGATGGTACATTCAGGTTGTGTATCGACTACCGAGAGTTGAACAAACTTACCATCAAGAACCGCTACCCACTACCGAGAATCGATGACTTATTTGATCAACTACAAGGCTCGTCTGTTTATTCAAAGATTGACTTACGTTCCGGGTATCATCAAATGCGGGTGAAAGAAGATGATATTCCAAAGACTGCTTTCAGAACACGTTACGGTCATTACGAGTTTATGGTCATGCCGTTTGGTTTAACTAATGCACCAGCTGTGTTCATGGACCTTATGAACCGAGTGTGTGGACCATACCTTGACAAGTTTGTCATTGTTTTCATTGATGACATACTTATTTACTCAAAGAATGACCAAGAACACGGTGAACATTTGAGAAAGGTGTTAGAAGTATTGAGGAAGGAAGAATTGTACGCTAAGTTTTCAAAGTGTGCATTTTGGTTGGAAGAAGTTCAATTCCTCGGTCACATAGTGAACAAAGAAGGTATTAAGGTGGATCCGGCAAAGATAGAAACTGTTGAAAAGTGAGAAACCCCGAAAACTCCGAAACACATACGCCAGTTTTTAGGACTAGCTGGTTACTACAGAAGGTTCATCCAAGACTTTTCCAGAATAGCAAAACCCTTGACTGCATTAACGCATAAAGGGAAGAAATTTGAATGGAATGATGAACAAGAGAAAGCGTTTCAGTTATTGAAGAAAAAGCTAACTACGGCACCTATATTGTCATTGCCTAAAGGGAATGATGATTTTGTGATTTATTGTGACGCATCAAAGCAAGGTCTCGGTTGTGTATTAATGCAACGAACGAAGGTGATTGCTTATGCGTCTAGACAATTGAAGATTCACGAACAAAATTATACGACGCATGATTTGGAATTAGGCGCGGTTGTTTTTGCATTAAAGACTTGGAGGCACTACTTATATGGGGTCAAAAGTATTATATATACCGACCACAAAAGTCTTCAACACATATTTAATCAGAAACAACTGAATATGAGGCAGCGTAGGTGGATTGAATTATTGAATGATTACGATTTTGAGATTCGTTACCACCCGGGGAAGGCAAATGTGGTAGCCGATGCCTTGAGCAGGAAGGATAGAGAACCCATTCGAGTAAAATCTATGAATATAATGATTCATAATAACCTTACTACTCAAATAAAGGAGGCGCAACAAAGAGTTTTAAAAGAGGGAAATTTAAAGGATGAAATACCCAAAGGATCGGAGAAGCATCTTAATATTCGGGAAGACGGAACCCGGTATAGGGCTGAAAGGATTTGGGTACCAAAATTTGGAGATATGAGAGAAATGGTACTTAGAGAAGCTCATAAAACCAGATACTCAATACATCCTGGAACGGGGAAGATGTACAAGGATCTCAAGAAACATTTTTGGTGGCCGGGTATGAAAGCCGATGTTGCTAAATACGTAGGAGAATGTTTGACGTGTTCTAAGGTCAAAGCTGAGCATCAGAAACCATCAGGTCTACTTCAACAACCCGAAATCCCGGAATGGAAATGGGAAAACATTACCATGGATTTCATCACTAAATTGCCAAGGACTGCAAGTGGTTTTGATACTATTTGGGTAATAGTTGACCGTCTCACCAAATCAGCACACTTCTTGCCAATAAGAGAAGATGACAAGATGGAGAAGTTAGCACGACTGTATTTGAAGGAAGTCATCTCCAGACATGGAATACCAATCTCTATTATCTCTGATAGGGATGGCAGATTTATTTCAAGATTCTGGCAGACATTACAGCAAGCATTAGGAACTCGTCTAGACATGAGTACTGCCTATCATCCACAAACTGATGGGCAGAGCGAAAGGACGATACAAACGCTTGAAGACATGCTACGAGCATGTGTTATTGATTTCGGAAACAGTTGGGATCGACATCTACCGTTAGCAGAATTTTCCTACAACAACAGCTACCATTCAAGCATTGAGATGGCGCCGTTTGAAGCACTTTATGGTAGAAAGTGCAGGTCTCCGATTTGTTGGAGTGAAGTGGGGGATAGACAGATTACGGGTCCGGAGATTATACAAGAAACTACCGAGAAGATCATCCAAATTCAACAACGGTTGAAAACCGCCCAAAGTCGACAAAAGAGCTACGCTGACATTAAAAGAAAAGATATAGAATTTGAAATTGGAGAGATGGTCATGCTTAAAGTTGCACCTTGGAAAGGTGTTGTTCGATTTGGTAAACGAGGGAAATTAAATCCAAGGTATATTGGACCATTCAAGATTATTGATCGTGTCGGACCAGTAGCTTACCGACTAGAGTTACCTCAACAACTCGCGGCTGTACATAACACTTTCCACGTCTCGAATTTAAAGAAATGTTTTGCTAAAGAAGATCTCACTATTCCATTAGATGAAATCCAAATCAACGAAAAACTTCAATTCATCGAAGAACCCGTCGAAATAATGGATCGTGAGGTTAAAAGACTTAAGCAAAATAAGATACCAATTGTTAAGGTTCGATGGAATGCTCGTAGAGGACCCGAGTTCACCTGGGAGCATGAAGATCAGATGAAGAAGAAATACCCGCATCTATTTCCAGAAGATTCGTCAACACCTTCAACAGCTTAAAATTTCGGGACGAAATTTATTTAACGGGTAGGTACTGTAGTGACCCGAACTTTTCCATGTTTATATATATTAATTGAGATTGATATTTACATGATTAAATGTTTCCAACATCTTAAGCAATCAAACTTGTTAAGACTTGATTAATTGAAATATGTTTCATATAGACAATTGACCACCCAAGTTGACCGGTGATTCACGAACGTTAAAACTTGTAAAAACTATATGATGACATATATATGGATATATATATAGTTAACATGATACTATGATAAGTAAACATATCATTAAGTATATTAACAATGAACTACATATGTAAAAACAAGACTACTAACTTAATGATTTTTAAACGAGACATATATGTAACGATTATCGTTGTAAAGACATTTAATGTATTTATATCATATTAAGAGATATTCATACATGATAATATCATGATAATATAATAATTTAAAATCTCATTTGATATTATAAACATTGGGTTAACAACATTTAACAAGATCGTTAACCTAAAGGTTTCAAAACAACACTTACATGTAACGACTAACGATGACTTAACGACTCAGTTAAAATGTATATACATGTAGTGTTTTAATATGTATTTATACACTTTTGAAAGACTTCAATACACTTATCAAAATACTTCTACTTAACAAAAATGCATACAATTACATCCTCGTTCAGTTTCATCAACAATTCTACTCGTATGCACCCGTATTCGTACTCGTACAATACACAGCTTTTAGATGTATGTACTATTGGTATATACACTCCAATGATTAGCTATTAGCAGCCCATGTGAGTCACCTAACACATGTGGGAACCATCATTTGGCAACTAGCATGAAATATCTCATAAAATTACAAAAATATGAGTAATCATTCATGACTTATTTACATGAAAACAAAATTACATATCCTTTATATCTAATCCATACACCAACGACCAAAAACACCTACAAACACTTTCATTCTTCAATTTTCTTCATCTAATTGAACTCTCTCAAGTTCTATCTTCAAGTTCTAAGTGTTCTTCATAAATTCCAAAAGTTCTAGTTTCATAAAATCAAGAATACTTTCAAGTTTGCTAGCTCACTTCCAATCTTGTAAGGTGATCATCCAACCTCAAGAAATCTTTGTTTCTTATAGTAGGTTATCATTCTAATACAAGGTAATAATCATATTCAAACTTTGGTTCAATTTCTATAACTATAACAATCTTATTTCAAGTGATGATCTTACTTGAACTTGTTTTCGTGTCATGATTCTGCTTCAAGAACTTCGAGCCATCCAAGGATCCATTGAAGCTAGATCCATTTTTCTATTTTCCAGTAGGTTTATCCAAGGAAATTAAGGTAGTAATGATGTTCATAACATCATTCGATTCATACATATAAAGCTATCTTATTCGAAGGTTTAAACTTGTAATCACTAGAACATAGTTTAGTTAATTCTAAACTTGTTCGCAAACAAAAGTTAATCCTTCTAACTTGACTTTTAAAATCAACTAAACACATGTTCTATATCTATATGATATGCTAACTTAATGATTTAAAACCTGGAAACACGAAAAACACCGTAAAACCGGATTTACGCCGTCGTAGTAACACCGCGGGCTGTTTTGGGTTAGTTAATTAAAAATTATGATAAAGTTTGATTTAAAAGTTGTTATTCTGAGAAAATGATTTTTATTATGAACATGAAACTATATCCAAAAATTATGGTTAAACTCAAAGTGGAAGTATGTTTTCTAAAATGGTCATCTAGACGTCGTTCTTTCGACTGAAATGACTACCTTTACAAAAATGACTTGTAACTTATTTTTCCAACTATAAACCTATACTTTTTCTGTTTAGATTCATAAAATATAGTTCAATATGAAACCATAGCAATTTGATTCACTCAAAACGGATTTAAAATGAAGAAGTTATGGGTAAAACAAGATTGGATAATTTTTCTCATTTTAGCTACGTGAAAATTGGTAACAAATCTATTCCAACCATAACTTAATCAGCTTGTATTGTATATTATGTAATCTTGAGATACCATAGACACGTATACAATGTTTCGACCTATCATGTCGACACATCTATATATATTTCGGAACAACCATAGACACTCTATATGTGAATGTTGGAGTTAGCTATACAGGGTTGAGGTTGATTCCAAAATATATATAGTTTGAGTTGTGATCAATACTGAGATACGTATACATTGGGTCGTGGATTGATTCAAGATAATATTTATCGATTTATTTCTGTACATCTAACTGTGGACAACTAGTTGTAGGTTACTAACGAGGACAGCTGACTTAATAAACTTAAAACATCAAAATATATTAAAAGTGTTGTAAATATATTTTGAACATACTTTGATATATATGTATATATTGTTATAGGTTCGTGAATCAACCAGTGGCCAAGTCTTACTTCCCGACGAAGTAAAATTCTGTGAAAGTGAGTTATAGTCCCACTTTTAAAATCTAATATTTTTGGGATGAGAATACATGCAGGTTTTATAAATGATTTACAAAATAGACACAAGTACGTGAAACTACATTCTATGGTTGAATTATCGAAATCGAATATGCCCCTTTTTATTAAGTCTGGTAATCTAAGAATTAGGGAACAGACACCCTAATTGACGCGAATCCTAAAGATAGATCTATTGGGCCTAACAAACCCCATCCAAAGTACCGGATGCTTTAGTACTTCGAAATTTATATCATATCCGAAGGGTGTCCCGGAATGATGGGGATATTCTTATATATGCATCTTATTATTGTCGGTTACCAGGTGTTCACCATATGAATGATTTTTATCTCTATGTATGGGATGTGTATTGAAATATGAAATCTTGTGGTCTATTGTTACGATTTGATATATATAGGTTAAACCTATAACTCACCAACATTTTTGTTGACGTTTTAAGCATGTTTATTCTCAGGTGATTATTAAGAGCTTCCGCTGTCGCATACTTAAATAAGGACAAGATTTGGAGTCCATGCTTGTATGATATTGTGTAAAAACTGCATTCAAGAAACTTATTTTGTTGTAACATATTTGTATTGTAAACCATTATGTAATGGTCGTGTGTAAACAGGATATTTTAGATTATCATTATTTGATAATCTACGTAAAGCTTTTTAAACCTTTATTGATGAAATAAAGGTTATGGTTTGTTTAAAAATGAATGCAGTCTTTGAAAAACGTCTCATATAGAGGTCAAAACCTCGCAACGAAATCAATTAATATGGAACGTTTTTAATCAATAAGAACGGGACATTTCAAGATGTACAGAAATAAATTGATATGTATTATCTTGAATCAATCCACGACCCAGTGTATACATGTCTCAGGCTAGATCACAACTCAAAGTATATATATTTTTGGAATCAACCTCAACCCTGTATAGCTAACTCCAACATTACTGCATATAGAGTGTCTATGGTTGTTCCAAATAATATATATATATGGGTCGATATGATATGTCAAAACATTTGCATACGTGTCTATGGTATCCCAAGATTACATAATATAATAGAATACATGTATAATGCAATATAAGTTAGCTAGGATATGATTAATATAAATTTGTTACCAATTTTCACATAGCTACAACAAGCAAAAATATCCAATCTTGTTTTACCCATAACTTCTTCGTTTTAAATCCGTTTGAGTGTTTCAAGTTGCTATGGTTTAATATTGAACTTAAGTTTATGAATCTAAATAGAAAAAGTATAAGTTTATTGTCGAAAATACAGGTTACAAGTCGTTTTTGTAGAGGTAGTCATTTCAGTCGAAAGAACGACGTCTAGATGACCATTTTGGAAAACATACTTCCACTTTGAGTTTAACCATGATTTTTGGATATAGTTTCATGTTCATAAGAAAAATCATTTTCCCAGAAGTAAAACTTTTAAATCAAAGTTTATCATAGTTTTTAATAAACTAACCCAAAACCGCCCGCGGTGTTACTACGACGGCGTATATCCGGTTTTACGGTATTTTTCGTGTTTTCCGATTTTAAATCATTAAGTTAGCATATCATATAGATATAGAACATGTGTTTATTTGATTTTAAAAGTCAAGTTAGAAGGATTAACTTTTGTTTGCGAACAAGTTTAGAATTAACTAAACTATGTTCTAGTGATTTCAAGTTTAAACCTTCGAATAAGGTAGTTTTATATATATGAATTGAATGATGTTATGAACATCATTACTACATCAGGTTTTGTGGATAAACTTACTGGAAATGATAAAAATATATCTAGCTTCAAAGGATCCTTGGATGGCTTGAAAGTTTTTGAAGCAGAATCATGACACGAAAACAAGTTCAAGTAAGATTTCCACTCGAAATAAGATTGTTATAGTTATAGAAATTGAATCAAAGTTTGAATATGAGTATTACCTTGTATTAGAAAGATATCTTACTGTAAATAAGAAAGATTTTTTGAGGTTGGATGATCATTTTACAAGATTGGAAGTAAGCTAGCAAACTTGGAAGTATTCTTGATTTTATGAAACTAGAACTTATAGAATTTATGAAGAACACTTAGAACTTGAAGATAGAACTTGAGAGAGATCAATTAGATGAAGAAAATTGAAGAATGAAAGTGTTTGTAGGTGTTTTTGGTCGTTGGTATATGGATTAGATATAAAGGATGTGTAATTTTGTTTACTTGTAAATAAGTCATGAATGATTACTAATATTTTTGTAATTTTATGAGATATTTCATGCTAGTTACCAAATGATGGTTCCTACATGTGTTAGGTGACTCACATGGGCTGCTAAGAGCTGATAATTGGAGTGTATATACTAATAGTACATACATCTAAAAGCTATGTATTGTACGAGTACGAATACGGATGCATACGAGTAGAATTGTTGATGAAACTGAACGAGAATGTAATTGTAAGCATTTTTGTTAAGTAGAAGTATTTTGATAAGTGTCTTGAAGTCTTTCAAAAGTGTATGAATACATATTAAAACACTACATGTATATACATTTTAACTGAGTCGTTAAGTCATCGTTAGTCGTTACATGTAAATGTTGATTTGAAACCTTTAAGTTAACGATCTGGTTAAATATTGTTAACCCAATGTTTATTATATCTAATGAGATGTTAAATTATTATATTATCATGATATTATGATATTTTAATATATCTTAATATGATATATATATACATTTAAATGTCGTTATAACGATAATCGTTACATATATGTCTCGTTTCGAAATCCTTAAGTTAGTAGTCTTGTTTTTACATATGTAGTTCATTGTTAATATACATAATGACATGTTTACTTATAATTTATCATGATTAAACATAGTGTAACAATATCTTAATATGATTCATATATAATTAGTAAGACGTTGTTATAACGATAATCGTTATATATATCGTTTCGAGTTTCTTAATTCCATAAACTCAATTTTATGTATATAACTCATTGTTAAAATACCTAATGAGATCCTTACTTATCATAATATCATGTTAATTATATATATAATCATATATATGTCATCATATAGTTTTTACAAGTTTTAACGTTCGTGAATCACCGGTCAACTTGGGTGGTCAATTGTCTATATGAAACCTATTTCAATTAATCAAGTCTTAACAAGTTTGATTGCTTAACATGTTGGAAACACTTAATCATGTAAATATCAATTTCATTTAATATATATAAACATGGAAAAGTTCGGGTCACTACAGTACCTACCCGTTAAATAAATTTCTTCCCGAAATTTTAAGCAGTTGGAGGTGTTAACGTATCTTCTGGAAATAAGTGCGGGTATTTCTTTTTCATCTGATCTTCTCGTTCCCAGGTAAACTCGGGTCCTCTATGAGCATTCCATCGAACCTTAACAACTGGTATCTTGTTTTGTTTAAGTCTTTTAACCTCACGATCCATTATTTCGACGGGTTCTTCGATGAATTGAAGTTTTTCGTTGATTTGGATTTCGTCTAACGGAATAGTGAGATCTTCTTTAGCAAAACATTTCTTCAAATTCGAGACGCAGAAAGTGTTACGTACAACCGCGAGTTATTGAGGTAACTCAAGTCGGTAAGCTACTGGTTTGACACGATCAATAATCTTGAATGGTCCAATATAACTTGGATTTAATTTCCCTCGTTTACCAAATTGAACAATGCCTTTCCAAGGTGCAACCTTAAGCATGACCATCTCTCCAATTTCAAAATCTATATCTTTTCTTTTAATGTCGGCATAGCTCTTTTGTCGACTTTAGGCGGTTTTCAACCGTTGTTGAATTTGGATGATCTTCTCGGTAGTTTCTTGTATTATCTCCGGACCCGTAATCTGTCTATCCCCCACTTCACTCAAACAAATCGGAGACCTGCACTTTCTACCATAAAGTGCTTCAAACGGCGTCATCTCAATGCTTGAATGGTAGCTGTTGTTGTAGGAAAATTCTGCTAACGGTAGATGTCGATCCCAACTGTTTCCGAAATCAATAACACATGCTCGTAGCATGTCTTCAAGTGTTTGTATTGTCCTTTCACTCTGCCCATCAGTTTGTGGATGATAGGCAGTACTCATGTCTAGACGAGTTCCTAATGCTTGATGTAATGTCTGCCAGAATCTTGAAATAAATCTGCCATCCCTATCAGAGATAATAGAGATTGGTATTCCATGTCTGGAGACTATTCCTTCAAATACAGTCGTGCTAACTTCTCCATCTTGTCATCTTCTCTTATTGGCATGAAGTGTGCTGATTTGGTGAGATGGTCAACTATTACCCAAATAGTATCAAAACCACTTGCAGTCCTTGGAAATTTAGTGATGAAATCCATGGTAATATTTTCCCATTTCCATTCCGTGATTTCGGATTGTTGAAGTAGATCCGATGGTTTCTGATGCTCCGCTTTGACCTTAGAACACGTCAAACATTCCCCTACGTATTTAGCAACATCGGCTTTCATACCTGGCCACCAAAAATGTTTCTTGAGATCCTTGTACATCTTCCCCGTTTCAGGATGTATTATCTGGTTTTATAAGCTTCTCTAAGTACCATTTCTCTCATATCTCCAAATTTTGGTAATCAAATTCTTTCAGCCCTATACCGAGTTTCTTCTTCCCGAATATTAAGATGCTTCTCCAATCCTTTGGGTATTTCATCTTTTAAATTTCCCTCTTTTAAAACTCCTTGTTGCGCCTCCTTTATTTAAGTAGTAAGGTTAGTGTGAATCATTATATTCATAGATTTTACTCGAATGGGTTCTCTGTCCTTTCTGCTCAAGGAATCGGCTACCACATTTGCCTTCCCCGGGTGGTAACGAATCTCAAAGTCGTAATCATTCAAGAATTCAATCCACCTACGCTGCCTCATATTTAGTTGTTTCTGATTAAATATGTGTTGAAGACTTTTGTGGTCGGTATATATAATACTTTTGACCCCATATAAGTAGTGCCTCCAAGTCTTTAATGCAAAAACAACCGCGCCTAATTCCAAATCATGCATCGTATAATTCTATTCGTGAATCTTCAATTGTCTAGATGCATAAGCAATTACTTTCGTTCGTTGCATTAATACACAACCGAGACCTTGCTTTGAGGCATCACAATATATCACAAAATCATCATTCCCTTCAGGTAATGACAATATAATTGTCGTAGTTAACTTTTTCTTTAACAATTGAAACGTTTCTCTTATTCATCTTTCCATTCAAATTTCTTCCCTTTATGCGTTAATGCAGTCAAGGGTTTTGCTATTCTGGAAAAGTCTTGGATGAACCTTCTATAGTAACCAGCTAGTCCTAAAAACTGGCGTATGTGTTTTGAAGTTTTCGGGGTTTCCCACTTTTCAACGGTTTCAATCTTTGCTGGATCCACCTGAATACCTTCTTTGTTCACTATGTGACCGAGGAATTGAACTTCTTCCAACCAAAATGCACACTTTGAAAACTTAGCTTACAGTTTTTCTTTTCTCAGCAACTCTAGCACTTTTCTCAAATGTTCTTCTTGCTCTTGATCATTCTTCGAGTAAATAAGTATGTCATCGATGAAAACAATGACAAACTTGTCAAGATATAGCCCACACACTCGGTTCATGAGGTCCATGAACACAGCTGGTGCGTTAGTCAATCCAAACGGCATAACCATAAACTTGTAATGACCGTAACGCGTCCTAAAAGCAGTCTTTGGAATATCATCCTCCTTCACCCGCATTTGATGATATCCAGAACGTAAATCGATCTTCGAATAAATAGACGAGCCTTGTAGTTGATCAAATAAGTCGTAGATTCTCGGTAGTGGGTAGCGGTTCTTGATGGTAAGTTTGTTCAACTCTCGGTAGTCGATATGCAACCTGAATGTACCATCTTTCTTCTTGACAAACAAAACAGGAGCTCCCCGTGGTGATGTGCTTGGTCGAATGAAACCATGCTCTAAAAGTTCCTGTAACTGACTTTGTAATTCTTTAATTTCGCTGGGTGCGAGTCTGTATGGAGCACGATCTATTGGTGCAGCTCCTTGTACAAGGTCTATTTGAAATTCAAAGGATCGATGTGGGGGTAATCCCAGTAATTCTTTCGGAAATACATCGAGAAGTTCTTTTGCGACGGGAACATCACTGATGTTCTTTTCTTCAGGTTTAAATTCCTCGATGTGTACAAGAATGGCGTAACAACCTTTTTTTATTAGTTTTTGCTCCTTCAAACTACTAATAAGATTTAATTTCGCGTTGTCCTTTTCTCCGTACACCATTAAAGGTTTTCCTTTTTCACGCATAATGCGAATCACATTTTTGTAACAAACTACCTCTGCTCTCACCTTTTTCAACTAGTCCATGCCAATTATTACATTAAAACTCCCTAACTCGACTGGTATTAAATCAATTTTAAACGTTTCATCCCCCAGTTTAATTTCTCTCTCCCGACATATATTATCTGCTGAAATTAATTTACCGTTTGCTAATTCGAGCAAAAATTTACTATCCAAAGGCGTTAATGGGCAACTTAATTTAGCACAAAATTCTCTACTCATATAGCTACTATCCGCACCCGAATCAAATAAAACATAAGCAGATTTATCGTCAATAAGAAACGTACCCGTAACAAACTCCGGGTCTTCCTGTGCTTCTGCCGCATTAATATTGAAAACTCTTCCATGGCCCTGCCCATTAGTATTCCCCTGATTCGGGCAATTTCTAATAATGTGGCTCGGTTTTCCACATTTATAACAAACAGCGTCGGTATTACTTGCTCCGACACTATTTGTTTCGGCATTACTTGTTCCAACATTATTTGTTCCTTTAGTTATGTTAAACTTTGGTCCGTAGACCTTACACTTTGTCACGCTATGACCATTTCTTTTACACCTGTTGAAAAATGTCGTGCAAAACCCCTGATGATTTTCTTCACACCTATGACATGGCTGTTTTTGATTTTTATAGACGTTGTTGTTATTGAGGTTGTTGTTGGGATTGTTATTGTTGTTGAAACGGTTGTTGTAGTTGTTGTAGTTGTTGGGATGTTTATTGTAGTTATTGTTAGGATTTCGGTTATTGTTGCTATTGTTGTTGCGGTTGTTGGGATAGTTGTTGCGATTGTGGTTGTAATTGTTGTTGTTGTTGTACTGGTGACTCTTGTCACCGTTTTCCTCCCACTTCCTCTTGAGTTGTTTCGTGTTAGCTTCTTCGGCCGCCTGCTCTTTAGTTCTTCTCTCAATCTGATTTATGAGTTTATGAGCCATTTGACTTGCCTTCTGTATAGAAGCGGGCTCGTGTGAACTCACATCTTCTTGAATCCTTACTGGTAACCCTTTTACAAACGCGTCGATCTTCTCTTCTTCATCTTCGAATGCTCCCGGACATAATAGGCACAACTCTGTGAATCGTCGTTCATATGTGGTAACGTCGAACCCTTGTGTTCGTAACTCTCTAAGTTCTGCCTTGAGTTTATTGACTTCGTTTATAGGACGGTACTGCTCGTTCATCAATTGCTTGAATGCCGACCACGGTAGTGCGTAAGCAGCATTTTGTCCTACCTGTTCAAGATAGGTGTTCCACCACATTAACGCAGTACCTGTGAAGGTATGCGTAGCGTACTTAACTTTCTCCTCTTCAGTACACTTACTTATGGTAAATACCGATTCGACTTTCTCGGTCCACCGTTTCATTCCAATTGGTCCTTCGGTTCCATCAAATTCCAAAGGTTTGCAGGCAGTGAATTCTTTGTAGGAGCATCCTACACGATTTCTTGCGTCGTTAGCTGCATTGCTAGATTCGGAGTTATTGTTGGTATGTAGCGCAGCCTGTACTGCGGCTATGTTTGCAGCAAGAAAGGTACGAAATTCCTCTTCGCTCATATTCATGGTGTGTCGAGTAGTAGGTGCAATTTCCTTCAAAATAGCCAACTAAATCGAGTTAATCATACAGAATATTAAGAGTAGTCAATAGTATTTCGTAGCATAATATGAACTCATTTATAAAAGTTTTTTCTTTATATTAGCGTTTTATAAGTTTAAATTCGGGTATTACCTACCCGTTAAGTTCATACTTAGTAGCTAATATACAATTCAACTACTACAATTTCATATGAAAAACTGATTATAATAATATATCACATACAAATATTCTTCAAACTTACAACTTCGCTATATTACATATAACATGAAATATAGTACACTTTGATGCAGGACAGTTTTGAAGATAAACCTAGTTAATACGCAAGTTTTTCAACAAAGGAAATAAAGACACGTAATTCATAAGTCCAGAAACAAGTCATGCATTCTGGTTTTACTAAGACGACTTCCCATCCTTGGTCTTGTGGAAAATAACCGTTATGACCATTGGCTAGGCAGCATGTTGTAATCTCATCAAAAGGATGAGGGTTTCGTAATGTCCAATAGCCAAGTAATAATCTAAAAACCTTGTTTCTCACCCCAACTACTGAATCTGTCACTTGTGGGAAGGTTTTATTTAAAAGTTGCAATCCGATGTTCTTTTTCTCACTTTGGTAAGAAGCGAACATCACTAACCCGTAAGCATAACATGCTTCTTTATGTTGCATGTTAGAAGCTCTTTCTAATTCACGAAATCCTATGTTGGGATATGTTGAGTCAAAAGAGGTTCTTAACCCGTAGCGTAAAATTGCATTTGGGTTCCCCGCATTTAACGCTTTAAAGAAAAAACGGCGTAACTTACGGTCTCCCCAATGTGATATACTATAACATCCCAACCCGTTAGCCAACCAAAAATGCGGAAATAAAAAAAAAATTAAAACTGGGCTGACCAGATGGGGTGCGCGGTGCGCACAGGGCCTGGCAGCCCGCTGTCCAAAAATTTCATTTTACGCAAAAAGATCTTCGACTTCCCGACACATTTAGACCAAATGCTTTTCACAATACATTAATATAGTTAAAACTAATACGTTCCATTAATAAAAAGGGTATTACGACACCGGTCCCATATATGCCCAAAATGCCCCTTAAGTACAAAGTACAAACTTCGACCACATGACTTTTAATACAAAATAAAGCCGAGCATGGCGATTGGGGATACGCTACCCAATCCTAATCGAATCCAAAAACAAGTCTTCTAAAGCAACTATGCGAGTTCACTAGTTCCCGCTTACCCGAGCCACCGCATCCATGCAATCTATAAAAATGTAAACATCGAGAGGGTAAGCTAACGCTTAGTGAGTGAAAATATACTACATACATATATATTAACACTCACTTTGTCACCTTGATGAATGCTTCCAAGTAATCCGCAACACGTCAATGGAAAATACCTAATCAATTCATCACAAATACAATAACACACTTAGAGTGGATTTACAAACCAACTCAATTCGACACTTAGTGCAAATTCGACCAATTGCACTTACAAACACCAAACGAGTCCAAACTAACCACTAATCATTAATTACATGTGAAAATGGTCCTAATAAGCCAAATGAACCCAAACTTAAGTGTTTAACACTTATCAATCTCAAAATCACCCAAAAACCTTAATTTTGACTCAATTCCAAAATTAGTCTTTCAAACACACCAAAAGGGTTCCGATACTTCCATAATAAGTAAACCTAGTGATTAAACCCAATTACAAGTCATAAACAAGACCAATTTGTTCACCAACCCAAAATCCACCAACAATAACAATAAACCCGATTACTAGCATCAACAAACTCACTTCAAGAGTTTAAATGGGTTTCTCTACAAATCAAGTTCAAACCCTAACTTTGAATATCAAAATCAACAATGAAATTCGGAGTTAGAACTTACCACAACAACCAAAACGTAGCTAGGAACGAGGTGAACAACTTAAACACTTGAGCTTTTGATCAAACCAAGCTTCTTCTTCTCCAAAACCCCAAATCTGTCTCTAGAATTCTCCCCCTCTCTTTAGAATAGTTGAGAGTGATGAATGCATGTGAAAATGATCCAAAAGTGGATCCAAACCAGCTGATAAGGCCTGAGTTCCGGCCTCAAGTGAAAAGACCAAAAAGCCCTTCATTAAACTTAAAATAGAAAAAGGCAGAATTCTGTCGCTGGGCATGTGCGCTGCGCGCACACCTTATGGTACGCGACGCGCACCCATGTCTGGGCAGATTCTGACCTTTTAACTTTTACACTAAGCTTCATCCACTATACGTACATCATTTAAAACTCTGTGTGCCATAAATATTGGGGTCTTACAACTCTCCCCCACTTAGAATCGATCACGTCCTCATGATCCTCATTACTTAACCAAAAGAACCACATTCCACGGTCCTCAAACAAATGTAACATCCCGCATTTTTCCGTTAAATTATTTTAACGCCCGTCTTTTTATTTTAATAAATTCCTTCGTAACTTGATTCGTATCCTCCGATAGCTAACATTCTTAATTTTTTTTTTTTTGTTATTGGATTATAACGTCTCCCGTACTCTCGTATAATTTAAAATAATTCGTTTGGTTAATTCCCGCACCCGACTACAAACTTAAGGGACTAATCTTGCCACTCGGGCAAACTTGACCAACTAGTAACTCCTCACCACCACACACTTCATTTCATCACCTCCTTCCTCTTTTTCTTTCTTCCCTTTTATGCTCTCAAACACCTAAACCATTGATTCATCATCTAAATTTGGATTTGGAAGCTAACATCAAAACAAATTACATATTTGGAATCCTCTCTTCATCCTCTACAATTTGATACCAATTTCACCTCCTTTGGGTAACTTTCTAAAATCACTAGATTTTGTGTTCTTGATGTTTTTGAATTATAAAAGTGTTAATTAGTGTCTATGGCTCGTGTATAACATGAATATATGTTTTGTTTGTTCGTTTTGTTATACTGAGTAACTAATTTGAACACTTGAAAATAGGTTTGCTTAATCTTTGATTTTGGAAGATTAAATGTTGTTAAATTGTTAAAGTTCATGTTTTAATTGTGTTACTAGTATCACTAGCTTCATTTTGATGTGTAGGTTGATTTGTAAAACTTCAAAAACATGATTAATGATTTTGTGATTCTTGATTAGGGTTTGATCGTTCTTGAGATGAAATTTTTAATGCTTGAATACCACGAAATGTTAATTGTTAGTATTTAGTTGTAATGCATGTTTCATTACCTTCAAAACGGAATATCATAAGTGTGAATTGGATTCTTGAAACTTAAAATGCATTTTGTTAACTTGAAACTTGAAAATGGACTTTAAATGATCACATGACGAGAAATCAGTTATTGAAAATGATGTTTTTTTGATGAAACATGTTTAGTTATGTTCCTTGTCAAAAGAGCTTTCCAACGATATAAGATACGAGTTCTAAGTGTTTACGGTTTGTGTTTTACGTTTGTTTGAATTTGGGCTAAGTCTTGAACAAGTGAAACAGACCAGGTACCAGGCCACGCCTGTTGGCGCGGCGTGACAACCTGGGCCGCGGCGCGGCATTTGCTTGGTCCAGGTTCTGTCCCACTTATTCATTTCACGTGAAATGTTTGGCATGCTATGGACCTCCAATTCACATGCAACTTGTTCTAACATGCTTATATATGAATAATTAGCACATAAAAATAGTTCGGGACCCGACCCGAACGTGTTGACTTTTTTGTTGACTTTGACCCGACCCAAGTTTGACTTTTTGTCAAACTTAACCAAATGATTATGCAATCTTTCTAACATGACTCTTTACTTATATCTTGCATGAAACTTGACAATGTGATTCACATGCTATATATAATCGAGTCGTAACGAGCCATAGGACTAATTGAATATCTTTGACCGTTTGTGTTTACCGTTATTGATACAACCTATATGTTTAGGTCAAGACTAGCTTTGTCTTTGCACGCGTTTACTTGTTGAAGTACTTTATTAACTCTTGCACTCAAGGTGAGATCATAGTCCCACTTTTACTCTTTTGAAATTACATTTGGGATGAGAAAACATAAACATTTCTTTTTTTAACTAAGTGAACACAAGTAGAGAAAAACAAACATTCTACATACGAGTTTAGAACAAAATCCTCAATTCGATTATCGTTAGTTACTCTTGCAGTGTGTAAGTGTAGGCGTGAACTTATGTTGTATGGCCATATGGGTTTGACAAACCCTCATCTCGGACGGTTCGCTACCGTCCACAGATGAAATATATTTTCGAGAAACAGTGTTGTTCTAGCACTATTATGATGGGGTATCAACGGACGGAATGTTAAGCCTTGATAATTAGGTGCTCGTGAATATTAACTTTTAGAATGTACAACTATTTTATCAATGTTGCAAATCTTGTGGTTCGACTTACTTTTACTCACTTACTTATTTAAACCTATGATTTCACCAACGTTTTCGTTGACAGATTTCTATGTTTTTCTCAGGTCTTTGAACGATATGTGAAACATGCTTCCGCTTATTATTTGATACTTGCATTGGATGTCGAGTATATGTGCATACATGGAGCATCTTTTGACTTTCTTTAAAACTGTGTCGCATAGGTTTCACTTGTACTTATAACTTTGTAACAAAACTTTTGGATGAACAATTTCTGTAAACTTTGAACCAATCTTTACTTTTGAAATAATACGACATACCTTTGGTCAAACGTTATTTTAAAAACCTACGACCATGTAACGGGACCTAAGTAGCTGACGCCGTCAATGACGATTTGATGGGGTCGCTACAAGTGGTATCAGAGCATTGGTTGTAGGGATTTAGAGTTCATTGGTGTCAACCCCGAGTCGTAGGGTACATTAGTGAATCTAGACTACAACCAGCATATAGACTGAAGTAGGAATTACTTGACTATTTGTGCGTTATATTCAAACTCTTCTATCATATCTAACTCGTATTTGATCTTGATCGTACGTTGATAAATTTTGTTGACGCGCTACCTTGACTTATTGAAGTAATGTTAAATGCACATGTGAATCAGGGTACTATAATTTTTGGGATTATATTACGGTGATTCACATGGACGTTCCGACATTATGACATAAAGAATTTAAGGCGAGTCAAGGGAATTTTTTTCTCTCTATCCTTATTCCATATCACGGTTAGTATTGTTGAGAATACTAATCAAAGATATTCTTGTGTCATGAAGGAACAATGGCTCACCAAGGTCAACACAATACTCCTTCCGAAACTCTAGAACAAGCTCTTCAACGAATGATAACCTCCGCCGTGGGTGCGGCCGTGGCCGATCACTTTTCCAACAACAATAATCGTGGGACCGGTAATTCAAACGAAGGTTGCTCCTACAAAAACTTCATGAAGTACAATCCTCCCACTTTCGATGGAACCGGGGGACCGGTTGCTCTCACCCGATGGTTTGATCAAACGGAATCCGTTTTTAGCATAAGCGGTTGTCGGCACCAAGATAAGGTCAAGTTTTCCACCCTCACTTTCACCGCATCGCTCTTTCATGGTGGAATAAGTACGTACAATTGGTGGGTATCGATGAAGCCCACACACTCTCCTGGACCGAATTAAGAGAAAGAATTATCACCGAATACTTCCCTCGCGACGAGACTCGAAGGCTCGAACAGGGGCTAAGAAATTTAAAAACGGTCGGGAATGATCTCGAAGCTTATAATCAACGGTTTGCCGAACTAGCCTTAAGTTGTCCGAACCTCATGACTCCCGATTCCCTAAGAGTTGAACTTTACATGGATGGCCTTCCTAAGAGCATTCAACACGGGGTAATGACATCCAAACCCACTAACCTACAAGAGGCTTTAGCGATGGCCCACTAATCTATAAAAACGGTGAATGAAATTGAAGCGCCGACACCAACGGCCGAGGACCAATCGGGTAACAACAAAAGAAAATGGGAAGCCTCTCCATCAAGTAACTACAACAAAAACTTCACCAAGAAGTCCTTCACCTCCGACGACAAGAAAGGTTACGCCGGGTACCTGCCTTATTGTAACAAGTGCCACAAACATCATTTTGGTGAATGTAGCAAGCCTTTTTGCAACAGATGCTACAAACATCACTTTGGTGAATGTGGCAAGCTAATTTGCTGCCGATGCCAAGGAAGGGGTCATATGGCCAAACATTGTGGAAGTGCCACCCCCGTCACACCAAAGGGACCCAACACACAAAAGTCGGTCACTTGCTACGCATGTGGCCAAACGGGTCATTTTAGGAATGAATGCCCAAAGAAGAAAATCAACCCCAATGCACGCGACTTCAACATTAACACTGAGGAAGCCCGAGATGACAACTAGTCACGGGTATGTTTCTTCTCGAAATTCTCATGTTTCATGTTTATTCGATTCGGATGTCGATAAATGTTTTGTATCCAAGGCTAGGAGCCTACTCTTTGCACTCCACCATTTTCCCTAGGTACTACTTACGCCATTTAAGTGACCAACGAAAAATTTTTGTGTATCGATAAATTTTATCGGAGGATGTACGTTAAACTTATTGGGTGGATAATTTAAATTTTGACTTGACACCTATAGAACTAAGGAGCTCAAAACCTATTCGTTAAGGAGAAATGTTTCCCTGCAATTATGTATAGATTATTGCAAACTAAGTAATTTCCGGTTAAGAACCGATATCCTTTTCCCCGTATCAACAACCTCTTGAACCGTTACAAGGATCTCGCGTGTATTCCAAAATCGACCTTCATTCTGGTTATCATCAATTGAGGGTTAAGGGAGACGATGTCTCACAAATTGCTTTCCGAACTCGCTACGATAGTTAAAAATTTCTTTTAGTGCCGTTCAGTTTATCTAAGGCTCCGTCTGTATTCATAGACCTTCGGCACCGCGTATGCAAACTTATCTAGACAAATCCATTATCGTATTTATATACAATGTCTAAACCTATTCAAGTAAAGAAGAAAACGAACAAAGTCTTCGTCTTACGCTCGAACTCTTGAGAAAAGAGCAACTCTATACCGAATTCTCCAAGTGAGAATTTTGGTTAAACGAAGTCAAATTTCTAGACCATGTTGTTAGTGGTCAAGGCATTACAACACATCTCGCAATCGGAACCACACGTAATCGGGAAACCCTCACGACTCTGACTTGTATTCGTAAATTCTTAGATCTCGCCGGTTATTACCGCAGATTCATTTTCGACTTTTTCTCGTGTTACTCGTCCTTTAACCCCGTTAACTCCCCCAGGAAAGGACTAAACCTCTCCGTGTTCGAACTTTTAACGCGATTATTCACACCAACCTTGCTAGCTAAATTCATGTAACACAATGGAATTCAAATATGGAAATATTTCTACATGAACGCCCGAAATGCATACTCTCTCGACTCGAAATCAAGGAAACTGAAATTCGTTATTTTTGCACGAACGATTGGAATACTTAATTATGGATCCGATCAATCTTCTCATCACCACGTACCACGTTACATAACACTGTTATTTCACTATGATCGTCTGATATTACTGGGACCCAAGATAACACACAATCCAAGGATACTTCCTTTCTCTTTGACTTATCGTCCTCATGCTCCTGATACGGACAACTACTACTCAACCCCAAACTATACAACTACGTGTACTATCTTGTTTCCCACCCAGTCTCAACATTGGACCACTAGATGCGCGATATGGCTACCTCAAGGTATAAACTCATCCGGTTCTAAGTCCTCATTTCACTCCTATCCTTTTCGCTCGTACTTTCACATAAGGAAATCTTTTATTCTAAATTCTCCATGGAGGGAGAGACTCTTCACGTTACATTTATATTCGCCATAAGGGTGAATAGTCATAACGAACGTTTCCGAACCTTAACTAACTTGTTCGAGCATATCTTAAGAAATTCTACTCCAACACGGTGTACCATTATCAACTACCTCAGATCGAAATACTCGTTTCACTTCTAGTGTTACAAGGAGCGTTAGAGACACGTTTAAACATGAGTACCGCTTATCATCCACAAACTGACGGAACAAGCAAACACACGATTCAAATCTTGGAGAGAAAGGTTACTCGTATTGTCGCTTTTAGTTGATTCCTCTTACTACGGTAGTTACCATTCGTGTATTAAAGCCGCACTCCCGAAACCCTATATGACCGCAAATGTCATACCCCTATTCGTTGGACCAAAGCATGTGGCAAGCAAATCACTGAATCCAAACTCATACAAGAAACAACAGTCAAGATCATTCAAGTCCGAGCAGGGCTCGAGACGACACATAGTCGCTAAAAGAATCATACGAACATTAGATGAAAACCTCACGAAATCCCAGTGTGTAACCGCGTAATATTGGGAAACCGCACCCTGGAAAGGTGTAATCCGTTTCGAAAAAATCGAGGAAAGTTACATCCGCAATATTGATCCTTTCGAAATCTTGGGGCGTATTGGAACCGCTCCCTACCGTTTAGAACTTCAGACTCCATTAAGTATCCGATCACCCTACGCTCCATGTAACAAACTTAGAGACGTGCCCTACGGAATAGGGACGTGCTACTCTCCTAGATAAGCTTACTGTTGATGACAAACTTCTCTTCATAGAAAGACCAGTTGAAATTATGGATCGTGAAACCAAACCTTAATACTACGTAACACCCCGACTATCCAGATTCGTAGAATACCCAAGAAAGTACCTTCACTCATTCGTAGAGTTAACAACACTAGGTCTCGAGTAAGAGACATCAACTATTACCTCCAACTAAATTTCGGGACGAAATTTCTTTTAAGGTGTGGGTAATGTAACATCCCGCATTTTTTCGTTAAATTATTTTAACGCCCGTCTTTTTATTTTAATAAATTCCTTCGTAACTAGATTCGTATCCTCCGCTAGCTAACATTCTTAATTTTTTTTTGTTATTGGATTATAACGTCTCCCGTACTCTCGTGTAATTTGAAATAATTCGTTTGGTTAATTCCCGCACCCGACTACAAACTTGAGGGACTAATCTTGCCACTCGGGCAAACTTGACCAACTAGTAACTCCTCACCACCACACACTTCATTTCATCACCTCCTTCCTCTTTTTCTTTCTTCCCTTTTATGCTCTCAAACACCTAAACCATTGATTCATCATCTAAATTCGGATTTGGAAGCTAACATCAAAACAAATTACATATTTGGAATCCTCTCTTCATCCTCTACAATTTGATACCAATTTCACCTCCTTTGGGTAACTTTCTAAAATCACTAGATTTTGTGTTCTTGATGTTTTTGAATTATAAAAGTGTTAATTAGTGTCTATGGCTCGTGTATAACATGAATATATGTTTTGTTTGTTCGTTTTGTTGTTTTGAGTAACTAGTTTGAACACTTGAAAATGGGTTTGCTTAATCTTTGATTTTGGAAGATTAAATGTTGTTAAATTGTTAAAATTCATGTTTTAATTGTGTTACTAGTATCACTAGCTTCATTTTGATGTGTAGGTTGATTTGTAAAACTTCAAAAACATGATTAATGATTTTGTGATTCTTGATTAGGGTTTGATCGTTCTTGAGATGAAATTTTTATGCTTGAATGCCATGAAATGTTAATTGTTAGTGTTTAGTTGTAATGCATGTTTCATTACCTTCAAAACGGCATATCATATGTGTGAATTGGATTCCCGAAAATTAAAATGCATTTTGTGAACTTGAAACTTGAAAATGGACTTTAAATGATCACATGACGAGAAATCGGTTATTCAAAATGATGTTTTGTTTGATGAAACATGTTTAGTTATGTTCCTTGTCAAAAGTGCTTTCCAACGATATAAGATACGAGTTCTAAGTGTTTACGGTTTGTGTTTTGTGTTTGTTTGAATTTTGGCTAAGTCTTGAACAAGTGAAACCGACCAGGTACCAGGCCACGCCTGTTGGCGCGGCGTGACAACCTGGGCCGCGGCGCGACATTTGCCTGGTCCAGGTTCTGTCCCACTTGTTCATTTTACGTGAAATGTTTGGCATGCTATGGACCTCTAATTCACATGCAACTTGTTCTAACATGCTTATATATGAATAATTAGCACAGAAAAATAGTTCGGGACCCGACCCGAACGTGTTGACTTTTTCGTTGACTTTGACCCGACCCAAGTTTGACTTTTTGTCAAAATTAACCAAATGATTATGCAATCTTTCTAATATGACTCTTTACTTGTATCTTGCATGAAACTTGACAATGTGATTCACATGCTATATATAATCGAGTCGTAACGAGCCATAGGACTAATTGAACATCTTTGACCGTTTGTGTTTACCGTTATTAATACAACCTATATGTTTAGGTCAAGACTAGCTTTGTCTTTGTACGCGTTTACTTGTTGAAGTACTTTATTAACTCTTACACTCAAGGTGAGATCATAGTCCCACTTTTACTCTTTTGAACTTACATTTGGGATGAGAAAACATAAACATTTCTTTTTTTAACTAAGTGAACACAAGTAGAGAAAAACAAACATTCTACATACGAGTTTAGAACAAAATCCTCAATTCGATTATCATTAGTTACTCTTGCAGTGTGTAAGTGTAGGCGTGAACCTATGTTGTATGGCCATATGGGTTTGACAAACCCTCATCTCAGACGGTTCGCTACCGTCCACAGATGAAATATATTTTCGAGAAACAGTGTTGTTCTATCACTATTATGATGGGGTATCAACGGACAGAATGTTAAGCCTTGATAATTGGGTGCTCGTGAATATTAACTTTTAGAATGTACAACTATTTTATCAATGTTGCAAATCTTGTGGTTCGACTTACTTTTACTCACTTACTTATTTAAACCTATGATTTCACCAACGTTTTCGTTGACAGATTTCTATGTTTTTCTCAGGTCTTTGAACAATATGTGAAACATGCTTCCGCTCATTATTTGATACTTGCATTGGATGTCGAGTATATGTGCATACATGGAGCGTCTTTTGACTTTCTTTAAAACTGTGTAGCATAGGTTTCACTTGTACTTATAACTTTGTAACGAAACTTTTGGATGAACAATTTCTGTAAACTTTGAACCAATCTTTACTTTTGAAATAATGCGACATACCTTTGGTCAAACGTTATTTTAAAAACCTACGACCACGTAACGGGACCTAAGTAGCCGACGCCGTCAATGACGATTTGACGGGGTCGCTACAAGTGGTATCTGAGCATTGGTTGTAGGGATTTAGAGTTCATTGGTGTCAACCCCGAGTCATAGGGTACATTAGTGAATCTAGACTACAACTGCATATAGACTGAAGTAGGAATTACTTGACTATTTGTGCATTATACTCGAACTCTTCTATCATATCTAACTCGTATTTGATCTTGATCTTACGTTGATAAATTTTGTTGACGCGCCACCTTGACTTATTGAAGTAATGTTAAATGCACATGTGAATCAGGGTAATATAATTTCCGGGATTATATTACGGTGATTCACATGGACGTTCCGACATTATGACATAAAGAATTTAAGGCGAGTCAAGGGAATTTTTTTTTCTCTCTATCCTTATTCCATATCACGGTTAGTATTGTTGAGAATACTAATCAATGATATTCTTGTGTCATGAAGGAATAATGGCTCACCAAGGTCAAAACAATACTCCTTCCGAAACTCTAGAACAAGCTCTTCAACGAATGATAACCACCGCCGTGGGTGCGGCCGTGGCCGATCACTTTTCCAACAACAACAATCATGGGACCGGTAATTCAAACGAAGGTTGCTCCTACAAAAACTTCATGAAGTAAAATCCTCCCACTTTCAATGGAACCGGGGGACCGGTTGCTCTCACCAGATGGTTTGATCAAACGGAATCCGTTTTTAGCATAAGCAGTTGTCGGGACCAAGATAAGGTCAAGTTTTCCACCCTCACTTTCACCGATATCGCTCTTTCATGGTGGAACAAGTACGTACAATTGGTGGGTATCGATGAATCCCACACACTCTCCTGGACCGAATTAAGAGAAAGAATGATCACCAAATACTTCCCTCACGACGAGACTCAAAGGCTCAAACAGGGGCTAAGAAATTTAAAAACGGTCGGGAATGATCTCGGAGCTTATAATCAACGGTTTACCGAACTAGCCTTAAGTTGTCCGAACCTCATGACTCCCGATTCCCTAAGAGTTGAACTTTACATGGATGGCCTTCCTAAGAGCATTCAACACGGGGTAATGACATCCAAACCCACTAACCTACAAGAGGCTTTAGCGATGGCCCGCCAATCTATAAAAACGGTGAATGAAATTGAAGCGCCGACACCAACGGCCGAGGACCAATCGGGTAACAACAAAAGAAAATGGGAAGCCTCTACATCGAGCAACTACAACAACAACTTCACCAAGAAGTCCTTCACCTCCGACGACAAGAAAGGTTACGCCGGGTACCTGCCTTATTGTAAAAAGTGCCATAAACATCATTTTGGTGAATGTAGCAAGCCTTTTTGCAACAGATGCTACAAACATCACTTTGGTGAATGTGGCAAGCTAATTTGCTGCCGATACCAAGGAAGGGGTCATATGGCCAAACATTGTGGAAGTGCCACCCCCGTCACACCAAAGGGACCCAACACACAAAAGTCGGTCACTTGCTACGCATGTGGCCAAACGGGTCATTTTAGGAATGAATGCCCAAAGAAGAAAATCAACCCCAATGCACGCGACTTAAACATTAACACTGAGGAAGCCCGAGATGACAACTAGTCACGGGTATGTTTCTTCTCGAAATTCTCATGTTTCATGTGTATTCGATTCGGATGTCGATAAATGTTTTGTATCCAAGGCTAGGAGCCTACTCTTTGCACTCCACCATTTTCCCTAGGTACTACTAACACCATTTAAGTGACCAACGAAAAATTTTTGTGTATCGATAAATTTTATCGGAGAATGTACGTTAAACTTATTGGGTGGATAATTTAAATTTTGACTTGACACCTATAGAACTAAGGAGCTCAAAACCTATTCGTTAAGGAGAAAAGTTTCCCTGCAATTATGTATAGATTATTGCGAACTAAGTAATTTCCGGTTAAGAACCGATATCCTTTTCCCCGTATCAACAACCTCTTGAACCGTTACAAGGATCCTGCGTGTATTCCAAAATCGACCTTCATTCTGGTTATCATCAATTAAGGGTTAAGGGAGGCGATGTCTCACAAATCGCTTTCCGAACTTGCTACGATAGTTATAAATTTCTTTTAGTGCCGTTCAGTTTATCTAAGGCTCCGTCTGTATTCATAGGCCTCCGACACCGCGTATGCAAACTTATCTAGACAAATACATTATCGTATTTATATACAATGTCTAAACCTATTCAAGTAAAGAAGAAAACGAACAACGTCTCCGTCTTACGCTCGAACTCTTGAGAAAAGAGCAACTCTATACCGAATTCTCCAAGTGAGAATTTTGGTTAAACGAAGTCAAATTTCTAGACCATGTTGTTAGTGGTCAAGGCATTACAACACATCTCGCAATCAGAACCACACGTAATCGGGAAACCCTCACGACTCTGACTTGTATTCGTAAAATCTTAGATCTCGCCGGTTATTACCGCAGATTCATTTTTGACTTTTTCTCGTGTTACTCGTCCTTTAACCCCATTAACTCCCCCAGGAAAGGACTAAACCTCTCCGTGTCCGAACTTTTAACGCGATTATTCACACCAACCTTACTAGCTAAATTCATGTAACACAATGGAATTCAAATATGGAAATATTTCTACTTGAACGCCCGAAAGGCATACTCTCTCGACTCGAAATCAAGGAAACTGAAATTCATTATTTTTGCATGAACGATTGGAATACTTAATTATGGATCCGATCAATCTTCTCATCACCACGTACCACGTTACATAACACTGTTATTTCACTATGACCGTCTGATATTACTGGGACCCAAGATAACACATAATCCAAGGATACTTCCTTTCTCTTTGACTTATCGTCCTCATTCTCCTGATACGGACAACTACTACTCAACCCCGAACTATACAACTACGTGTACTATCTCGTTTCCCACCCAGTCTCAACATTGGACCACTAGATGCGCGATATGGCTACCTCAAGGTATAAACTCATCCTGTTCTAAGTCCTCATTTCACTCCTATCCTTTTCGCTCGTACTTTCGCATAAGGAAATCTTTTATTCTAAATTCTCCATGGAGGGAGAGACTCTTCACATTACACGGGTATTCGCCATAAGGGTGAATAGTCATAACGAATGTTTCCGAACCCTAACTAACTTGTTCGAGCATATCTTAAGAAATTCTACTCCAACACGGTGTACCATTGTCAACTACCTTGGATCGAAATATTCGTTTCACTTCTAGTGTTACAAGGAGCCTTAGAGACACGTTTAAACATGAGTACCGCGTATCATCCACAAACTGACGGAATAAGCAAACACACGATTCAAATCTTGGAGAGAAAGGTTACCAACTAGTATTGTCGCTTTTAGTTGATTCCTCTTACTACGGTAGTTACCATTCGTGTATTAAAGCCGCACTCCCGAAACCCTATATGACCGCAAATGTCATACCCCTATTCGTTGGACCAAAGTATGTGGCAAGCAAATCACCGAATCCGAACTCATACAAGAAACAACAGTCAGATCGTTCAAGTCTGAGCAGGGCTCGAGATGACCCATAGTATCCAAAAGAATCATACAAATATTAGATGAAAACCTCACGAAATCCCAGTGTGTAACCGCGTAATATTAGGAAACCGCACCCTGGAAAGGTGTAATCCTTTTCGGAAAAATCGAGGAAAGTTACATCCGCAATATTGATCCTTTCGAAATCTTGGGGCGTATTGGAACCGCTCCCTACCGTTTAGAACTTCAGACTCCATTAAGTATCCGATCACCCTACGCTCCATGTAACAAACTTAGAGACGTGCCCTGCGGATCAGGGACATGCTACTCTCCTAGATAAGCTTACTGTTGATGACAAACTTCTCTTCGTAGAAAGACCGGTTGAAATTATGGATCGTGAAACCAAACCTTAATACTACGTAACACCCCGACTATCTAGATTCGTGGAATACCCAAGAAAGTACCTTCACTCATTCGTAGAGTTAACAACACTAGGTCTCGAGTAAGAGACATCAACTATTACTTCCAACTAAATTTCGGGACGAAATTTCTTTTAAGGTGTGGGTAATGTAACATCCCGCATTTTTCCGTTAAATTATTTTAATGCCCGTCTTTTTATTTTAATAAATTCCTTCGTAACTAGATTTGTATCCTCCGCTAGCTAACATTCTTAATTTTTTTTTTTGTTATTGGATTATAACGTCTCCCGTACTCTCGTGTAATTTAAAATAATTCGTTTGGTTAATTCCCGCACCCGACTACAAACTTGAGGGACTAATCTTGCCACTCGGGCAAACTTGACCAACTAGTAACTCCTCACCACCACACACTTCATTTCATCACCTCCTTCCTCTTTTTCTTTCTTCCCTTTTATGCTCTCAAACACCTAAACCATTGATTCATCATCTAAATTCGGATTTGGGAGCTAACGTCAAAACAAATTACATATTTAGAATCCTCTCTTCATCCTCTACAATTTGATACCAATTTCACCTCCTTTGGGTAAATTTCTAAAATCACTAGATTTTGTGTTCTTGATGTTTTTGAATTATAAAAGTGTTAATTAGTGTCTATGGCTCGTGTATAACATGAATATATATTTTGTTTGTTCGTTTTGTTGTTTTGAGTTACTAGTTTAAACACTTGAAAATGGGTTTGCTTAATCTTTGATTTTGGAAGATTAGATGTTGTTAAATTATTAAAGTTCATGTTTTAATTGTGTTACTAGTATCACTAGCTTCATTTTGATGTGTAGGTTGATTTGTAAAACTTCAAAAACATGATTAATGATTTTGTGATTCTTGATTAGGGTTTGATCGTTTTTGAGATGAACTTTTTGATGCTTGAATGCCATGAAATATTAATTGTTAGTGTTTAGTTGTAATGCATGTTTCATTACCTTCAAAATAGCATATCATATGTGTGAATTGGATTCCCGAAACTTAAAATGCATTTTGTGAACTTGAAACTTGAAAATGGACTTTAAATGATCACATGACGAGAAATCAGTTATTGAAAATGATGTTTTGTTTGATGAAACATGTATAGTTATGTTCCTTGTCAAAAGAGCTTTCCAACGATATAAGATACGAGTTCTAAGTGTTTACGGTTTGTGTTTTGCGTTTGTTTGAATTTTGGCTAAGTCTTGAACAAGTGAAACAGACCAGGCACCAGGCCACGCCTGTTGCCGCGGCGCGACAACCTGGGCCGCGGCGCGGCATTTGCCTGGTTCAGGTTCTGTCCCACTTGTTCATTTCACGTGAAATGTTTGGCATGCTATGGACCTCCAATTCACATGCAACTTGTTCTAACATGCTTATATATGAATAATTATCACAAAAAAATAGTCCGGGACCCGACCCGGACGTGTTGACTTTTTCGTTGACTTTGACCCGACCCAAGTTTGACTTTTTGTCAAACTTAACCAAATGATTATGCAATCTTTCTAACATGACTCTTTACTTGTATCTTGCATGAAACTTGACAATGTGATTCACATGCTATATATAATCGAGTCGTAATGAGCCATAGGACTAATTGAACATCTTTGACCGTTTGCGTTTACCGTTATTGATACAACCTATATGTTTAAGTCAAGACTAGCTTTGTCTTTGCACGCGTTTACTTGTTGAAGTACTTTATTAACTCTTGCACTCAAGGTGAGATCATAGTCCCACTTTTACTCTTTTGAACTTACATTTGGGATGAGAAAACATAAACATTTCTTTTTTTAACTATGTGAACACAAGTAGAGAAATACAAACATTCTACATACGAGTTTAGAACAAAATCCTCAATTCGATTATCATTAGTTACTCTTGCAGTGTGTAAGTGTAGGCGTGAACTTATGTTGTATGGCCATATGGGTTTGACAAACCCTCACCTCGGACGGTTCGCAACCGTCCACAGATGAAATATATTTTCGAGAAACAGTGTTGTTCTATCACTATTATGATGGGGTATCAACGGACGGAATGTTAAGCCTTGATAATTGGGTGCTCGTGAATATTAACTTTTAGAATGTACAACTATTTTATCAATGTTGCAAATCTTGTGGTTCGACTTACTTTTACTCACTTACTTATTTAAACCTATGATTTCACCAACGTTTACGTTGACAGATTTCTATGTTTTTCTCAGGTCTTTGAACGATATGTGAAACATGCTTCCGCTCATTATTTGATACTTGCATTGGATGTCGAGTATATGTGCATACATGGAGCGTCTTTTGACTTTCTTTAAAACTGTGTCGCATTGGTTTCACTTGTACTTATAACTTTGTAACGAAACTTTTGGATGAACAATTTCTGTAAACTTTGAACCAATCTTTACTTTTGAAATAATGCGACATACCTTTGGTCAAACGTTATTTTAAAAACCTACGACCACATAACGAGACCTAAGTAGCCGACGCCATCAATGACAATTTGACGGGGTCGCTACAACATAAGTCCCAATCCGACTTTCCTAAACAATTCTTCCCAATGAATCGCCTTTAACAACTAAATCGTCACCCGCGATTTATCAAATCTGCAAATCCGAGCACTAACACTTGCTCATTCCCTCATATCAAAAAAACTCATCCAGTCTCTTACCGAGATATCAATCCCTTAGCGTACCCTTACCGAGTACAAGGCTAAAAGCAACCAAGTATCAACCTTAGGTCAACAACCCGAAATGATGATAACCAAACCAAACAAATCCTTAAGGATAACACCAATCATGAAACATCCCTTGTAGTGCGTAACACGACCAATATGCAACTACCGTAACATCATAACAATGACTAAAGCTGATAGCGCCCGAAACGACTATGGCAACGCAAATCCCATGGTGTACAAAATCGACTATTATCGCACCCGTAACAACATGTGAGCGAAACATGGCTATCGTATCACTAATCACACGACATGGTCCTCGCGACCCCACCATTGGTGTATAAACAACCAATAGTTCACAACTCAACATGGTCCTTACGACCCCACCATTTGTAGTGACCCCAACTTTTCCATGTTTATATATATTAAATGAAATTGATATTTACATGATTAAGTGTTTCTAACATGTTAAGAAATCAAACTTGTTAAGACTTGATTAATTGAAATAGGTTTCATATAGACAATTGACCACCCAAGTTGACCGGTGATTCACGAACGTTAAAACTTGTAAAAACTATATGATGACATATATATGGATATATATATATATATATATATATATATATATATATATATATATATATATATATATATATATATATATATATATATATATATAGTTAACATGATATTATGATAAGTAAACATATCATTAAGTATATTAACAATGAACTACATATGTAAAAACAAGACTACTAACTTAATAATTTCGAAACGAGACATATATGTAACATTATCGTTGTAACGACATTTAATGTATATATATCATATTAAGATATATTAATACATCATGATATCATGATAATGTAATAATTTAACATCTCATTTGATATAATAAACAATGGTTTAACAACATTTAACAAGATCGTTAACCTAAAGGTTTCAAAACAACACTTACATGTAACGACTAACGATGACTTAACGACTCAGTTAAAATATATATGCATGTAGTGTTTTAATATTTATTCATACACTTTTTAAAGACTTCAAGACACTTATCAAAATACTTCTACTTAAAAAAATGCTTACAATTACATCCTCGTTCAGTTTCATCAACAATTCTACTCGTATGCACCCGTATTCGTACTCGTACAATACACAGCTTTTAGATGTATGTACTATTGGTTTATACACTCCAATGATAATCTCTTAGCAGCCCATGTGAGTCACCTAACACATGTGGGAACCATCATTTGGCAACTAGCATGAAATATCTCATAAAATTACAAAAACATTAGTAATCATTCATGACTTATTTACATGTAAACAAAATTACACATCCTTTATATCTAATCCATATACCAACGACCAAAAACACCTACAAACACTTTCATTCTTCAATTTTCTTCATCTAATTGATCTCTCTCAAGTTATATCTTCAAGTTCTAAGTGTTCTTCATAAATTCTACAAGTTCTAGTTTCATAAAATCAAGAATACTTCCAAGTTTACTAGCTCACTTCCAATCTTGTAAAGTGATCATCCAACCTCAAGAAATCCTTGTTGTTTATAGTAAGATACCATTCTAAATCAAGTTAATACTCATATACAAACTTTGATTCAATTCCTATAAGTATAACTATCTTAATTCGAGTGATAATCTTACTTGAACTTGTTTTCGTGTTATGATTCTACTTCAAGAACTTTCAAGCCATCCAAGATCCTTTGAAGCTAGATCATTTCTTGTCACTTCCAGTAGGTTTACCTACTAAACTTTAAGTAGTAATGATGTTCATAACATCATTCGATTCATACATATAAAACTATCTTATTCGAAGATTTGAACATGTAATCACTAGAACATAGTTTAGTTAATTCTAAACTTGTTCGCAAACAAAAGTTAATCCTTCTAACTTGACTTTTAAAATCAACTAAATACATGTTCTATATCTATATGATATGCTAACTTAATGATTTAAAACCGGAAAATAAAAAAAACACCGTAAAATCGGATATACGCCGTCGTAGTAACACCGCGGGCTGTTTTGGGTTAGTTAATTAAACACTATTATAAACTTTGATTTAAAAGTTGTTATTCTAGGAAAATGATTTTTCTTATGAACATGAAACTATATCCAAAAATCATGGTTAAACTCAAAGTGGAAGTATGTTTTCCAAAATGGTCATCTAGACGTCGTTCTTTCGACTAAAATGACTACCTTTACAAAAACGACTTGTAACTTATTATTCTGACTATAAACCTATACTTTTTATTTTTAGCTTCATAAAATAGAGTTCAATATGAAACCATATCAATTTGATTCACTCAAAACGGATTTAAAACGAAGAAGTTATGGGTAAAACAAGATTGGATATTTTTTGATTGTTGTAGCTACGGGAAATATTGTAACAATTCTATACAAATCATATCCTAGCTAACTTATATTGTATTATACATGTATTCTAATATATTATGTAATCTTGGGATACCATAGACATGTATGCAAATATTTTGGCATATCATATCGACCTATGTATATATATTATTTGGAACAACCATAGACACTCTATATGCTGTAATGTTGGAGTTAGCTATACAGGGTTGAGGTTGATTCCAAAAATATATATACTTTGAGTTGTGATCTAGCCTGAGACGTGTATAAACTGGGTCGTGGATTGATTCAAGATAATATATATCAATTTTTTCTGTACATCTAACTTTTGACAACTAGTTGTAGGTTACTAATGAGGACAGCTGACTTAATAAACTTAAAACATCAAAATGTATTAAAAGTGTTGTAAATATATTTTGAACATACTTTGATATATATGTACATATTTGTTATAGGTTCGTGAATCGACCAGTGGCCAAGTCTTACTTCCCGACGAAGTAAAAATCTGTGAAAGTGAGTTATAGTCCCACTTTTAAAATCTAATATTTTGGGATTAGAATACATGTAGTTTTATAAATGTTTTACGAAATAGACACAAGTAATTGAAACTACATTATATGGGTGAATGATCGAAGCCGAATATGCCCCTTTTGCTTGGTAACCTAAGAATTAGTAAACCGATCTACTAATTGACGTGAATCGTAAGATAGATCTATTGGGCCTAACGAACCCCATCCAAAGTACCGGATGCTTTAGTGCTTCGAATTCATTTTTATCATGTCCGAAGGATTTCCCTGAATGATAGGGGATATTATTATATGCATCTTGTTAATGTCGGTTACCATTTGTTCACCATATGAATGAATTTTATCTCTATGTATGGGATGTATATTGAAATATGAAATCTTGTGGTCTATTATTATGATTTGATAATATATAGGTTAAACCTATAACTCACCAACATTTTTTGTTGACGTTTTAAGCATGTTTATTCTCAGGTGATTATTAAGAGCTTCCGCTGTTGCATACTAAAATAAGGACAAGATTTGGAGTCCATGCTTGTATGATATTATGTAAAAACTGCATTCAAGAAAATTATTTTTAATGTAATATATTCTTATTGTAAACCATTATGTAATGGTCGTGTGTAAACGGTATATTTTAGATTATCATTATTTGATAATCTACGTAATGCTTTTTAAACCTTTATCGATAAAATAAAGGTTAAGGTTATTTTAAAAATGAATGCAGTCTTTGAAAAACGTCTCATATAGAGGTCAAAACCTCGCGACGAAATCAATTAATATGGAACGTTTATAATCAATATGAACGGGACATTTCAGTTGGTATCCGAGCGTTGGTCTTAGAGAACCATAAAATTTCATTAGTGTATCTTACCGAATTTGTTAGGATGCATTAGTGAGTCTGGACTTCGACCGTGGTTTTCTTCAAAAACGATTGCTTAACATTTTTTTTGTTGGAAACTATATATTATTAACATGTAAATATTATATGATATATTAATCTCTTAACGTGTTTGATATTGTGTGATAGATGTCTACCTCTAGTACAAATCCCATTGATTCACCTAATAATAATGAAGAGTCGAATATATTTTGGGAAGATTCACAAATTCCCGAAGAGGAACCGGAAGAGGAGGAACCGGAAGAAGAGGAACCAGAAGAGGAGGAATTGGAAGAGGAGGAACCAGAAGAAGAAGAGGTTTCAGAGGAAGAAATATTGATACCTATAGTAAATCGATTAAATAAAAGAAAATCCTCAACCAACGGACCAAAGTTAATAATGGTCAATGGTGTTTCCGCCGAGGAAGCAAAATATTGGGAAGATTACCAATTTTCTGATGAATCGGATCCCGATGAGGATTCCGATGATGTTATAGAAATTACCTCGACACAATTTAATAAAGCGAAAGAAAATAATAAGGGAAAAGATATAAAAATAGAGAAACCCGATTCCAACCCCGATGAACTTTATATGTATCGACAACATCCGTATTTCCTAAAATGTAACAATGACCCGGGAACCTCTAAACCACCAGTTTTTCTAAACCATTATGGAAAATGATGGCTCGTATTAGAGGAACACCATATATTTCTAGAAAATTAGGAAAACGAACCAAGTCCGAAGAAGAAGAAACCAGTGATTCAGATTAGAGGGTTGTAATCATGTTGTGTATTATATGTATTGTAGTGTGCTTGTACTTTTATATTCTATGTAAAAATTGCTTGTATTATTTGTTACTTATCTCTTACGAATCTAATCCTTGTCTATTTTACAGTATAAAAACAACATGGACGTTAAGGGTAGACAACCGAATATTTTAGAAGACCTACAAGAGGATATGATTGAGGAAATCTTGTCTAGAGTCGGTCAGAATTCATCAGCACATTTAGTTATGGTGAAATTAACTTTTCAAACATTTGAAAGACTTTCCAGAAATGCCTTAGTTTATAAAAGGCTTTCCTTTGATAGGTAGGGTATATCACATTGGGGAGACCGTAGGTTACGCCATGTTTTCTTTAAAGAATTAAATGCGGGGAACCCAAATGCAATTTTACGCTACGGGTTAAGAACCTATTTTGACTCAACATATCCCAACATAGGATTTCGTGAATTAGAAAGAGCTTCTAACATGCAACATAAAGAAGCATGTTATGCTTACGGGTTAGTGATGTTCGCTTCTTACCAAAGTGAGAAACAGAACATCGGATTGCAACTTTTAAATAAAACCTTCCCACAAGTAACGGATTCAGTAGTTGGGGTGAGAAACAAGGTTTTTAGATTATTACGGGGCTGTTGGACATTACGAAACCCTCATCCTTTTGACGACATTACAACATGCTGCCTAGCCAATGGTCATAACGGTTATTTTCCACAAGACCAAGGATGGGAAGTCGTCTTAGTAAAACCAGAATGCATGACTTGTTTCTGGACTTATGAATTACGTGCCTTTATTTCCTTTGCTGAACAACTTGCGTATTAACTAGATTTATCTTCAAAACTGTCCTGTATCATAGTGTACTATATTTCATGTTATATGTAATATAGCGAAGTTGTAAGTTTGAAGAATATTTGTATGTGATATATTATTATAATCAGTTTTTCATATGGAATTGTAGTAGTTCAATTGTATATTAGCTACTAAGTATGAACTTAACGGGTAGGTAGCACCCGAATTTAAACTTATAAAACCCTAATATGAAGAAAAAGCTTTTATAAATGAGTTCATATTATGCTACGAAATACTATTGACTACTCTTAATATTCTGTATGATTAACTCGATTCAGTTGGCTATTTTGAAGGAAATGGCACCGACTACTCGACACACCATGAATATGAGCGAAGAGGAATTTCGTACCTTTCTTTCTGCAAACATAGCCGCAGTACAGGCTGTGCTACATACCAACAATAACTCTGAATCTAGCAATGCAGCTAACGGCGCAAGAAATCGTGTAGGATGCTCCTACAAAGAATTCACTGCCTGCAAACCTTTGGAATTTGATGGAACCGAAGGACCAATTGGATTGAAACGGTGGACCGAGAAAGTCGAATCGGTTTTTGCCATAAGTAAGTGTACTGAAGAGGATAAAGTTAAGTACGCTATGCATACCTTCACAGGTACTGCGTTAATGTGGTAGAACACCTATCTTGAACAGGTAGGACATAATGCTGCTTACGCACTACCGTGGTCGGCATTCAAGCAATTGATGAACGAGCAGTACCGTCCTAGAAACGAAGTCAATAAACTCAAGGCAGAACTTAGAGAGTTACGAACACAAGGGTTCGACGTTACAACATATGAACGACGATTCACAGAGTTGTGCCTATTATGTCCGGGAGCATTCGAAGATGAAGAAGAGAAGATCGACGCGTTTGTAAAAGGGTTACCAGTAAGGATTCAAGAAGATGTGAGTTCCCATGAGCCCGCTTCTATACAGAAGGCAAGTCGAATGGCTCATAAACTCATAAATCAGATTGAGGGAAGAATTAAAAAGCAGGCGGCCGAAGAAGCCAACACGAAACAACTCAAGAGGAAGTGGGAGGAAAACGGTGACAAGAGTCACCAGTACAACAACAACAACAATCACAACCACAATCGCAACAACTATCCCAACAACCGCAACAAAAATCGCAACAATAACCGAAATCTTAACATTAACTACAACAAACATCCCAACAACACCGACAACTACAACAACCGTTTCAACAACAATAACAATCCCAACAACAACCTCAATAACAACAATGGCAACAAAAACCAAAAACTGCCATGTCAAAGGTGTGAAGAAATTCATCAGGGGTTTTGCACGACATTTTACAACAGGTGTAAAAGAAATGGTCATTGCGCGACAAAGTGTGAGGTCTACGGACCAAAGTTTAACAGAACTAAAGGAACAAATAATGTCGGAACAAGTAATGCCGAAACGAACAGTGTCGGAGCAAGTAATACCAACGCTGTTTGTTATAAATGTGGAAAACTAGGCCACATTATTAGAAATTGCCCGAATCAGGGGAATACTAATGGGCAGGGCCGTAGAAGAGTTTTCAATATTAATGCGGCAGAAGTACAGGAAGACCCGGAGCTTGTTACGGGTACGTTTCTTATTGACGATAAATCTGCTTATGTTTTATTTGATTCGGGTGCGAATAGAAGCTATATAAGTAGAGAATTTTGTGCTAAATTAAGTTGCCCATTGACGCCTTTGGATAGTAAATTTTTACTCGAATTAGCAAACGGTAAATTAATTTCAGCAGATAATATATGTCGGGAGAGAGAAATTAAACTGGGGGATGAAACGTTTAAAATTGATTTAATACCAGTCGAGTTAGGGAGTTTTGATGTAATAATTGGCATGGACTGGTTGAAAAAGGTTAGAGCAGAGGTCGTTTGTTACAAAAATGCGATTCGCTTTATGCGTGAAAAAGGAAAACCTTTAATGGTGTACGGAGAAAAGAACAACGCGAAATTAAATCTTATTAGTAGTTTGAAGGCGCAAAAACTAATAAGAAAAGGTTGTTACGTCATTCTAGCACAAATCGAGGAAGTTAAACCTGAAGAAAAGAACATCAGTGATGTTCCCGTCGCAAAAGAATTTCCCGATGTATTTCTGAAAGAATTACCGGGATTACCCCCACATCGATCCGTTGAATTTCAAATAGACCTTGTACCAGGAGCTGCACCAATAGCTCGTGCTCCATACAGACTCGCACCCAGCGAAATGAAAGAATTACAAAGTCAGTTATAGGAACTTTTAGAGCGTGGTTTCATTCGACCAAGTACATCACCATGAGGAGCTCCTGTTTTGTTTGTCAAGAAGAAAGATGGAACATTCAGGTTGTGTATCGACTACCGATAGTAGAACAAACTTACCATCAAGAACCGCTACCCACTACCGAGAATCGACGACTTATTTGATCAACTACAAGGCTCGTCTGTTTATTCGAAGATCAATTTACATTCTGGATATCATCAAATGCGGGTGAAGGAGGATGATATTCCAAAGACTGCTTTTAGGACGGGTTACGGTCATTACGAGTTTATGGTTATGCCATTTGGATTGACTAATGCACCAGCTGTGTTCATGGACCTCATGAACCGAGTGTGTGGGCCATATCTTGACAAGTTTGTCATTGTTTTCATCAATGACATACTTATTTACTTGAAGAATGATCAAGAGCACGAAAAACATTTGAGAAAAGTGCTAGAGTTGCTGAGGAAAGAAAAACTGTACGCTAAGTTTTCAAAGTGTGCATTTTGGTTGAAAGAAGTTCAATTCCTCGGTCACATAGTGAACAAAGAAGGTATTCAGGTGGATCCAGCAAAGATTGAAACCGTTGAAAAGTGGGAAACACCGAAAACTCCGAAACACCTACACCAGTTTTTAGGACTAGCTGGTTACTACAGAAGGTTCATCTAAGACTTTTTCAGAATAGCAAAACCCTTGACTGCATTAACGCATAAAGGGAAGAAATTTGAACGGAAAGATGAACAAGAGAAAGTGTTTCAATTGTTAAAGAAAAAGTTAACTACGGCACCTATATTGTCATTACCTAAAGGGAATGATGATTTTTTGATATATTGTGATGCTTCAAAGCAAGGTCTCGGTTGTGTATTAATGCAACGAACGAAAGTAATTGCTTATGCGTCTAGACAATTGAAGATTCACGAACAGAATTATACGACGCATGATTTGGAATTAGGTGCGGTTGTTTTTGCATTAAAGACTTGGAGGCACTACTTATATGGGGTTAAAAGTATTATATATACCGACCACAAAAGTCTTCAACACATATTTAATCAGAAACAACTGAATATGAGGCAGCGTAGGTGGATTGAATTGTTGAATGATTACGACTTTGAGATTCGTTACCACCCGGAGAAGGCAAATGTGGTAGCTGACGCCTTGAGCAGAAAGGACAGAGAACCCATTCGAGTAAAAGCTATGAATATAATGATTCACACTAACCTTACTACTCAAATAAAGGAGGCACAACAAGGAGTTTTAAAAGAGGGAAATTTAAAGGATGAAATACCCAAAGGATCAGAGAAGCATCTTAATATTCGGGAAGATGGAACCCGGTATAGGGCTGAAAGAATTTGGGTACCAAAATTTAGAGATATGAGAGAAATGGTACTTAGAGAAGCTCATAAAACCAGATACTCAATACATCCTGGAACGGGGAAGATGTACAAGGATCTCAAGAAACATTTTTGGTGGCCAGGTATGAAAGCCGATGTTGCTAAATACGTAGGGGAATGTTTGATGTGTTTTAAGGTCAAAGCGGAGCATCAGAAACCATCAGGTCTACTTCAACAACCCGAAATCCCGGAATGGAAATGGGAAAACATTACCATGGATTTCATCACTAAATTTCCAAGGACTGCAAGTGGTTTTGATACTATTTGGGTAATAGTTGATCGTCTCACCAAATCAGCACACTTCCTGCCAATAAGAGAAGATGACAAGATGGAGAAGTTAGCACGACTGTATTTGAAGGAAGTCGTCTCCAGACATGGAATACCAATCTCTATTATCTCTGATAGGGATGGCAGATTTATTTCAAGATTCTGGCAGACAATACAGCAAGCATTAGGAACTCGTCTAGACATGAGTACTGCCTATCATCCACAAACTGATGGGCAGAGCGAAAGGATGATACAAAAGCTTGAAGACATGCTACGAGCATGTGTTATTGAATTCGAAAACAGTTGGGATCGACATCTACCGTTAGCAGAATTTTCCTACAACAACAGCTACCATTCAAGTATTGAGATGGCGCCGTTTGAAGCACTTTATGGTAGAAAGTGCAGGTCTCCGATTTGTTGGAGTGAAGTGGGGAATAGACAGATTACGGGTCCGGAGATAATACAAGAAACTACCGAGAAGATCATCCAAATTCAACAACAGTTGAAAACCGCCCAAAGTCGACAAAAGAGCTACGCCGACATTAAAAGAAAAGATATAGAATTTTAAATTGGAGAGATGGTCATGCTTAAGGTTGCACCTTGGAAAGGCGTTGTTCGAATTGGTAAACGAGGGAAATTAAATCCAAGGTATATTGGACCATTCAAGATTATTGATCGTGTCAGACCAGTAGCTTACCGACTTGAGTTACCTCAACAACTCGCAGCTGTACATAACACTTTCCACGTCTCGAATTTGAAGAAATATTTTGCTAAAGAAGATCTCACTATTCCGTTAGACGAAATCCAAATTAACGAAAAACATCAATTCATCGAAGAACCCGTAGAAATAATGAATCGTGAGGTTAAAAGACTTCAACAAAATAAGATACCAAATGTTAAGGTTCGATGGAATGCTCGTAGAGGACCTGAGTTCACCTGGGAATGAGAATATTTAGATGAAGAAGAAATACCCGCACTTATTTCCAGAAGATACGTCAACACCTCCAACTGCTTAAAATTTCGGGACGAAATTTATTTAACGGGTAGGTACTGTAGTGACCCGAACTTTTCCATGTTTATATATATTAAATGAAATTGATATTTACATGATTAAGTGTTTTCAATATGTTAAGCAATCAAACTTGTTAAGACTTGATTAATTGAAATAGGTTTCATATAGACAATTGACCACCCAAGTTGACCGGTGATTCACGAACTTTAAAACTTGTAAAAACTATATGATGACATATATATGGATATATATATATATATATATATATATATATATATATATATATATATATATATAGTTAACATGATATTATGATAATTAAACATATCGTTAAGTATATTAACAATGAACTACATATGTAAAAACAAGACTACTAACTTAATGATTTCGAAACGAGACATATATGTAACATTATCGTTGTAACGACGTTTAATGTATATATATCATACTAAGATATATTAATACATCATGATATCATGATAATGTAATAATTTAACATCTCATTTGATATAATAAACAATGGGTTAACAACATTTAACAAGATCGTTAACCTAAAGGTTTCAAAACAACACTTACATGTAACGACTAACAATGACTTAACGACTCAGTTAAAATATATATACATGTAGTGTTTTAATATGTATTCATACACTTTTTAAAGACTTCAAGACACTTATCAAAATACTTCTACTTAACAAAAATGCTTACAATTACATCCTCATTCAGTTTCATTAACAATTCTACTCGTATGCACCCGTATTCGTACTCGTACAATACACAGCTTTTAGATGTATGTACTATTGGTATATACACTTCAATGATCATCTCTTAGAAGCCCATGTGAGTCACCTAACAAATGTGGGAACCATCATTTGGTAACTAGCATGAAATATATCATAAAATTACAAAAACATTAGTAATCATTCATGACTTATTTACATGTAAACAAAATTACACATCCTTTATATCTAATCCATATACCAACGACCAAAAACACCTACAAACACTTTCATTCTTCAATTTTCTTCATCTAATTGATCTCTCTCAAGTTCTATCTTTAAGTTCTAAGTGTTCTTCATAAATTCTACAAGTTCTAGTTTCATAAAATCAAGAATACTTCCAAGTTTACTAGCTCACTTCCAATCTTGTAAAGTGATCATCTAACCTCAAGAAATCCTTGTTGTTTACAGTAAGATATCATTCTAAATCAAGGTAATACTCATATACAAACTTTGATTCAATTCCTATAACTATAACTATCTTAATTCGAGTGATAATCTTACTTGAACTTGTTTTCGTGTTATGATTCTACTTCAAGAACTTTCAAGCCATCCAAGATCCTTTAAAGCTAGATTATTTCTTGTCACTTCCAATAGGTTTACCTACCAAACTTAAGGTATTAATGATGTTCATAACATCATTCGATTCATACATATAAAACTATCTTATTCGAAGATTTGAACATGTAATCACTAGAACATAGTTTAGTTAATTCTAAACTTGTTCGCAAACAAAAGTTAATTCTTCTAACTTGACTTTTAAAATCAACTAAACACATGTTCTATATCTATATGATATGCTAACTTAATGATTTAAAATCGGAAAACAAGAAAAACACCGTAAAACCGGATATACGCCGTCGTCGTAACACCGCGGGCTGTTTTGGGTTAGTTAATTAAAAACTATGATAAACTTTGATTTAAAAGTTGTTCTTCTCGGAAAATGATTTTTCTTATGAACATGAAACTATATCCAAAAATCATGGTTAAACTCAAAGTGGAAGTATGTTTTCCAAAATGGTCATCTAGACGTCGTTCTTTCGACTGAAATGACTACCTTTACAAAAATGACTTGTAACTTATTTTTGCGACTATAAATCTATACTTTTTATGTTTGGATTCATAAAATAGAGTTCAATATGAAACCATAGCAATTTGATTCACTCAAAACGGATTTAAAACGAAGAAGTTATGGGTAAAATAAGATTGGATATTTTTTGATTGTTGTAGCTACGGGAAATATTGTAACAATTCTATACAAATCATATCCTAGCTAACTTATATTGTATTATACATGTATTCTAATATATTATGTAATCTTGGGATACCATAGACATGTATGCAAATGTTTTGACATATCATATCGACCCATGTATATATATTATTTGGAACAACCATAGACACTCTATATGCTGTAATGTTGGAGCTAGCTATACAGGGTTGAGGTTGATTCCAAAAATATATATACTTTGAGTTGTGATCTAGCCTGAGACGTGTATACACTGGGTCGTGGATTGATTCAAGATAATATATATCAATTTTTTCTGTACATCTAACTTTGGACAACTAGTTGTAGGTTACTAATGAGGACAGCTGACTTAATAAACTTAAAACATCAAAATGTATTAAAAGTATTGTAAATATATTTTGAACATACTTTGATATATATGTACATATTTGTTATAGGTTCGTGAATCGACCAGTGGCCAAGTCTTACTTCCCGACGAAGTAAAAATCTGTGAAAGTGAGTTATAGTCCCACTTTTAAAATCTAATATTTTGGGATGAGAATACTTGCAGTTTTATAAATGTTTTACGAAATAGGCACAAGTAATTGAAACTACATTATATGGGTGAATAATCGAAGCTGAATATGCCCCTTTTGCTTGGTAACCTAAGAATTAGTAAACCGATCTACTAATTGACGCGGATCCTAAAGATAGATCTATTGGGCCTAACGAACCCCATCCAAAGTACCGGATGCTTTAGTACTTCGAATTCGTTTTTATCATGTCCGAAGGATTTTCCGGAATGATAGGGGATATTCTTATATGCATCTTGTTAATGTCGGTTACCAGGTGTTCACCATATGAATGAATTTTATCTCTATGTATGGGATATATATTGAAATATGAAATCTTGTGGTCTATTATTATGATTTGATAATATATAGGTTAAACCTATAACTCACCAACATTTTTTGTTGACGTTTTAAGCATGTTTATTCTCAGGTGATTATTAAGAGCTTCCGCTGTTGCATACTAAAATAAGGACAAGATTTGGAGTCCATGCTTGTATGATATTATGTAAAAACTGCATTCAAGAAAATTAGTTTTGATGTAATATATTCTTATTGTAAACCATTATGTAATGGTCGTGTGTAAACGGTATATTTTAGATTATCATTATTTGATAATCTACGTAATGCTTTTTAAACCTTTATCGATAAAATAAAGGTTATGGTTGTTTTAAAAATGAATGCAGTCTTTGAAAAACGTCTCATATAGAGGTCAAAACCTCGCGACGAAATTAATTAATATGGAATGTTTATAATCAATATGAACGGGACATTTCACCATTGGTGTATAAAACAACCAATAGATCACACAACATGGCCGAAACAACCCGAGCCTAAACACATATGGAGGATGGTCGAAACAACCCGAACCTTAGTGAATTCGCAACAACCCGAAATTCACCAACCCAATCCATATTTCCCACAACGAAATGACCGCACAACCCGAGTCATCGTGAATACGCACAAACCGATATCCACTATCTCCACCACATAGTATAACCGAGGATGGCCGTACAACCCGAGCCTTAGTGAATCCGAACTACCCGACATTCACTACCTCAAACTATGAGTCCAACCAACAGGGACAATCGTACTACCTGAAATATTGTGAATACGAACAACCCGATATTCACGTCCCACAATACAACTCATGAATGGTACTCCCATTCCGATAACGGTATACCATACCGATATAACACTAAACCCATGATGAAGTCAGCGGACCCCGAAGGTCATGCTCCACCAATCAACAATACCATGATGAAGTCAGCGGACCCCGAAGGTCATGCTTCATAATCTCATACGCACTTTTGGCCTCAAACAACGAGTAGTGCAACATCGCGCTTTGATACACTATGGTGAACCCTAACGGGTACCACTAATCATCCACACAATCGAGCAAGAACCACCTATATCGAACATAGGCACAAAACAATAATTCTCTACAAGAGAATCCACCATGCACATCCCTTAGCCGAGGGATTTCACCTTGCTCGTCAAACACGCCCATTATCTCTCAACGAGATTACCACATTATCACCTCGGTTACATTCCAAAATCATAAGTGCAATTTAACCGAAATTGTACTCTACCACAAATCGAACAAAACTAGGTCCCAATGCAAACTTCCGGATCTACCAAAAGTATTATCCGAAGTCTCACACTAAAACTTCCTCGTGCGGGAGTGTAACTCCCCCACTTGGAACTACGTTCCATAACCGCCTCTCGTACAACCGTACAATGCTACCAAAGGTAGACTTTACCAACAATTGGGTTCACACGACCCATTACCATATCTTGCTCCAAACCTTGAGCATACGAAGGATTTTAAGCAATCCTTAAACACTTGAACGAAAAGTGTACCACGATTACACAAACCATACTCTCGCAATCATCCAATTGCTTTAGGTTATCAAATTTCACCCAGTCACTCATGTACCTAAGGGTTTCTCTCCGGTACCCTAAGCACAATGTAACCGCAAAACCATCGGAGTCGAACACTACGCTAGTAGGTATGAAAGAGGCACCTAATGTCGCGTCATGTAGACTCCATTACCAACATACATCGAGATACAAAACACTCGATCTCAAAGGTTCCAACCACTCGACGAAGCTCACGATTCATCAATTTCAACACGAGAGTGAACACTCTCTACATCCGAACACCAAAGCCCATTCCCAAGGCTTGGTAGAACATTTCTCAATACTAAGGAATGCTTGGTTACACCAAGTCTTACGCCCTTCGCCCATTAATCAAAACGTCACCATAGGGTACTTCCATTAGGAACGTCACCCATAACAATAACATGCAAAACACTATGCAACCCACAAACCCGAACGCATCGACACATAAATAAATATTCAAAGGGCATATTTATTAAAATGAAACGTACCTCAACGTTTCCTTGCGGCATTCGCCGCCGCCAACTCGGGACAATCCGGCTTGCGATGTCTCTTTTTATGACAATAGTAGCACATTCCGTCATCACTCTTCGGCATTGTGCATTCCCACAACTTGTGGCCCCTAACACCACAATTGAAACATCTAGGCGCACGAGAATTCGTCGAACCTTTCTCCACATTACCCATACTCGCACCTGCGCCCTTAGTTTTCTTACTTGGAGCACCATACGAATCAACCCTTCTTTTACTTGAAAGCTCCCTAGCTTTCGATCGCGAATGTGATTCAAAACCCCTAGCCGTGTTAAATAACTCCGCAAACGAGTTCACTTGGCCAATGCTAATTTTGCCCTGCAAATCATCATTCAACGTTCGATAGAAATCTTCCATCAACATCCGATCATTCCCAATATACTCCGGGCAAAAACGAGCCTTCGACATAAAGGTCGTCCTTAGAGTATTCAAGTCCATCGACCCTTGTTGCAAATTTCGCAACTCATTTCGCATTTTCGACAAATCGGCTGAAGTCCGGAACTCCTCGAAGAATTCCTTCTTAAACTCGTCCCATGATAACGCCATAATAGTTCACCACCGACAAGATCAATCTTACCATCCAACCAATCCTTTACTCTACCCCGCAACAAGCTAGTAGCGAGCCTTGTCCTCTTCTCAGGAGGACATTCAATCGTGCGAAAACACCCTTCGACATCCGAGATCCAAGTGGTACTTACCAAGTGATCCGGTTTCCCATCGTACATCGGAGGTTTAGTCCTCATGAAGCTCTTAAGACAACGCTCCATTTCACTGCTACTCCGAAATTCGAAATACCTCATATCCATACTTTCTTCCAACGCACCCATTTGCTCCGCAATGGCGGACGAAACTCTAGCGTTAAACTCCAAATCGTTCGTCTCGATCCCGTTTCCCGTCGCCATTCTAAGGAATACAAAGCGATTAGATCACAAAAGTATAAAGCACACACACAATACCGCCCCATCTTGCTAAACACTCGTCGTACATCACTTGCTAGACACGATTTGCCCCCGTAATAAGGTTTGCAAGTCCTTATTACGCACACACGCCGTATCAACTCATTAGTACAACGACCACCTCGCTCGATGATATAAACAAACACAAACAAAATTCTACGCGATATGCACATACGCGAGAATAATTATCACAACACAATTAATATATTAATAATATCCGCATTACTAATATAAATGTTAGTCCACCTACAAACAAGGCACTAACTATAACCTATTCCGACTCGTACTCCTACAAGTCCCGCAACAAATTAAGCACACACAAAAGTCTAAGTCTAGGCACCTATCTCAAGTCACCTAAATCCCTTAGACCATGCTCTGATACCACTTGTAACATCCCAACCCGTTAACCAACCAAAAACGCGGAAATAAAAAAAAAGTAAAACTGGACTGACCAGATGGGGTGCGCGGCGCGCACATCCACCTGTGCGAGGCGCGCACAGGGCCTGGCAGCCCGCTGTTCAAAAATTTCGTTTTACGCGAAAAGATCTTAGAATTCCTGGCACATTTAGACCAAATGCTTTTCACAATACATTAATATAGTTAAAACTAATACGTTCCATTAATAGAAAGGGTTTTACGACACCGGGCCCATATATGCCCAAAATACCCCTTAAGTACAAAGTACAAACTTCGACCACATGACTTTTAATACAAAATAAAGCCGAGCATGGCGATTGGGGATACGCTACCCAATCCTAATCGAATCCAAAAGCAAGCCTTCTAAAGCAACTATGCGAGTCCACTAGTTCCGGCTTACCCGAGCCACTGCATCCATGCAATCTATAAAAATGTAAACGACGAGAGGGTAAGCTAATACTTAGTGAGTGAAAATATACTACATACATATATATTAACACTCACTTTGTCACCTTGATGAATGCTTCCAAGTAATCTGCAACACGTCAATGTAAAATACCTAATCAATTCATCACAAATACAATAACACACTTAGAGTGGATTTACAAACCAACTCAATTCGACACTTAGTGCAACCAATTGCACTTACAAACACCAAACGCGTCCAAACTAACCACTAATCACTAATCACATGTGAAAATTGTCTCAATAAGCCAAATGAACCTAAACTTAAGTGTTGAACACTTATCAATCTCAAAATCACCCAAAAACCTTAATTTTGACTCAATTCCAAAATTAGTCTTTCAAACACACCAAAAGGGTTCCGATACTTCCATAATCACTAAACCTAGTGATTAAACCCAATTACAAGTCATAAACAAGACCAATTTGTTCACCAACCCAAAATCCACCAACAATAACAATAAACCCGATTACTAGCATCAACAAACTCACTTCAAGAGTTTAAATGGGTTTCTCTACAAATCAAGTTCAAACCCTAACTTTGAATATCAAAATCAACAATGAAATTCGGAGTAAGAACTTACCACAACAACCAAAACGTAGCTAGGAATGAGGTGAACAACTTAAACACTTGAGCTTTTGATCAAACCAAGCTTCTTCTTCTCCAAAACCCCAAATCTGTCTCTAGAATTCTCCCCCTCTCTCTAGAATAGTTTAGAGTGATGAATGGATGTGAAAATGATCCAAAAGTGGATCCAAACCAGCTGATAAGGCCTGAGATCCGGCCTCAAGTGAAAACACCAAAATGCCCTTCATTAAACTTAAAATAGAAAAAGGCAGAATTCTGTCGCTGGGCATGTGTGCGGCGCGCACCCATGTCTGGGCAGATTCTGACCTTTTAACTTTTACACTAAGCTTCATCTACTATACGTACATCATTTAAAACTCTGTGTGCCATAAATATTGGGGTCTTACATATACCCCACCTATCAAAGAAAAGCCTTTTATAAACTAAGGCATTTTTGGAAAGTCTTTCAAATGTTTGACAAGTTAATTTTGCCATAATTAATTGTGTTGATGAATTCTGAATGACTCTAGACAAGATTTCCTCAATCATATCCTCTGGTAGATCTTCTAAAATATTCGGTTGTCTACCCTTAACGTCCATTTTATTTTTATACTGTAAAATAGACAAGGATTAGATTCGTAAAAGATAATTAACAAACAATACAAGCAATTTTTACATATAACATAAAAGTACAAGCACACTACAATACATATAATACACAACAAGATTATAACCCTCTAATCTGAATCACTGGTTTCTTCTTCTTCGGACTTGGTTCGTTTTCCTAATTTTCTAGAAATATATGGTGTTCCTCTAATACGAGTCGTCGTTTTCCATAATGGTTTAGAAAAACCTGGTGGTTTAGAGGTTCCCGGGTCATTGTTACATTTTAGGAAATACGGATGTTGCCGATACATATAAAGTTCATCGGGGTTGGAATCGGGTTTCTTTATTTTTATATCTTTTCCCTTATTATTTTCTTTCGCTTTATTAAATTGGGTCGAGGTAATTTCTATAACATAATCGGAATCCTCATCGGGATCCGATTCATCGGAAAATTGGTAATCTTCCCAATATTTTGCTTCCTCGGCGGAAACACCATTGACCATTATTAACTTTGGTCTGTTGGTTAAGGATTTTCTTTTATTTAATCGATTTAATATATAGGTATCAATGCTTCTTCCTCCGAAACCTCTTCTTCTTCTGGTTCCTCCTCTTCCGATTCCTCCTCTTCTGGTTCCTCTTCTTTCAGTTCCTCCTCTTTCGGTTCCTCCTCTTCCGGTTCCTCTTCGGGAATTTGTGAATCTTCCTAAAATATATTCGACTCTTCATTATTATTAGGTGAATCAATGGGATTTGTACTAGAGGTAGACATCTATCACACAATATCAAACACGTTAAGAGATTAATATATCACATAATATTTACATGTTAATAATATATAGTTTCCAAAAAAAATGTTAAGCAATCGTTTTTGAAGAAAAACAAGGTCGAAGTCCAGACTCACTAATGCATCCTAACAAACTCGGTAAGACACACTAATGCAATTTTCTGTTTCTCTAAGACCAACGCTCGGATACCAACTGAAATGTCCCGTTCATATTGATTATAAACGTTCCATATTAATTGATTTTGTCGCGAGGTTTTGACCTCTATATGAGACGTTTTTCAATGACTGCATTCATTTTTAAAACAACCATAACCTTTATTTTATCGATAAAGGTTTAAAAAGCATTACGTAGATTATCAAGTAATGATAATCTAAAATATACAGTTTACACACGACCATTACATAATGGTTTACAATAAGAATATATTACATCAAAAATAAGTTTTTTGAATGCAGTTTTTACATAATATCATACAAGCATGGACTCCAAATCTTGTCCTTATTTTAGTATGCAACAGCGGAAGCTCTTAATAATCACCTGAGAATAAACATACTTAAAATGTCAACAAAAATGTTGGTGAGTTATAGGTTTAACCTATATATTATCAAATCATAATAATAATAGACCACAAGATTTCATATTTCAATATACATCCCATATATAGAGATAAAATTCATTCATATGGTGAACACCTGGTAACCGACATTAACAAGATGCATATAAGAATATCCCCTATCATTCCGGGAAATTCTTTCAGACATGATAAAAACGAATTCGAAGTACTAAAGCATTCGATACTTTGGATGTGGTTCGTTAGGCCCAATAGATTTATCTTTAGGATTCGTGTCAATTAGTAGATCGGTTTACTAATTCTTAGGTTACCAAGCAAAAGGGGCATATTCGGCTTCGATCATTCACCCATATAATGTAGTTTCAATTACTTGTATCTATTTCATAAAACATTTATAAAACTGCATGTATTCTCATCCCAAAATATTAGATTTTAAAAGTGAGACTATAACTCACTTTCACAGATTTTTACTTCTTCGAGAAGTAAGACTTGGCCACTGGTCGATTCACGAACCTATAACAAATATGTACATATATATCAATGTATGTTCAAAATATATTTACAACACTTTTAATACATTTTGATGTTTTACGTTTATTAAGTCAGCTGTCCTCGTTAGTAACCTACAACTAGTTGTCCATAGTTAGATGTACAGAAATAAATTGATATATATTATCTTGAATCAATCCACGACCCAGTGTATACACGTCTCAGGCTAGATCAAAACTCAAAGTATATATATTTTTGGAATCAACCTCAACCCTGTATAGCTAACTCCAACATTACTGCATATAGAGTGTCTATGGTTGTTCCACATAATATATATAGATGGGTCGATATGATATGTCAAAACATTTGCATACGTGTCTATGGTATCCCAAGATTACATAATATATTAGAATACATGTAAAATACAATATAAGTTAGCTAGGATATGCTTAATATAAATTTGTTACCAATTTTCACGTAGCTACAACAAGCAAAAATATCCAATCTTGTTTTACCCATAACTTCTTCGTTTTAAATCCGTTTTGAGTGTTTCAAGTTTCTATGGTTTCATATTGAACTTAAGTTTATGAATCTAAACAGAAAAAGTATAAGTTTATAGTCGGAAATACAGGTTACAAGTTGTTTTTGTAAAGGTAGTCATTTTAGTCGAAAGAAGGACGTCTAGATGACCATTTTGAAAAACATACTTCCACTTTGAGTTTAACCATGATTTTTGAATATAGTTTCATGTTCATAAGAAAAATAATTTTCCCAAAAGAAAAACTTTTAAATCAAAGTTTATCATAGTTTTAAATTAACTAACCCAAAACAGCCTGCGGTGTTACTGCGACGGCGTATATCCGGTTTTACGGTGTTTTTCGTGTTTTCTGGTTTTAAATCATTAAGTTAGCATATCATATAGATATAGAACATGTGTTTAGTTGATTTTAAAATTCAAGTTAGAAGGATTAACTTTTGTTTGCGAACAAGTTTAGAATTAACTAAACTATGTTCTAGTGATTTCAAGTTTAAACCTTCGAATAAGGTAGTTTTATATATATGAATCGAATGATATTATGAATATCATTACTACCTCAAGTTTTGTGGATAAACTTACTGGAAATGAGAAAAATAGAGCTAGCTTCAAAGGATCCTTGGATGGCTTGAAAGTTCTTGAAGCATAATCATGACACGAAAACAAGTTCAAGTAAGATTTTCACTCGAAATAAGATTGTTATAATTATAGAAATTGAATCAAAGTTTGAATATGAGTATTACCTTGTATTATAAAGATATCTTACTGTAAATAAGAAATATTTCTTGAGGTTAGATGATCACTTTACAAGATTGGAAGTAAGCTAGCAAACTTGGAAGTATTCTTGATTTTATGAAACTAGGATTTATAGAATTTATGAAGACCACTTAGAACTTGAAGATAGAACTTGAGAGAGATCAATTAGATGAAGAAAATTGAATAATGAAAGTGTTTGTAGGTGTTTTTGGTCGTTGGTATATGGATTAGATATAAAGGATGTGTAATTTTGTTTACTTGTAAATAAGTCATGAATGATTACTATTATTTTTGTAATTTTATGTGATATTCCATGCTAGTTACCAAATGATGGTTCCCACATGTGTTAGGTGACTCACATGGGCTGCTAAGAGCTGATCATTGGAGTGTATATACCAATAGTACATACATCTAAAAGCTGTGTATTGTACGAGTACGAATACGGGTGCATACGAGTAGAATTGTTGATGAAACTGAACGAGGATGTAATTGTAAGTATTTTTGTTAAGTAGAAGTATTTTGATAAGTGTCTTGAAGTCTTTCAAAAGTGTATGAATACATATTAAAACACTACATGTATATACATTTTAACTGAGTCGTTAAGTCATCGTTAGTCGTTACATGTAAATGTTGATTTGAAACCTTTAAGTTAACGATCTTGTTAAATGTTGTTAACCAAATGTTTATTATATCTAATGAGATGTTAAATTATTATATTATCATAATATTATGATATATTAATATATCTTAATATGATATATATATATATATATATATATATATATATATATATATATATATATATATATATATATATATATATATATATATATATATATATATATATATATATATATATATATATATTTAAATGTCGTTACAATGATAATCGTTACATATATGTCTCGTTTCGAAATCCTTAAGTTAGTAGTCTTGTTTTTACATATGTAGTTCATTGTTAATATACATAATGACATGTTTACTTATCATTTATCATGATTAAACATAGTGTAACAATATCTTAATATGATTCATATATAATTAGTAAGACGTTGTTATAACGATAATCGTTATATATATCGTTTCGAGTTTCTTAATTCAATAAACACAATTTTATGTATATAACTCATTGTTAAAATACCTAATGAGATACTTACTTATCATAATATCATGTTAATTATATATATAATCATATATATGTCATCATATAGTTTTTACAAGTTTTAACGTACGTGAATCACCGGTCAACTTGGGTGGTCAATTGTCTATATGAAACCTATTTCAATTAATCAAGTCTTAACAAGTTTGATTGCTTAACATGTTGGAAACACTTAATTATGTAAATATAAATTTCATTTAATATATATAAACATGGAAAAGTTCGGGTCACTACATGCTCTTTTATTGTTACCGGGGAACCTTTTATATTCCACCATATTACCAGCAGATGTACCAGCAACCTTGTCGCTCCTTGGTTTAAATCTCTCCGACAAATCACTATATTTATCTATTGAAGTCTCATCATGTACTCATCCGCATCTTGTAACAAGAATTGCCATACCAATTACCGGGAATCAGTAAATCTATATTGTAAGTCTCGCAACGTTTCCACATCAACAGTTATATGTATCCATATAACATTTATCTCTTAGAACTTTGATCTTCTATTCTGAAATTCTGAAAAGCACCCAGTCTGCGAATTAATACTCTGAATTTTGAAAAGTTGAATGAAGCAACAAAAACTGTAAACGACCTCAACAGCCAAAAGTTGGTGACAAAGAATTGTATGTTGGCGAAGTTCAGAAAAAGTTTGAAACTGAAAAAAACTGATCAAGCAAACTACGAAGGAGTCTCTGAACAAATCACAAGGACTAAACTTGTACATTAAGAATCCTGATGATTCTGTTTCTGATGAAATCTTTAGCGAATACCTTGCTTCTGACTCCAAACTCTTGCGGACAAATTTTCTTCACCATCCTTCGATATTAGAAATTCCAAGATATCATTGTATCTTTCATTATAAATATCCTCCATATTTCTGAAGATATTTTCATAACTATTCTTATCTGAAATCATTAATCTCTTCGTGCTATCAGTGTTACATCATATAGAAACTGTTAGTTTCTATATTCTGTAAACTTTCGAGCTTAAAATAAGAATGTTATTGAAGTAATGTTGGGAACTGATGCATGAGTTAGTATAATATAATGACACTTGATCAACGTGATTATATTACAGTAAGTCATGCTGAGTTTCTAAATGGAACGTGATGATTCACAGATCATAACGTCATCATGTGCCATGTTACATGACTCTTGTATTCTACTTAACCTCTAACATATCAAGAAAATATTTCTTGATGATTCGGTCTTTTCTAGGATATTCTGGTAATTTGACAAATCAAATCTTTTAGATTTCGAAGATTTTCTTTAAATCCCTTGAATTTCGAAATTCAAACAAGACAACGTCAAAAGTTAAGATGAAACTTTATTTCTTCAATTCACTCTTTTATGATAGCTTCACTCGTACTCTTCACAAAATTAAATTGTTTTATCTATATTACTCACTGATGATAAAACTCAAATTTCTAACTCGTATGCGTCATGAAAACGTACTTATTGTCAGCCATGATGATCCCATTCAAATTTTGGGACGAAATTTCTTTAACGGGTAGGTACTGTGACGACCCGGGAATTTTTGGCTAAATTTAAACTTAATCTTTGTATGATTTCGATACGATAAGCAAAGTCTGTAATGTTGAGTCTCTAAAATTTTGGAAACTATGTTCATATATTCAAATTACCCTTTGACTATTACCGACGATTCACAAACAATTATTTGTAAATAGGTATGTATATATACTTAAATAAATATATATGATTTGAAATATAATTTATGATGTAATTGTTAAAAATTAATTATGTAAAAATAATACTACCTCCGTCTCATTCCAATAGGGCAGTATTCCATTTTGGGATGTCCCATTCTGATAGTCCACTTCCATAAATAGAAAGGAAAGAAGATATTTCATTGGTGGATCTGGAGAGAGAATATATTTCATTGGTGAAGAAATGAAGTTAGTGGGATTTCCAAAAACTGCGTGTTTTTTGTCTGTGGACTATTGGAATGAGACGGAGGGAGTAACTATTATTTAAAACATATTTATATACAAATAAAGTATATTAAAAATAAATATTAAATAATAGAAATACTCATTGATGTTCCGATTGATATTAAGCAAGTTAAATTCAAACTGATATTATTTTAAAAATAAACGTTGATTCGTAAATAAGTTATATAAGTTATAGCCTTTTTAAAATCTATTAGTCAAATTTTAATATTCCATATTTTTCTACCTAGGATTGAGCTCTATTATCAAACGAACCATTTTGATCACGTTGTTCTCATTTAATGATTAAAATATATAAATTTATTTAATATAATATTTTGAGATTGTTCTAAATACTTTACCGCTACTGATTAACAACGGAGTACGAAATACAATCCATGAAATAAAAATCTAAAACAATAAGTGAGGCGGCTAAGAAGTTCATGTTTTAATTTTTATTGATTAGTTTATTATTATTAAAATTATTATATTCTCATTTGATTGAATGCATAACCGAATTAGAATGATTACATTATGTTACTGTTGTTGATTGTCCTTTAGGTCTAGACTTTAACATATGCATACATGCATATTTCAGATGCACGCCTTTGATTCATATATATATATATATATATATATATATATATATATATATATATATATATATATATATATATATATATATATATATATATATATATATATATATATATATATATATATATATATTAGCCTCTACACAAAATATACCAACTTGATCATATCACTGGCTTTCTGTTTTTCTAGTCGATCCAAAACCCAAAACTACCTCTTTCATCAATCCTTCTAACTATCCTAAATTACTATCCTCTATCTCTATCTTCTTATACAAGAACCCATTTGGTCAATCGCCTTAACTGTCGGGACTCACCACATTTCTCTATTGGGATTCAATAACATACGAGTACCACCCATAACATCGCCTTTCGTCTCACTTGTTTTATGAATTCATCTCTTTTCAAACAAACACAATATGATCAACAACCCAACCTTAACCCATTTTTCTTTTCTTGTTATTTCATGCGGCAATTACTCCCATCTTCTTCCTGTTTCTGTTTAAACCACCATCTCTCTACTTATCTAGCTCTCTCTCTCTCTCTTATTTTTTTTTTATTTGAAGCCATCAAACTACCACTCTCATCTTAAACCACCACACCTTAAACGAAAACCCATCAACCAATATTGTTGCAGCTGCTATGATTCTGTTTCTATTCACGTTTAAAAACAAAAACACCAATCCTTTAAACCCGTTAAACTGCAATTTCTTTCAGCTACTGCTCGACGCTACTGCCTAATCTGTTACTGTTTCGATGTTAACCATGATGAAAATTTCTGAACGTGTATCACTATATTTGCTGTTGTGTTGCTGTACAGCTGCAACTTCTGTTTCCGTCACAACCGAACTACATGTCTTTTCTTCATTCTTTCTGTTTCTACTTCACCTCACCCTTGAATCCCCGTTAAACACCCTAAACAATCTTACACAACCAACAAACACCCCAAATTCTACTTGCAGCTATTCGTTATTTCTATATTCTGTTCGAGAAAATCAAAACCAAACGCCGAAGGTTCTTTTTCTTTTGCATAAGATAACATGGCTATTTTTATATATATTTGTCTTGTGCATTTTGGCCAACATCGATCAAGTGGGATTACCCCACTTATCAATTCCTTTTCGATAGTGGGTGTAATAATAAGTATTAAAGTTAAACCCAATTGGCGATTTAATTGTTTCTTTCATTTCTTTGGTACCCCACTCTTTTGACTAAGAAGTGAAAGTAGATAGATTCGATATATATTTTTTGTGGACTAGCATGAAGAGGGGGGGCCAAGATAGTATCCAATGTTACGTTATTCCTGTCATCCTATTATTTTAAATCGTCCAAACAGTTAGTGTAGCAAAGAAAGAACGGATTCTCTATTGTTTAATCAATTTGGGCCGATATGTATATCATTTGGAGCGAGTACTTGTTGAATGGGTCAAGATCCCTTGCAAGTTTTATGTTGGATAAATAGATAATTAAGGATGATTATAATGATTATGATACATGTATGATTAGGATGATGATTAGGAACAAGATGATAATGGTGAAAAACGAATATGGACTGCGATGTTATTGATTAAAGAAGAAAAAGATGAGTAATGACTTCCTATTGATAATAGTAGATACCGTTATGATGATGAATGATATATAATGTTAATGATACGCGTATATGATAGTGTTAAATTATGATGAGGTTTATGATAAATTAAGATATGATGATATAAGGATAAAGGTGAAGATACGTAATCCTAATTGTTATGACGATACGGTTACAATATACGATGATGATGTAGACGAGTGATATATGATTATGATGATGATGTTAAAGATGGTCATGATGAGGTGATACGTATGAAATTGCTGATGATTACGTCATGTTAATAAAAAAAATGATAACGGGTTATGATGTATTTGATGATGATCCGAATTAATATTGATTAGGAAGAGAAGAATTAGGGAAGCAGAAACATATAAGCTAAATAGAATTGTTATGGGGATTTAATCAGGGAAAAAAAAACTTGATTAGAGGAGTGGTTAAAGGCATTATCGGGTTAGCGGGACGTCGCGGGTTCAAACCCGGACTTGGGCATTTTTTTAAGGACTACTTCTTTGAGGTTCGTGAATCCGAGGCCAACCCTGCACTTGTTCATGATGTCATATGTATTTTTACTACGAAATACAGTATAGTGAGTTTCATTTGCTCCCTTTTTAAATGCTTTTGCAATATATATTTTTGGGACTGAGAATACATGCGCTCTTTTTATAAATGTTTTACGAAATAGACACAAGTAATCGATCGAAACTACATTATATGGTTGAATGGATCGAAGCCGAATATGCCCCTTTTAAACTTGGTAGCCTAAGAATTAGGTAACAGATCCCCTGGTTGACGCAAATCCAAAAGATAGATCTATCGGGCCCAACAAGCCCCATTCTGGAATTTGGAATGCTTTAGTACTTCGAAATTATCATGTCCGATGGGTGTCCCGGAATGATGGGATATTCTATTTGCATCTTGTTAATGTCGGTTACCAGGTGTTCAATCCATATGAATGATTTTTTTATCTCTATGCAGTTTGCGAAATGCCTGATATGAGAATGATGTTAATGAAAAATGAAATCTTGTGTTCTATTAAAATGATGGAAATGAATGATTATGATAAACTAATGAACTCACCAACCTTTTGGTTGACACTTTAAAGCATGTTTATTCTCAGGTATGAAAGAAATCTTCCGCTGTGCATTTGCTCATTCTAGAGATATTACTTGGAGTCATTCATGACATATTTCAAAAGACGTTGCATTCGAGTCGTTGAGTTCATCAATATTATTATTAAGTCAATTATAGTTGGATATATTATGAAATGGTATGCATACTGTCAACTTTCAATGTAATGAAAGTTTGTCTTTAAAAAACGAATGCAATGTTTGTAAAATGTATCATATAGAGGTCAAGTACCTCGCGATGTAACCAATTGTAATGTATTCGTCCAGATGGATTGGGACGGGTTGTTATAGAAAGTATGCTAAAATGTTCAAAGTGTTTAACCTATTTCCAGAAACAAAGTGTTCCATTTATAATGGCCGAAAAGGTACACCCAAAGGGTTGCAAGCTTTGGGAATGGTCATAAATAAGAGACACATCACTTGGCATTCAACACTTTTGAAATGGTGTTATTACGAAAACACATAAACCTTTAGGAAAACTGTGCAACAATTGGTGAACAGTTGCACCTTTTCAGGCAAAAATTGCACCAGTTCACAGGTTTGCCCGTTGTATTGCGCGGCGCGCTAACAAATTGTGTGGTGCGCCACTTGCACAAACCATCTACTGGATCCTGCACACATTATACTGCGCAGCAATAGATACCCAACAGCTCTACTTAACAACTCTGCATTTTCATATGAAAATAACTACCTGAGATCTTTGAAGAAAACACAGATTGGGAGTTTTGACTTGTTTCTGTTGGAAGCACGGCACCATTTTCGGCCATAGATGGTAATAACAGAAAAACCTCGAGTCCTCAACTTCAATGATCCAAAACCTGCAAGATGCATACATGTTTAGTTGCATTTTAAGCATGTTCTTGACAATGTACGAAGAACATATCATTGATAATGGTTTTTGTACTAACAGCATGCAGAAAGTTATAGACTAGACGGTTTTAAAAGAATGCGTGTTAAAGATCAGTTATGCAATATACATTCGTAAACTCACATCAAGGACTTAGTACAGGCCACTTAAATTTTACGTCAGTACAAGATCTGTATTACTAAATATACGACTCCAATTTAATGCATTCCATCCCTAGATAAGGAGTTTGAGAAGCAGAAAATCCGTTTTGACTAGCGGTCTCAATTATCATGTATATAAGTTAATCGTGAAATCATATTTTTACAAATATTTAGATCTGCACAGATCGTTTTGTGAAATTAAGACACGGCGACTTGCTTAATTTGCGCAAATCATATTTAATCTTTAATCTTTATTCAAGCTCGAAAAAAAAACTGCTAAAAACATATAAAATCAAGAGAAAGTTAACAAAATCATTAGATAATTCTTTTAACAACGAAGCATTGCTTCAACGGTACCCGGCCCTTGTGATCCCTTTGGTCCCACATATGTAAGTGTTGGAAGAATGACGACTACGCAGGCTCGAATCTGGGTGCTGACATATTGTGGTGATTTATGGGTGAAGGTGTTTCGCTAGGCTCCAGTGGCATACGGGGTGCGACTGGATGGGTTGACAAAGTCAACACAGGGCTTGCATGTCCCTGCCGAAACATATGTTTTTTTTGGAAGAATTAGATAATTCTTTTACTCTAATCAAAGCTTGTGACATCATACTATCTACATACAAACTATTGTTGCTTGATCTTTATTCAAACTAATGTTTCTTGATAATGCATACCGTCAATGAGTTGGAAAAAAAATAATTATAATTAACCGCTAATATTGTTAACTGTTCAAGTTATAGTGAAAGTAAAGACTAAAACTACAAAATGATCAAACTTTTATAAACACGGTAAAAAATGTAAAATAACACGCACTCGTATAAGTATGTAGTCCTAATACTCCCTTTAATTTAACTTAAATTTACCACTTATCATCATTTGAATGTATCTGTATAATGACTCTGCTTTTGTATCCATAAAAAGGTCAAAATTACATGATACCCAGAAAACAAATCTAAAAGAAATTAACATAATATTCAAAACAACTTGATATAGAGAACCAATATGCATAATAAAGGACTTGATGTTCAATTTTGTTACTAAACGGTGTCTTTTTTATATGCATCAGATTTGATACCCAGAAATAGAACTATGCATTGTGACAAATAGAACTATGCATTCTATTATTATGCAGTATGATCTTTGGTTCCCTACTTCGAGCTTTTTTCGATCTTATGTTAACTTTGTCAGACATTTTTCCTTATCTAGAACTACAAAATAGTATATTTTTGACTAGCAAGTACAGTGTATATAAGGACACTAATCAACAACAAATTATACGTCACTTCACTATAAGATTTATAATACCAGTACAAACCTCCCCTAGATAAGGAGTTGGAAAACCATAGTATCCGTGTTGACTAGCGGTCTCAATAAGAGTGAAGACTTATGTACGATAGTTCCCATGTAGCTTCTTTTCACTTTCTACATACCTACTCCATGTTCTGGTTTCATTATGTTTACATGTACGTCTAACATGCACAGATCGTTATGTAATAATAATAATAAAAGACTATGATCTGCTTAACTTATGGTACTCATATTTAAAACTTTACCCAAGTTCATCTGAACCAGAACCACATAATAGTAACTCTTATGTTGCAAAAACACTAGAAAATTCTTATCCTCTAATACTTATAATACGTATTAGTAACTGGTCAATTCATAGTGAATGTGAAAACAAAATATTAATAACCAGGCTTTGTTTTCATACTGCCCTAAAAGATTAATCAATTCAGACATAAGACAACTATAACGGTAAGCTGGATAAACCACAAATGTTGAATAATGGAAATGAAACTGCGCTGTTTATTTTCCACTTAATGATCTAATCTGTACAGATCTTAATTCAAGTAGTAAGATTGTTGTTTCTTAGTCACTTAATCTGTCACAAAATCTGGAAATTGGTTTGTTTCTAGGAGGCATAGAAGCAGACACCCCTTTCCAAACAGAGGCAAATAAAAACAGACAAATTCAGAGAAAAAAAAAAAAAAAAAAAAAGTAAACAGCTACTATTCGTAAAAATGTAGTTACAAAATATTTATCTTTTCTTGAAATGTAGTTCAACAACCTACCCCACATAATACGCACACATATGAGACCTGAACCCACAACCTCATGTTCGATACTCACACTACCGCTAGGCCAAAATTAGTAATTGAACTTATCGATATGAACATCTACTTGTACATTAATATGCCCTTACTTATCCTCAAAAGTTATCAAATTTACGATATTTAGAACAACAAGTGTACCTACCCCAAGTAAACTACATATTATCAAACACAGTTGAGATTCACTGGTCCTAGAAAACGGTAACAAATTCCTAACCTAGAAGCCATAATAATAATAACACTCCAAATATATCTCCCTCATGTACCACCTTCTCTAAAGTACATTCCCAACTTGTATATAAATAATCTCACACTTTTCATGAAAATAGTGCCAATATTATTTATTATTTATTATTTATTATTTATTATTTATAATCTATATATGTTCACACATGAACAAATTGAAAGCAACAGAAACATCATGGTCATAGAAAGCCCCACAGATTTACAATTAAATAAAATAATGAAATTATTATAATCAGTAATTCAGAATCCCTAAAACAGATTTGCAATTAGATTAAATAAGAAATTATAATAAACAATTCAGAATCCCTAAAACTTACTTACTGAACATGCAGGAGTGATCATTCATGAAAGCTTTTTCTCGATTATACAACATTATTATTGTTAGAGTGAAATTGAAGGTGATAAAAACTGAAGTGTGTAATGGTGAAAACTTTGGGAGATTTTGGAGATATTAAGAGTCAGTATTGATCAGAGTTTGGGTCAATGTGTTTGATTTTGGTTACATTTTGATCCATTTACAGTTGTAGAGGGATTAACTCAAGCAATACCCTAACAATGGCGCACTAATTATTTCAATCGGATTAAGAATAAAAAATGGGTAGTGATATTTCTAAATTAATTTTTGACTAGTTTATAACTCGCGAATTCGCGGGATTACAACATAAATTTTTAAGTATTATACATTAGTTGCGAATCTATACGATCATCAAATTCGCGAGATTAGAACATAAATTTTTAAATATTATACATTAGTTACGAATCTATACGTGTAACAACCCAACCCGTAATCCATACGATAAAATTTTTTTTATACAACACAATTACACGCCAAATAAATATGTAACCCATTTCACGAGTTCCATTTAAAACGCACAACAATTAATTGTTTACAAAAGGCACGAGGGCCACGAATAAAGTTTAGTACAAGTTTGACCCATTACAAATGATAGTTTACAATCCAAACGACACTTCGAGCATGGTTTGGGACTAAACTACCCAAAACGTTAGGCCAACATCAAAACTCCAACAAAGCATCATCACGGGACACCTAATGTCCGATAACCCCCTTGCCCTTAACTGCGCCTGCATCTAAAAAGATAAACAACGAGAGGGTAAGCTAACGCTTAGTGAATGCAATAATTATACACATACATATATAACCCACTTACATGCAATCACATACACAATTACCTCATACACGCTAGCAATTTAAAAAACATACCAACGCAAGGCATAACGCTAAATCTCCAAGACCACAAGCTAGCACAACGATAACATATATAACTCGAATAATGTGAAAACACCACACAACAAACACATAGCCATGGTTAACCAATAGTACAAGGAATGGTACTTCGAATTTCCCATTGGTGTTCCCAACAACCGTTATTGCACAACAAATTATAACACTAACCCCGGAGTGGTATCGATCGCCCGAACTTTAAACCCACCTGTCACGTGTAATGTGGTATCGAACGCCCGAACTTTAAACCCACACTACATGCCCACACACATATATGACATGGCACCGAACGCCCGAACTTAAACCCATATCATATATTGACTCGATGTGGTATCGACCGCCCGAACTTAAACCGACATCGAATCTCGTACAAGTAAATACATTATATACACATGTGCATAATCATTCCACTCACCTCAAGACTCTTGTGGAAGCTAAACGAGCTTGCAAACCTTCAATGTAACGTACCTATTACATTATGCATTTAATTAACATACAATCTAGTTGAATTAAATGCCAACTTCTAACCCTTGAGCATTTAATGACCCGATTGCATTAAATGACTCAACTACCCAAAACCGCCCATTAATGACCATTCCTTGTCATAAATCACTAAAATCTAGTGATTAGGGTCTATTAACATCAACTAACATAAACTTGGTGTATTTCATAACCATTTCACCCGATTAGGTCAACTAGTGCTCTTTTGACTCTTTGACTCACAAACCAAGTCCAACTTACACATTAAAAATTCTTTCATCCTTTTAAAAGTGCATTAGTGACTAACAACATCACTTAGCACTTACAACCTCAAATCACAAGACCAAACCCTAGATAATAGCTATTTAGGGTTTTCTTTTAACAATCCAACTCAAAATCCACCCATTTAACCCTCAAATGGGTCACACAAGTTCCATATGAACCAAACCCTAGCTTAAACTAAATGAAACTCAAAACTTAGAGTTGAGACTTACCAAAACTATCCTCTTGTAGCTAATAACAAGGAGAGCAACTTTAATTCTTGCTTCTAGAATTGATCCACAAAACTTCACCTTCAAATCTTAAGTTCAATCTAAGTGGGTTTTTGGATTTGAGAGGAAAATGTGAAAGAAAATGGAAAAGAAATAAGAAATGGAGAACAAGTGGCTGATATTAAAAGCTCCAAACAGATCTACACGCAAAAAGACCAAATTGCCCCTAAACCCTATTTAATTTTAGCAGAATTCGGAGTCTGATCTGCAGGGATGCCGCGGCGCGGCGCCATTCATCGCGGCGTGACGAATCGAAGGAAAAATGATCACTCTTAACCCTATTTCTGATCCTGGTTTGCTTCAATGGTCGCGGCGCGGACCCGTTTGTCGCGGTGCGGCGTTAGCCTAGGTCTGGTCACTTCGACAATTTAACATGAATCAAGGGTTCAACAACTAGCACACCTCATTCACCCTTCCTATGCACGTCTAAACTTCAACCTTAAGTCTCACATGACTCAACGCCATCACGTCACATTCATATACGCGTACACGCACGCATTCGAATATACCCATATATATATACACACATATACATATATGCACTTACACCTAACTAACACTTTAGTTCATTTAATCACATAACGAATAAGTTATAAGCGTACTATTGATTAAGTACGTACCTTTAGACGCGCACGGGAAAACGAGGTGTTACAACTCTCCCCCACTTAAATCGGAGCGCGTCCTCGCGATCCAAGCCGCGTGACACGAGGGAAGGTAAACCAACACGAATTTTTCGGGCTTACAAGTAAACTCGGAACCTTTACTACGACGCCATTGGACCTTAAAGGTCCTCACCTCTTTGTTACGCAACATTTTTACCTTCTCATCGAGTATAGCAATCGGCTCTTCAACGTATTCTAACTTGTTGTTTAGCTCAATTTCGTCTAAAGGCATCCAGGAAGAATCATCCGCAAGACACTTACGGAGGTGGGAAACATGAAATGTGTTATGGATCCCCGCAAGTTCTTCGGGTAATTCCAAACGATACGCGACTTCACCAACACGAGCTAAAACCTTAAACGGCCCAATAAACCGAGGAGCTAACTTTCCCCGTTTTCGAAACCGAATGATACCCTTCCATGACGAAACCTTGAGCATCACCATATCACCTTCTTGGAATTCGATCAAACGTCTACGCTTATCGGCGTAAGACTTTTGCCTATCTTGCGCCTTTTTCAAATGTTCCCGAATCATATCGATTTTATTATTTGTCTCCAATACCAAGTCGGAGCTCCCGACTTCCCTTTGACCCACTTCGCCCCAACAAATCGGGGTTCGACACCTTCTACCATACAACATCTCATACGGTGGCATTCCAATACTAGAGTGAAAACTATTATTGTACGAGAATTCCACCAAAGGTAAATGTTCATCCCAACTACCACCGAAGTCAATGATACACAAACGTAACATATCCTCCAATGTTTGGTTCGTACGTTCGGTTTGACCGTCTGTTTGAGGATGGTACGCCGTACTCATATTTACCCTCGTACCCATATCTTCATGAAACTTCTTCCAAAATCGAGAAGTAAAACGCGTGTCCCGATCCGAAACGATAGACGCGGTAACGCCGTGTCTTGATATCACCTCCTTAATGAACATCTTCGCAAGTGCCTCCAATGTAATCGCTTCTTTAATAGGAAGAAACAATGCACTTTTCGTCAATCTATCAACAATCACCCAAATAGTATCAAATTGGGTTCTTGCCATTTTTGGCAACTTGGTAATAAAATCCATGGTAATATGCTCCCACTTCCACATCGGAATTTCTAGCGGTTGCAACTTACCATACAGCTTTTGGTGTTCGGCTTTAACTTGCAAACACGTGACGCATTGCTCAACATACTTAACAACGTCGCGTTTCATGCCCGGCCACCAATAATCTTTCTTCAAATCATGGTACATCTTCGTCGCACCCGGATGTATGGAATACTTAGACTTGTGCGCCTCATCAAGAAGCACCTTTCGGAAATCACCCATCTTAGGCACCCACACTCTTTCTTGAAAAGACAATAAACCACGCGAACCCATCGTAATGAATTCCGATTACCCCACAATTCGTTCCGCATGCTTGTTGTGAACGTAAGCCTCTATTTGAATCACACCAAGTTTATCAAGAAAATTGTTAGTAATAATCATACGTAACAATCCCAATCGTAACGCCGGGTGGTGACTCTTTCGGTTTAACGCATCCGCGACCACATTCGCTTTGCCCGGATGATAAAGTATCTCACAATCATAATCCTTCACCACATCCATCCATCTACGTTGACGATAATTCAAATCCCGTTGATCAAAAATATGTTTCAAACTCTTGTGATCCGAATAAATCATACACTTGACACCATACAAGTAATGGCGCCAAATTTTCAAAGCATGGACCACCGCCACTAATTCGAGATCATGAGTCGGGTATCTCTTTTCATGTTCCTTTAATTGGCGAGAGGCGTAAGCGATGACTTTACCTCGTTGCATTAGAACACACCCGAGCCCATTCAAAGAAGCATCACAATAGACCGTCATATCATCTACACCTTCCGGCAATACTAAGACCGGAGCTTTACACAATTTCTCTTTCAACAATTGAAAAGCGATTTCTTGCTCGTTCTCCCAATTGAATCTCGTATTCTTCCTTGTCAACTTAGTTAATGGAGAAGCAATCTTGGAAAAGTCTTAGATAAACCGACGATAGTAACCGGCCAATCCGAGAAAACTTCGAATTTACGTAGGCGTAGTCGGTCGTCCCCAATCCTTCACCGTCTCTATCTTCCCCGGATCCACTTGAATACCATCCTTGTTCACAATATGGCCAAGGAATTGAACCTCCCTTAGCCAAAATTCACATTTTGAGAATTTAGCATACAACTTCTCTTTTCTCAACGTCTTCAATACTTCGCGCAAGTGGTGTTCAAGTTCCGTCTTGCTCTTAGAATAGACAAGAATATCGTCAATGAACACAATTACCTACTTGTCCAACATAGGTTGGCACACTCGGTTCATAAGATCCATGAATGCTGCCGGTGCATTCGTAAGACAAAAAGGCATAACCACAAATTCAAAATGCCCGTAACGCGTTCGAAAGGCCGTTTTCTCAATATCTTCCTCACGGACCCACATTTGGTGATAGCCGGACCGTAGGTCAATTTTTGAGAAATACGTCGCACCTTGGAGTTGGTCAAACAAATCGTCAATCCTAGGCAATGGATAACGATTCTTGATCGTCACCTTGTTCAACTCCCGATTGTCGATACACATCAGCATACTTCCATCCTTCTTTTTCAAGAATAAAACCGGAGCACCCCATGGCGAAGCACTCGGTCGAATGAAACCCTTCTCAAGTAACTCTTGAATTTGATTCAACAATTCTTGCATTTCCGTCGGTGTTAAACGATAAGGAGTTTTAGCAATGGGAGTAGCTCCCGGAACCAACTCAATGCGAAATTCGACTTGTCTTTCCGCCGGAACACCCGGTAACTCATCCGAAAAAACATCTTCAAACTCACTTACCACTGGAATTTCACGAATGGGTGGTGGCTCATCACGAGTATCAACAACATGGGCAAGAAAAGCCATGCCACCACTAACAAGGAAACGACGTGCCCGTGCAAAAGTGCATCCCGGTACAAGTCTTCTACGTTTATCACCATGAATAATTAACTCTCCCCCACTTGGGGTCTTCACACGAATAGATTTTTCATGGCACGCAATATCAGCTCTATTATGATCGAGCCAATCCATACCAACCACGATATCAAAATCACCCAACGTCATCGGAACGAGATCAATATTAAAGTTCTCGGAACCAAACACAACATTACAATTCTTACACACATCAACCACTAGCACTGTCTTGCCATCCGCTATTTCAACTTCTACCGGATGACTTAACTTAGCTAACGGTTTATTAAGTTTAAGCACAAATTTTGGAGACACAAACGATAAATTTGCACCGCTATCAAATAGAATCCTTGCCGGATTAGAGTTAACCATGAAAGTACCTGAAACGACTTCATTGGATTGCTTGGCTTCGTCATTGATCATCAAATAATTACGTCCCCTAGCTGACCCCGCCGCCTTCTCCATTCTCTTAACTTGATCATTTCGGAGTTCGGGGCACTCCGACTTTCGGTGCCCTTCTTGATGACAATTGAAACATGTGATCACATTAGTACGCGGTTTTGGGCAATCACAAGAGTAGTGACCTTTTTGCCCACAATTGAAACAAGTGACCATGTGACCACTAGAAGCACCCTTCTTTACGCTACCGACACTTTCGGATGCTCCCTTACTCTTCTTGTTTGAAAAATTAGAAGCTTCAAACTTTAGTTTACTTGGCGCATAACTAACAGGACTCGGAGCTTGCACTTCAAACCCCTTCGCCACCGCCAAAAGCTTAGAAAAGTTCTCAACATGACCAATACTAATTTTACCCTTCAAATCATCTCTAAGGGTCGCATGAAAGTCTTCCATTAACAATTGATCATTCCCCACATACTCGGGGCAAAAACGCGCCTTAGCGAGAAAGTTGGTTTTAAGAGTGTTTAGGTCCAAAGACCCTTGACGCATGTTCCTTAACTCGTTGCGCAATTTGGAAAGATCCGCTTGCGTACGATATTCAAGGAAAAACTCCTTCTTGAAATCCGCCCAAGATAACCCCACAAAAGCCGCATCACCCACCATATCAATCTTGCCATCAAGCCAATCTTTAGCATGGCCCCTTAACAAACTAGTAGTAAGCCTTGTTTTCTTTTCTGGAGGGCACTCGGTCGTGCGAAAACAACCTTCAACATTGGAAATCCAAGCCGCACTCTTCATGGGGTCGGGATCCCCGAGAAAGTGAGGAGGATTAGTTGCCAAGAAGTTCTTATAGCTAAACTCCAACTCGCCCACATTTTGAGGTCTAGGAAACCTCCTTTCAACTTCTTCTTTAACGGCATTAGTCATCCGTTCTTGAATCATATCGACAATTTGTTCCGAAACCGACTCTTCGAATATTTGTTTAACCCTTCGTGAGAAAACCGAAACATAGTTTTCTAAAGCGGTCTCAATCTTGGTAGTCATCTCATCTTCCTCCACATGAGAGGGACCACCATTGCCATTCGTATTCGTTCCGTTTCTCGTCTTCATTCTAAAGATTAAAAATGGATTAGACATCACCAACAATTTAATACACATATATACCTATGCATATGACCGCACACACACCACATCTAGCTCGATACTTGTCGCACATCCTTGCTTAACTTGACTTGCAACCGTAATAGTGGTCGTGACTCACTATTACGCTCACATGTCATGCCATGCTCAAACGTGTCACAACCATCTTGGTCGATGTTCAAAACAACAACACATGATTAGTAACATCATAACATAGCATAGTTGTCCACTTATGCATCAAAGAACTAATCAAACCCCGCACTGACCCGTAGTCCTACAAGTCCCGCATATAATTCCACAACACAAAAGTCTAAGTCTAGGGGCCTATCTCAAGTCACCTAAATCCCTTAGACCATGCTCTGATACCACTTGTAACAACCCAACCCGTAATCCATACGATAAAATTTTTTTTATACAACACAATTACATGCCAAATAAATATGTAACCCATTTCACGAGTTCCATTTAAAACGCTCAACAATTAATTGTTTACAAAAGGCACGAGGGCCACGAATAAAGTTTGGTACAAGTTTGACCCGTTACAAATGATAGTTTACAATCCAAACGACACTTCGAGCATGGTTTGGGACTAAACTACCCAAAACGTTAGGCCAACATCAAAACTCCAACAAAGCATCATCACGGGACACCTAATGTCCGATAACCCCCTTGCTCTTAACGGCGCCTGCATCTAAAAAGATAAACAACGAGAGGGTAAGCTAACGCTTAGTGAATGCAATAATTATACACATACATATATAACCTACTTACATGCAATCACATACACAATTACCTCATACACGCTAGCAATTTAAAAGACATACCAACGCAAGGCATAACGCTAAATCTCCAAGACCACAAGCTAGCACAACGATAACATATATAACTCGAATAATGTGAAAACACCACACAACAAACACATAGCCATGGTTAACCAATAGTACAAGGAATGGTACTTCGAATTTTCCATTGGTGGTCCCAACAACCGTTAGTGCACAACAAATTATAACACTAACCTCGGAGTGGTATCGATTGCCCTAACTTTAAACCCACCCGTCACGTGTAATGTGGTATCGAATGCCCGAACTTTAAACCCACACTACATGCCCACACACATATATGACATGGCATCGAACGCCCGAACTTAAACCCATATCATATATTGACCCGATGTGGTATCTACCGCCCGAACTTAAACCCACATCGAATCTCGTACAAGTAAATACATTATATACACATGTGCATAATCATTCCACTCACCTCAAGACTCTTGTGGAAGCTAACCGAGCTTGCAAACCTTCAATGTAACGTACCTATTACATTACGCATTTTATTAACATACAATCTAGTTGAATTAAATGCCAACTTCTAACCCTTGAGCATTTAATGACCCGATTGCATTAAATGACTCAACTACCCAAAACCGCCCATTATTGACCATTCCTTGTCATAAATCACTAAAAGCTAGTGATTAGGGTCTATTAACATCAACTAACATAAACTTGGTGTATTTCATAACCATTTCACCCAATTAGGTCAACTAGTGCTCTTTTGACTCTTTGACTCACAAACCAAGTCCAACTTACACATTAAAAATTCTTTCATCCTTTTAAAAGTGCATTAGTGACTAACAACATCACTTAGCACTTACAACCTCAAATCATAAGACCAAACCCTAGATAATAGCTATTTAGGGTTTCCTTTTAACAATCCAACCCAAAATTCACCCATTTAACCCTCAAATGGGTCACACAAGTTCCATATGAACCAAACCCTAGCTTAAACTAAATGAAACTCAAAACTTAGAGTTGAGACTTACCAAAACTATCCTCTTGTAGCTAATAACAAGGAGAGCAACTTTAATTCTTGCTTCTAGGATTGATTCACAAAACTTCACCTTCAAATCTTGAGTTTAATCTAAGTGGGTTTTAGGATTTGAGAGGAAAATGTGAAAGAAAATTGAAAAGAAATAAGAAATGGAGAACAAGTGGCTGATATTAAAAGCTCCAAACAGATCTACACGCAAAAAGACCAAATTGCCCCTAAACCCTATTTAATTTGAGCAGAATTCGGAGTCTGATCTGCAGGGATGCCGCGGCGCGGCGCCATTCGTCGCGGCGCGACGAATCAAAGGAAAAATGATCACTCTTAACCCTCTTTCTGATCCTGGTTTGCTTCAATGGTCGCGGCGCAGACCCGTTTATCGCGGCGCGGCATTAGCCTAGGTCTGGTCACTTCGACAATTTAACATGAATCAGGGGTTCAACAACTAGCACACCTCATTCACCCTTCCTATGCACGTCTAAACTTCAACCTTAAGTCTCACACGACTCAACGCCATCACGTCACATTCATATACGCGTACACGCACGCATTCGAATATACCCATATATATATACACACATATACATATATGCACTTACACCTAACTAACACTTTAGTTCATTTAATCACATAACGAATAAGTTATAAGCGTACTATTGATTAAGTACGTACCTGATGTCAAAGCTAAGGTATACGAAATAGTTTATATTTTACTAGGAAACACTATTAAATACGATACAATTTTACACAAGATATTTATTTATTTATAGAATGGATATACTTAAACCTTGCTACAACACTTATAGGCAGTGTACCTAATCGTACAGTAGTGTAGTTTTTAGTAAGTCCGGTTCGTTCCACAGGGAAATCTTTAAACAAAGCTTAACGCTATATTAGTTTACTTTTATAAAAATACAAATATATATATAAGTAATATTATTATTATAAAGGGGGGTTTTACCGTTTAATGACCGGTTTGTCGATTTTAAAACTTTAGTCGCAGTTAAAACCTAATGTAAAATATTAAATAAATAAAAGACTTTAAATTAAAGCGTAAAGTAAATAACGATAATGAAATTGCAATAAAAGTGCGATAAAATAAAATTGCGATAATTAAAAAGTACGATAATTAAAAGTGCGATTAAATAACAATAAATAAAAGTGCGATAATTAGAAGTGCAATTAAATATAAAATAAAGGAAATTAAATATGAAATAAAAGAATTATGCTTATTTAAACTTCCGTAATCATGATGTTTGACGTGTTGATTTTAGTTTTATGCCCATGGGTTAATTGTCCTTTGTCCTGGATTATTTAATCTGTCCGTCTGGTTTTTGTCCATAACAGTCCATCAGTCATAAATATAAAGTGCGAGTGTCCTCGTCAAATTATTATTATACCCGAAGTTAAATATTCCAACTAATTGGGGATTCGAATTGTAACAAGGTTTTAATACTTTGTTTAATGAATACACCAGGTTATCGACTGCGTGTAAACCAAGGTTTTACTACTTTGTTAACAATTACACCAATTACCCTTGAATGTAATTTCACCCCTGTTTTAATTATTCTAGTGGCTATTAATCCATTCCCGTGTCCGGTTAAATGAACGATTATTCGTACATATAAATACCCCGCCCATCGTGTCCGATCGAGTGTATATGGTAATTTATAGGGACGCCCAATTGTAAATCTTTATATTAACATTAACAAACTATCATTTAGTTAAACAAATATAAAGCCCATTAATAGCCCATAGTCTAATTTCCACAAGTGTCGTTCTTTTGTCCAAACTCCAATTATGGTACAAAGCCCAATTACCCAATTTTAGTGATTAGCCCAACATCATGATTACTTCGGATTAAATAAGCATAATAATAACTTAGCTACGAGACATTAATGTAAAAAGGTTGAACATAACTTACAATGATTAAAAATAGCGTAGCGTTACACGGACAGAATTTCGACTTACACCCTTACAATATTCGCTAACATACCCTTATTATTAGAATTATAATTAAAATTAAAATATAAATTATATATATATATATATATATCGTTTACGTATGATAAGAAGAAGAAAAAGATTATGAAAATGCGATCAAAATTCGGTTGGCTTTATAGGCAGTTTTTCAATTTGAGGCTCCGCGACTCGCGGCCATTTTGGCCTTCAAACTCCGCGAGTCGCGGAGAATGAATTTACAGCTCACACCCTTGGAGTCTTTCTCTGCCGACGGTTTTTATTTATAAATATAATATATATATAATTAATATAATTAATTATATATTATATTATATTTATATACCTAGTTAACTTGTAATTTTTAGTCCGTTGCGTCGAGCGTTGAGAGTTGACTCTGGTCTCGGTTCCGGATTTTCGAACGTCCTTGCGTACAATTTAATATCTTGTACTTTGCGTTTTGAATCTTGTACTCTTGTAATTTCGAGACGTTTCTTATCAATAATTGGAACCTTTTTGATTGTCTTTTGTACTTTTGAGCTTTTTGGTCGTTTGCGTCTTCAATTCGTCGAATCTGTCTTTTGTCTTCACCTTTTATTATTTAAACGAATATCACTTGTAAATAGAACAATTGCAACTAAAAGCTTGTCTTTCTTGAGGAATAATGCTATGAAATATATGTTCGTTTTTAGCATTATCAAATATTCCCACACTTGAGCGTTGCTTGTCCTCAAGCAATATTGTCTTGAAATACTAGAATCACTTCTTTATTCTTCACACTTTGTACATCAGTGATTTCTATACGGCGGTATAAACAATGGTAGTAACGATATGGTTTACAGTCCCACATGACTATAAAAATTTAGATCCATTAAGGAAATTGGATCTTTATGAAAACATTTGATCTTTTGAAAATTAAATCTAGTTTTTACCCTAGATAAGTTTTCCGGGATAACCCTTTACCGGTGTTTGCAAAATATTTTTGTGGGTTTGGTGGGTTTCAGATTTGAAAATTTTAGCTCAAAACTTGCTGTTTTATGTCACCCACTTGCTAACCTTGTATTTGGAAAGCAACACGTCCAGTTTACTTGTCCCGTATATTACCTTTCGATAAACTACCGTCCGGTTGTAAAGGAAAGCGTTGAACAAGCAACTGTTAAGGCAATGTCCCCTGACATGCTTTTAATTATGGTCTATAACGTGTCGGACGCAATTACTATCCTTGGTAGGAGCAATAGTAAAGCTCACCCTTATAATTTTTCGGTATGGCACAAGGTCCTGTCTTTGACCATGCTATGCAACCACCGTTCTTACGGTTGACACCCGATTTAGTTCAGGTGACCTAATGAATTCCAGGTGAATTCCTAGAATTTTACGTTCAATGGTAATGAACGCATTGAAAATAGGGTTTTCAGAAAACAAATCGGTTTATAATTTTGATCAAAATATTTTCTCGTTCAAGCTCGAGTTTAGATATCATTGAATTCCATGAGTTTGAATTCTCAATCTTTAAGGTCAATCTCTAGGATTGAGTAATATCAGTCTTAAAAGCTGATTTTTAATCTTTAAGGAGATTATCCTTTCTGGGGATCTGATTCATTAGTCTTATCCAGCTAATTTGCATGGTGCCCCCCCATTGTACGAGATAAATCCTTCTCATGGTTAGGATAAATCCGACCACTTGGCGACCCTGTTTTATGCTGAGGTCCGTGGATTTCCAACCGATTTTAGTGATGACTTTTCTAGATTTTTCGTCAACCTACAGCTGGTCTGGACGACAACTTCTTGACCTAAATCAAGAAGCGCGTGTCTTTTTCGGAAGACTTTACTTCCTTTTAATGATGGAATTGATTCATCGTGTAGATCCATCTCTTCTTTTCTTTCATCGGGTAAAACAGTTTAGTTAAGTCCAAAGCAAAAGTATTTTCAGTTATTTGTTACAGATATATGTGACATATGTTTAAGATAACTTGGTAAATTTTCCCACACTTGGCTTTTATTTTTCTTTTTTTTATCGTCCTCTATTCCATTTTAAATGAATTTTAACATTTTAGTTTGTTTCTTAATTTATGTCCTTTCCGAGGTAACAATAATTTCGGTGTTAAAACCTAGTTTTATCGTTCATAAATATGTATAAACATGATTTTGAATTCATTTAATTGAAAATTTTGAAAATTTTTACTAGAATTGGGTAGTCAGTATATAAGACTAGGGCTGTTCTTTTTTATCAGAGAGCACTAGATTCTAATACAACTACTGCTTTACTAGTATTTTTAATGGTAACCAAGTGTATAAAGTAAAAAATTTTAAAATCCGAAAGAATTTAACCCCTTCCCACACTTAAGATCTTGCAATGCCCTCATTTGCAAGAAATAAGTAACAATTTAAATTATTGAGGGTGATTTGTGTGAAAATGATTAAATTTTACCAAAGTTTCCAAATATATTGGCGTTTGTTTGCTGAACGATAAATGGTGCACATCATTTGTTCATTCCGTCTTGTTGTTATTTCACATATATTTTGCATCTTGTCGTCAAAATTAGTTGCTTTTGCTGAACTTAATGCCCGTCTTTGAAAATGCGTTGTTTTACCCTGTTGTGTACATAAGATAAACTGCAAACATATATACATATTTTTGAAGTTTGGTATATTACCCCACATTCAAAAATTATTAAAATCTAAGAATAAAAGTTAGATAATTATAAAAATGATTACAATATTAACAAAAGTATTAAACGTATCAATAATTACAAATTACAAAATAAATAAAAAAAAATAATAAGTAAACTAAGGATGATATTGGTACCAATAGGGGTTCCAGGCATAACCATAAGTGCTATAGAATGCTTCGGCAGTGTCATACGTAGGATACGGTGGCTGCATCTCTATAGACCAAGGAGGGAAGATGGGTTTCGGTGTAGGAATATAGTTTCTACCTATATGTTGGCAATGAGCTATGATTTGGTTCTGATGAACTTGCCAATCTTCAAATGCTCTCTGTCTAGCATTTTCGTATTCCTGAGAAGCTATAAACCTATGCATTTCTTGCATCTCATTCCCCCCTCCTACATTACCTTGCTGCTGGTTTCTCTCCACCTGTGGATGTCTACCATGGTATCGTACTGCGGCGTTATTTCGCCTCTTCAAAACTTTCGCACCATGGTATACATTTAAACCTATAGTATCGCGGGGTTCCGGTTCTTCTACTAATAATCCCCCCCGACTTATATCCACACCGAGATATTCACCAATCAAAGTAATAAAAATACCACCTCCTATTATGCTATGCGGTCGCATCCCCCGAACCATAGCTGATAAATAATAACCCACACAATATGGTATACTTACAGCACTTTGTGGGTCTCGAATACACATATGGTAAAACAAATCCTGTTCATTTACTTTTTCTTTGTTCTTACCCCTTTGTGTAATCGAATTAGCTAAAAACCTATGTATCACTCTTAATTCGGCTCTATCTATATCCAAATAAGAGTAATTTCCCCCTTTGAAACGGTGATGGCTTGTCATTTGACTCCACACACCGTGTGTATCAAAATTTTCATCTATCTTTCTACCGTTTAGTATCAATCCTCTACAATCGGCAGACGCTAACTCCTCAGGCGTATATATACGTAAAGCCTGAGCCATGTCCAGTAAAGACATGTGGCGCATCGAACCGCCTAACAAAAATCTAATAAAAGAACGATTGGTTAAACTAGCTACCCGATCATTCAACTCTATACTACATAACAATTCTTCACACCATACTTTATATACAGGTCTACGTATGGTGAATAAATGTACCCAGTCATTAAAAGAAGAATTACCATACCTCTGTACAAGTAATTCCCTAATTGGCCCGGCCAATTCTACAGCTTCTAAGGGTCCCCATTTTATGACCCTTGGTACCTCAACAACCTTAGAATGAAGAGTATGCAAACCCCTTTGATATTTTGGATAATCTATCCAAAGTCTGTCAAATCTCAGGTTCGGGTACAACTCTTCCAAGTGCATATCGGAAAAGGTCATGACTGGATGAGGTATATCCTGCTTGTAGTAGTTATCCACCTCCTGTTGTTCCAAATTCTCAGCAGGAGCATTGCGGGCTTGGGATGAAGATTCACCCCTTTCATTCTGCAAAACACATCAAACACAATTTTTGTGCATCCAAATATGCATTAGTGTCAGCAAAATCATCAATCAAAATAATTACAATGACATTATCAATTTATATCAAACTTAAGCTCATTTTCACATTTTTATCAAATCTACACTTTTTCAAATAAGCATATACGAAAATGTTCGCCAAGTTCATAAGCATTCAACTCAAATAACATGTCAAAATAATCATTAATAGCAATTAAACAAGTCTCAAATGGCATTATCTTTCAAAAATCAAGTTCATGAATTTTAGACTTGAAAAAGTCCACTTTAATTCTCAAAATCATGTTTAGGCTCAAAGTTTGGATCATTTAACTACCTAGACATGTTACACTACTCAATTTAGCAACAATTCATGACAAAAATCGGCCATAACCTGTTTATATCAAAAAGCCCCAAATTTGCTCAAGAACACAAACCCTAGATTATTCAAAATTTGAAGTTTAAGGCTTCTAATCATGTTAAACAGCATCAATCTAGGTTATACAAGCATAATACATAAACAATTTAAGCCTAATTACACTAAAAAGCATCAAAATCAAATTGGGAAAAAAATGACTCAAGAACACCAAATTTCGGATTAAATGGTGTTTAGGTGTAGAAATTTATCGTTTTTCTTGAGTAATTCTTAGATAGCATCCTTCTCAACATGATTTTAGCAAAAGATTTGGTGATTAACGGTTAAAAATTGTGATTTTGGGGGTTTTTTCTCGGGTATTTTCGGAGTATTTCGCAGCTATTTTCTGTTTTGGGTGTGTGAAACTGAGCTGTTGCAGCTCTTTATTTTTTTTCTGTAATCCGACTCCTCCGCGAGTCGCGGGGATTTACCCTCCAAACTCCGCGACTCGCGGAGTTTGGTATATTTTTTTTTTTTTATATAATCATTAACTTATTAAAACAATTAAGTAATTAATTTTAAAATTTTGTTTCCCTTGTTATTTAGGACGAGGTCGTTTCGGATCGATGTCCTAGTCCGTCCTTCGACAAAATTTTAAAATTTGTCTTTTTGTAGCGATTGTTTTAAAAGCTAAGATTTTTGGGTTTTTTCAATGTTTTTGGCATACTTTAATTCAATAAGATTAAAAATAATGATATTAAAAGTTCTCGTCCCTCCCTTGGGTAAAGCAATTTCGGTTCAAAGACCTAGTCTTCAACTTACGACGAATTTTAAAAATCATATTCTTAACTTAATGAGATAAAGTAAATTTTTGTTTTTAAATTCACACCAAACTTAAAATTTAAAATGCATAAAATTAAAAATTCATATTTTAAAAATTAAAAGTTCACACCAAACTTAATTTAAAAATTCATATTATAAATTCACTCCAAACTAAATTTTAAAAATTCATATTATAAATTCACACCAAACTTATATTAATTTTTCAAATATTTACAATTTTAAATATATTGTTTTTACAAAGTTTACAATATTAATTTAAGATTTAAATATTAATATTAAAAACATGGTAAGAATAAAATTAAAAATCTTTTTGTCTTTTTATCCCACTTTAATCAATCAAATATTATCAAAAATATGCGCCCCTCTTTTCGGTAAAGTAATTTCGGTTCCAAGACCTAATTTAACTCATGACGAATTTTTGAAATATTTTGGGTTGATTGATTAAAGATATTTATACCTTAAGAATAAACGTTAAATTTCGCAGTGATGTAATAAATTTTTGAATGATATCAATAATTTCGGTCGCCAAACCTAATTTTATTCAATACCAATTTAATACTTTTTAGCGAACAAATTAGCGTTTATTATCAAAAGGTTAAAAATAAAAATAAAAATAAAAACTGTACAGACATACCTGTGAAATAGATTTCTTAGTTATATGATCTATCCCATTCATAAGATAGTCGGTTTAATTGATTTTCCATGGCTACATAGGCGTAACCTCGAGCATTTAGTGTCTTTTCTTCTAAACATATGAACGGTCCGTCTCTGCATAAAGTAACAAATTCGGTATTTGAATAGGTTTAATTATTTGAACATTTACCTCCATGTGACCATTTTCCGCATTTGTGACATCGTTCTAAGTGTCGTGCTCTTCTTTTCGCTGCGGATTTTGATTTTCCTTTACCAAATTGTAACTTATTATCTTCGCATCTGGATTCTTTTCTAACTCCGTCCATTCTTTCTCTGATTACTGATACTATTTCACTTGGGAGTATGTCATTATTACGTTTAGTGATCAAAGCGTGTAGCATTAGACCATGGTTTAGTTCACAGGCAGTCTTCATTTCGTAAAAACCTAAAAAAAATAAAAATTCAGAATGGGGGGAGAAGACTAGTTCTTTAGGGTCTGCTAGGGAAAGACCATTCGGGTTCCATTTTCGAGATTTACACAAAAACAGACAATCTAACTCTAACAAAAATATATATTATCCTTTAAAGACTTGATTCTCCCCACACTTAGTTAGCTGTGGTGTTGAAATTGTGATTAACTTCGTTGTCGACTTCCATCGGACCATGTATGTAATGTTTAACTCTGTGACCATTAACTTTAAATTCAATCCCATTTGAATTTATTAATTCTATCGTTCCGTATGGGAAAACTCTTTTGACTATGAATGGTCCAGACCATCTTGATTTCAATTTTCCAGGAAATAGCTTGAATCGTGAATTGAAAAGAAGAACTCTGTCTCCTTCTTTAAATTCTTTTGAACTTCTGATTCTTTTATCATGCCATTTCTTCGTTCTTTCTTTATAGATTAACGAATTTTCGTATGCTTCATGTCTTAATTCATCTAATTCATTTAGTTGACTTAATCGTAGACGTCCGGCTTCATGTAAATCAAGATTACATGTCTTCAAAGCCCAAAATGCTTTGTGTTCAATTTCTACTGGAAGATGACATGCTTTTCCATAAACAAGTCTAAAAGGTGTGGTTCCAATTGGAGTTTTGTAGGCTGTTCTAAAAGCCCAGAGTGCATCCTCCAATTTAATGGACCATTCCTTCGGATTTGATCCTACGGTTTTCTCTAGAATACGTTTTAAAGCTCGGTTGGTATTTTCAACTTGTCCACTTGTTTGTGGATGATATGCGGTGGAGATTTTATGAGTTACTCCATATCTTTTAAGAACTTTCTCAAGTTGATTATTACAGAAATGAGTACCCCGATCACTTATTAAAGCTTTCGGTGTTCCAAACCTTGCAAAAATACGTTTTAAAAAGTTGACTACAACTCGTGCATCGTTAGTTGGGAGGGCTTGTGCTTCCGCCCATTTAGATACATAATCAATGGCTACGAGTATATATAGATTATTATGAGATTTTGGAAATGGACCCATAAAGTCAATACCCCAAATGTCAAATACTTCACATACTTGGATGACATTTTGTGGCATTTCATCACGTTGACTTATTTTTCCGGCCCTTTGACATGCATCACAGGATTTGCAAAGAAGGTGTGCGTCTTTGTAAATTGTAGGCCAATAGAATCCAGCTTCATAAACTTTTCTTGCTGTTAGTTGAGGCCCATAATGCCCTCCTGTTGGTCCTGTGTGACAATGGTTTAAAATTTTACTAGCTTCATCTCCAAATACACATCGGCGTATTATTCCATCGGGACAACTTTTAAACAGATGTGGATCTTCCCAGAAATAGTGTTTTATATCACTGAAGAATTTCTTTCGTCTTTGGTACGATAATCCTTTTTCAAGGAATCCACAAACTAAGTAGTTTGCATAGTCTGCAAACCATGGGATTTCATTATAATCTATCTTCAATAGATATTCATCAGGAAAGTTGTCTTGTATGGCCGATTCATTTAGAACTTCTAATTCGGGATTTTCAAGACGAGAAAGATGATCAGCGGCGAGATTTTCTGCTCCTCTTTTATCTCGGATTTCAATATCAAACTCTTGTAAGAGTAAGATCCAACGGATTAATCTTGGTTTAGCATCTTGTTTTGAAAATAGGTATCTAAGAGCAGAATGGTCGGTATAGACCACCGTTTTTGCTAGAACGAGATATGATCGAAATTTGTCAAAAGCAAAGACAATAGCAAGGAGTTCTTTTTCAGTAGTTGTATAGTTCGTTTGTTCTCCTTGTAATGTCTTACTAGCATAATATATAGGTTGAAATCGTTTTTCAATCCTTTGTCCTAAAACGGCTCCCATTGCAAAATCACTTGCATCGCACATTAGTTCAAATGGTAGATTCCAATTTGATGTTATCATGATCGGTGCATTAGTGAGTTTTTCTTTAAGAATATTAAAAGATTTGATACATTCATCTGAAAAGATGAATGGCGCATCCTTTTCTAGGAGTTTATTCGTAGGAGTGGCAATTTTAGAAAAATCTTTTATGAAACGTCGGTAAAAACCGGCATGCCCTAGAAAACTCCTAACTCCTCTAACATTGGTGGGATGTGGAAGTTTAGCAATTACATCTACTTTAGCTCTATCCACTTCAATTCCTTCTTTTGAAATTTTATGTCCAAGAACGATGCCTTCTTTAACCATGAAATGGCATTTCTCCCAATTAAGTACTAGATTTGATTGTTCGCATCTAATTAGCATTCGTTCCAGATTAACTAGACATGATTTAAATGTATCACCGAAGACTGAAAAGTCATCCATGAATACTTCCATGCATTCTTCTATCATGTCGTGAAAAATCGCCATCATACACCTTTGAAAGGTTGCAGGGGCGTTGCAAAGTCCAAATGGCATGCGTTTGTAAGCAAAAGTACCATAAGGGCACGTGAATGTGGTTTTCTCTTGATCTTCGGGTGCTATTGGAATTTGAAAATATCCGGAAAATCCATCTAGAAAACAATAGTAACTATTTCCGGCTAATCTTTCCAACATTTGATCTATGAAAGGTAAGGGAAAGTGATCTTTTCTGGTGGCGTCATTTAATTTTCTATAATCAATACATACACGCCATCCTGTTACAGTCCTAGTAGGAATAAGCTCATTTTTTTCATTTGTAATGACAGTCATGCCACCCTTCTTAGGTACGCATTGAACTGGGCTTACCCATGGACTATCAGAAATTGGATATATCAAACCTGCATCTAGCAGTTTAATAATCTCTTTCTTAACTACATCTTGCATATTAGGATTTAGTCTTCATTGGCGTTGCACATACGTTTTATGACCTTCTTCCATAAGGATTTTATGTGTGCAATACGAAGGACTTATTCCTTTAATATCATGAATCTTCCATGCAATGGCTGGTTTATGAGCTTTCAACACAGAAATGAGTTGTGATTTCTCATTTTCAGTAAGAGAAGACGATATTATTACAGGTAATTCAGATTCACCATGTAAATAAGCGTATTCCAAATGGTTTGGAAGTGGCTTTAACTCTAATTTCGGAGGTTCTTCTATCGATGATTTGTATCGATATCTGTCTTCTTCTTTTAGCATTTGAATTTCTTCTGTTGTTGGTTCATATCCATTAGCTATAAGTGTAGCTAACATTTCAGCTTCATCAATTGGTTCATTACCTTCTCCTAAAGAACATTCTCCTGTTCCTTGTAATTCTGGAAATTCTTCTAATAATTCTGCATGTGCATCTATAGTTTGAATATAATAACATGTATCATCTGCAGATTGTGGTTGTTGCAATGCTCTATCAACTGAAAAGGTAACACTCTCATCCTCTATACTTAGGGTCAATTTCTTACCGAACACGTCTATCATTGCTTTAGCCGTGTTTAAGAATGGTCTTCCTAATATGAGAGGAACTTGAGAATCTTCTTCCATGTCCAAAACAACAAAATCTACTGGAAATACTAAATTACCAACTTTAACTAGCATGTTCTCCATTATCCCTCTAGGATATTTTATTGATCTATCGGCTAGTTGTATGCTTATTCTGGTTGGTTTCAATTCTCCAAGGTCTAGTTTAGCGTATAGTGAATACGGCATTAGATTTATACTAGCACCTAAGTCTGCCAATGCTTCTATTGAACTAAGACTACCCAGAAAACATGGAATTGTGAAACTTCCTGGATCAGATAGTTTTTCTGGTATCTTATTCAACAGCACTGCTGAACAATTAGCATTCATAGTAACAGCCGAGAGTTCTTCCATTTTCTTTCTATTTGAGATTAGGTCTTTCAAGAATTTAGCATATCTAGGCATTCCTGAAATCACATCAATGAAAGGAAGATTTACATTTATCTGTTTAAACATATCCAAAAATTTAGATTGCTCGGCTTCAAGTTTTTCTTTCTTCATTTTACTCGGGTAAGGAAGTGGTGGTTGATATGGTTTAACATAAGGTTTATCCTTAACTGTGTTATCTTCATTAACCTTTTCAACTACCGGTTCTTTTTCCTTATCTTGATCAGGTTGTGGTTCTTGTGGAGTAGGAATGGCTTCATCAGAAGTTACAGGTATTTCAGGTGGTTTAAGTGTTGTACCACTTCTTGTGGTAATAGCTTTAGCTGTTTCATTTCGGGGGTTAGCATTTGTATCACTAGGTAGACTTCCCGGTTTTCTTTCACCTATTAACCTTGCTAGGTTACTTACTTCTTGTTCCAGATTTTGAATAGAAGCTTGTTGATTTCTAAATGCTTGAGCATTTTGTTCATTGGTTTGTTTTTGAGATGTGAAAAACTGCGTTTGAGTTTCAACTAGCTTTGTCATCATATCTTCTAAATTCGGCTTTTTATCATCGGTTTGTTGTGGTGGTTTGTTTTGAAAATTAGGTCTTTGCTGATTGTAAGTATTATTGGATACTTGTTGATTGCTAGGACCTTGTTGGTTGTTGTATGGAATATTTCGGTTATAATTCTGGTTTTGATTGTAAATCGGTCTTGGCAGTTGATAATTATTCTGATAATTATTTCCAGGCCTTTGGTTTATGTATGAAATATTCTCTCTTTGTTCCATTGTTAATTCAATACTGAGACAATCTTTTGTCAAATGTGGTCCTCCACACTGCTCACAACTAATTCGTATTGAGTGAATATCTTTAGTCATCTTTTCTATTCGTCTCTCCACAGCATCTATCTTTGCGGAAATGGAATCTAAGTCATGGCTAGAATCGGCTCTAGCTGCTTTAGATGATCTAATGATATCTTTTTCTTGGTGCCACTCATGTGAGTGGGAAACAGTGTTATCAATAATTTTGTAAGCATCAGTTTCGGTTTTCTTCATAATAGAACCACCAGCTGCTATATCTATGTCTTTTCTTGTAGTGATGTCGCATCCTTGGTAGAATATTTGTACTATTTGACAGGTGTCTAAACCATGTTGCGGACATCCTCTTAACAACTTTCCATATCTAGTCCACGCCTCATATAGAGTTTCATTTGGCTTCTGTGTAAACGTAACAATTTCTGCTTGAAGTCTTACGGCTTTAGATGCAGGAAAGAATTGTTTAAGAAATTTGTCAACTAAAACGTCCCATGTATCAATCGCCCCTTCAGGTAACGATTCCAACCAATCTTTGGCTTCTCCCTTTAAAGTCCAGGGAAATAACATGAGATATATCTGTTCATCCTCCACTTCTCGGATTTTAAATAGTGTGCAGATCCTATTAAAGGTACGTAGATGTTCATTTGGATCTTCCTTAGGCGCACCACTAAATTGGCATTGATTAGTCACCATGTGTAGAATTTGTCCTTTGATTTCATAATCTGGTGCATTAATGTCTGGATGAGTAATTGCGTGACCTTGGCCAGTGCGTTTAGCTCTCATTCGGTCTTCCATACTTAAAGGTTCCAGATTCTCCATAATTGAATTTGTTGAATCGGTATCACTAGATGATTCCGATTTAATGGTTCGTTCCTCAACAATCTCTGTTTGAATGATTGGTGGCTCCGGAGGAAAGTTTAATGGTTCAGGATCTACGAACCGTTCCTGAATATTCTCTGGATTCTCAATTGTGAGGTTGGGTTCAAAAAATGGATTATCGGAAATTTGAACTGAAGTACTTGGTCTACTGGATGACGATTCTAAAGAAAAATCAACGGTGGTTATATTTGCTAAATGTCTTGATCTAGTTACAGGTGGTGAACGTACAAAAGGTGGTGAACGTCTTGCTCGGTGCATTCACTGAATATCCTATTAGTTTTTAAAAGGAAAGAAAAATTATAATAAGTTATCTAATTAATAGACTTTTCTGATTTTGCCCACGTTTCGAATAGCCAAAAGATGCAGCAGAGGGGCAGGATTCGTTTGGTCTCAATATAATTGAGGACTGTTTGGCTCCAATAACCCGGTCCACGTACAAATCCAACTATTACTACGAACCAGAAAATTTTGATGTCTATCAATTTAACCACTTAAAATAAATTTTCGTAATTTTAAGAAATTTAGATAAGAAGTAGAAAAAATTCTAAGTCCTAAAAACTAGAATAGCGAGAAATAAGAAAGAAAAAGAGTTCGTCGAAAAAGGTCGAAAAAGAAAAATGGTTGAAAAAATAAAAGGTGGCGGAAAAATAAAAGAAACTTATAAAAACTTAAAAATACCTGACTAACCTAACCTTATTACTACAACTAACTTAAAATTATAATCGCAAATTGAAATTACTAATTGGAATGATAATTGATACATAAAAAAGTGTCTAAAAATATTAAAGCTTACAGGAAAAACTAAATCCCAAATGGAAATAACTTAAAAAGAAACTAAAACTTAAAAAGGCGTCGCAAAATTCTAAAGCACCTAAATCTTAGTCTAAAGAAAAAGCACTTAAGGAATTCTACGGCAAAGCCTAAAAATCTAGGAGTAAAAATAACTATAGCAAAAACTAAGTTTAAAATTAAATATGAGCTAAGAATACAAATATTACGCTACAACGATTAAAAAGGGACAAAATATAAAAATATATAAAAAGTTGTAAAAAGTACAATTTTTATAAAAATATTATTTTTATATTATTTATTTGATAAAACTACTAATTTTACAATTTAATTAAACTTATTTAAACTAAAAATACAAATTAATTAAAAAGTAAAAGTTAAAATAAGACTAATAATAATAATAATAATTATTAGGGTTAAATAATAATAATAATTAATTAATACCCGTAATTAATGCTGGTTTAGGGTTTTTTGTCGCCTGTCAGAAAGTCTCCGCGAGTCGCGGCAATTAAAGCATCAAACCCCGCGAGTCGCGGGGTTCCAGAATTCAGCTGACAGGTTTAAATATTCGACGCGTTTTTTTCTTTATTTATTTTTTTTTTCTGTTTTCTGTTTTTAAATAAATAAAAGATATTAAAATAAAACTTATATTTTTATAAACTAAAATAAAAATAAAGAAACTTATAAAACTTAAATATTTAACAAAATCTTAAAAATACTTATATTTTTGTTTTTCTTTTTATATTTTCGAATATTTAAAACGTATTTTTACAAAAGCGAATTTTAATAAAAGTAAACAAAAAATCCTTTTTTTATATTAGCGTTGCGCTTCCGGCGTTTAAGAGTGTTCCCCGGCAGCGGCGCCAAAAATACTTGAATGTCAAAGCTAAGGTATACGAAATAGTTTATATTTTACTAGGAAACACTATTAAATACGATACAATTTTACACAAGATATTTATTTATTTATAGAATGGATATACTTAAACCTTGCTACAACACTTATAGGCAGTGTACCTAATCGTACAGTAGTGTAGTTTTTAGTAAGTCCGGTTCGTTCCACAGGGAAATCTTTAAACAAAGCTTAACGCTATATTAGTTTACTTTTATAAAAATACAAATATATATATAAGTAATATTATTATTATAAAGGGGGGTTTTTACCGTTTAATGAACGGTTTGTCGATTTTAAAACTTTAGTCGCAGTTAAAACCTAATGTAAAATATTAAATAAATAAAAGACTTTAAATTAAAGCGTAAAGTAAATAACGATAATGAAATTGCAATAAAAGTGCGATAAAATAAAATTGCGATAATTAAAAAGTACGATAATTAAAAGTGCGATTAAATAACAATAAATAAAAGTGCGATAATTAGAAGTGCAATTAAATATAAAATAAAGGAAATTAAATATGAAATAAAAGAATTATGCTTATTTAAACTTCCGTAATCATGATGTTTGACGTGTTGATTTTAGTTTTATGCCCATGGGTTAATTGTCCTTTGTCCTGGATTATTTAATCTGTCCGTCTGGTTTTTGTCCATAACAGTCCATCAGTCATAAATATAAAGTGTGAGTGTCCTCGTCAAATTATTATTATACCCGAAGTTAAATATTCCAACTAATTGGGGATTCGAATTGTAACAAGGTTTTAATACTTTGTTTAATGAATACACCAGGTTATCGACTGCGTGTAAACCAAGGTTTTACTACTTTGTTAACAATTACACCAATTACCCTTGAATGTAATTTCACCCCTGTTTTAATTATTCTAGTGGCTATTAATCCATTCCCGTGTCCGGTTAAATGAACGATTATTCGTACATATAAATACCCCGCCCATCGTGTCCGATCGAGTGTATATGGTAATTTATAGGGACGCCCAATTGTAAATCTTTATATTAACATTAACAAACTATCATTTAGTTAAACAAATATAAAGCCCATTAATAGCCCATAGTCTAATTTCCACAAGTGTCGTTCTTTTGTCCAAACTCCAATTATGGTACAAAGCCCAATTACCCAATTTTAGTGATTAGCCCAACATCATGATTACTTCGGATTAAATAAGCATAATAATAACTTAGCTACGAGACATTAATGTAAAAAGGTTGAACATAACTTACAATGATTAAAAATAGCGTAGCGTTACACGGACAGAATTTCGACTTACACCCTTACAATATTCGCTAACATACCCTTATTATTAGAATTATAATTAAAATTAAAATTAAAATATAAATTATATATATATATATATATATATCGTTTACGTATGATAAGAAGAAGAAAAAGATTATGAAAATGCGATCAAAATTCGGTTGGCTTTATAGGCAGTTTTTCAATTTGGGGCTCCGCGACTCGCGGCCATTTTGGCCTTCAAACTCCGCGAGTCGCGGAGAATGAATTTACAGCTCACACCCTTGGAGTCTTTCTCTGCCGACGGTTTTTATTTATAAATATAATATATATATAATTAATATAATTAATTATATATTATATTATATTTATATACCTAGTTAACTTGTAATTTTTAGTCCGTTGCGTCGAGCGTTGAGAGTTGACTCTGGTCCCGGTTCCGGATTTTCGAACGTCCTTGCGTACAATTTAATATCTTGTACTTTGCGTTTTGAATCTTGTACTCTTGTAATTTCGAGACGTTTCTTATCAATAATTGGAACCTTTTTGATTGTCTTTTGTACTTTTGAGCTTTTTGGTCGTTTGCGTCTTCAATTCGTCGAATCTGTCTTTTGTCTTCACCTTTTATTATTTAAACGAATATCACTTGTAAATAGAACAATTGCAACTAAAAGCTTGTCTTTATTGAGGAATAATGCTATGAAATATATGTTCGTTTTTAGCATTATCAGTACCTTTAGACGCGCACGGGAAAACGGGGTGTTACAATACGATCATCTCTACACAAAGAACTAGTGGACACCCACCAGGCCATCTTTAATACATTAAGAAAAGAATCGTAATCAAGTTAAAGAAAATCATTGATGCATTCCCATGAACTTTTTTTTTCTTTTTTTTACTGCAAAAAATTGAATTGTATTAAAGAAGGATCTTCATCAAAACAATGAAGATGCAATACAAAATACAATGACGGAGACAAGCTCGGTTAAAACTTGACAATACAAGATGATGATACAAATTGAAAATTGAAAAAGCTTAAAAATAATATGGGTTATGTTCCCATACATACGATTGAGCGCCATTGTAAAACTTAAGATTGGTAGCCCAAAGGAATGTCTTTAGCTTGATATTACGGATCAACACCGAACGACATGTGAACTTTCAATTGAATATAAGTCGTTGCGTGCTAACCAAATTGCCCAAATTGTGGCGGGACCGATCAATTTCCAAAACTTAGAGGCCTTAATACCCATTCCGAAAAACCAGTCAAACGAAAATTCTTCAATTGAACCCGGAAGGACCCAATATAGATTCCACCAATTAAATAACTTCGCCCAAATTTTAAAGGACCACTTGCAATGTAACAAAAGATGATTAACGGTTTCGGTATCATCCAAACACCAAACACACAAATTCGATTGTGATGACAGGAAAATGTGCCTTTTAATGAGAACATCTTTGACGGGAATACTGTTGCGAATAGCAAGCCAATGAAACAACATGACTTTGGATGGAACATTGTTACCCCAAACCACTTTTGGCCAAGAAGGAGTGGTAACCACATTGGATTGCACCAAGAAAAGAATAGCGTCGGAAACCGAATAAGAACCATCAATAGAAACAGACCACAAAACTTTGTCTCGAAAAGACGGGCCAAAAGAGGATGAAACAATTGATTTCCAAAGACAAGGCTTGCTAGAATTGAAACGCACCCACCATTTGCAAAGCATTGTAATATTTTTGAAAACGATTGACCAAAGAACCCGCCATTCTACCTCTTGAAACGTTACCAAGGCCGCGGGTATTCCACGAGGCAAGCCTCATGATTTTGACTTAATGATTGGGGAATCGTATTCGGCCATATTTTGCATTCCCATGAACTTGATACACATCACACATAACTTAATTACTGTATTGGTTTGTTTTGAAGTAATTATTACAAACTCCGTAATGAGAACAAAGTTGACTATTAATGTCAAAACTAATTTTTAACTAATGCAACAATAATACAGTTCTTTTATTGTTTACCAAGACACATGTGACACCGCAAAAATATTATGAACTCTTGATTGATGAGAGTCTGTAATTATGAATTTTTCAGAAATATTAAAACATCTCCTGTATTTAAAGCTCTCAATCAGATAATGATACTAACAGGAGTCTTATATATTTATTTCACCAACATATTATAGAAAAAGAACTGAGATTTGGCTATAAATTGATTGATGGGTAACAGCCAGAAAAAGAAAAAGGGAAGGAAAAAAAAAACATAATTTGTATAACTCAAACTATATGATCCTACTCAAGTGCTTGAAGAGGTTGAGGCCGAATAGGTAATGCAGCAAATGAATCCTCCAAATTAGAAATTTCGTCGGATTTAGCATCTGATTGATTATTGCAAATCTCAGGCGAAAAGTTCACTGCAGTCCTACCATTGAGCCCGTTTTGTTGCTTTGGAATAATCGGGTCTTCAACATTTTAAATTTCCTCATAATCATTGATCTGCCAATAATAGAAGTAATAAGGTTATAAAGTAGAACACTAATTGTTTTATTATTATCATACGGAGTATTAAATTTCCAAAATTTAATACATACAAAGCATAGCCTGATTGTTCAAGTCCTCCAAATTAAAATCCAAGGTGCTAATTCTTCGTTTGTACACTTTCGCATGTCAACTCACTTTTATATTGTACATTCTTGAAATACAACACAAACTTTTTTTTTTTATATAATATTATACATATATTCAAAGGAAAACACAACAAGACAAAAATGCGGTACTGTTTAATTAGTCTAATTCTGTAATAAAGGTAAAATTGAGGGGTAAAAGCATCTAGCCAAATTCTACTACTCCTATAACTTTGACTTTCAAAAACCACATTTGTTGACTAAATATATAGATGTGTTGTGGCATGCAACACAAAATGAAGTTTGGTGCAGTTGTTAAACACGTTTCGGTTAACTGAAGGGTTTGAGGTTCGAATCCTTATAACCCCTCCCCTTTTTTTTATTTTTTATTTATATTTTCAACCATTTACCTATTAATCCTCCTATCTTTTAAATTTTCAAAATACACTCCTTAATGTTTTTTCATTTCTAATTCGGTCCTCTCACTCCTATTTTTACGGAGTATTACTAAAGTTTTTTTTTAATCTAATTTTTCTTACAATACTTATATGACTTTATTTATTTTTCATCGACCACTTTCTTTCATTTGATTTAAACTCTTTTATTTTACTTCTTTTTCCCCTCCTTTTCTTTTCAATTTTTTTTTTACTCTCACACTTTACTATTAAACAACAAGAGCACTCAAATTATGTTGATTTTAAATATTTTGATTTGAAACATATTATTTGTTTCATTATGTTATGGTTATTAACATTTAAGTATCTATAAATTGACTAAATATGTTATAATGAACAAGAAGGGGTCCGCCGCCGCAACGCGCGGCTGACCCCAAACCTTGTTTAAAACATTTTGTAATGAACACTTACTAATACCACTATCTTCTTCAGCTGTAACATAATTACACAATAAACATGGCGGCTTATAAGTTAAAGCTAAATACTATAACTCTAAAATTCCAGAACCCTAGTAAGTAAATATTCCTAAAAAGCTTATCAGGATGAATAGACGTTGAACATGTCAAATGAGCGAAAATCGTCAAAAATGTATTTATACACAGAACCTCATACACAGGGGCGAATTTAGGGAGGGGGGGGGGGGCCTCGCCCCCAGTCGATTTCAAAATTTTAGTGTAAAAATTTGGATTTTTTTTATTTTGCCCCAAACCCAAAACCATTTGCCCCAAAACCTACATATTTTGCCTCAAAACTTTCAAATTTTGGCCACAATTCTCTAAATTTTGCCCCAAAACCTTCAAATTTTGCCCACAAACCTTCACATTTTATCCAAAAACCTCAAAATTTTGCCTAAAAACCTCCAATTTTTGTCCCAAAAATTCCGTATTTTGCCCAAAAAAGTTGCTACGGTTTAAAAAAAAAATTTCGCCCCCGGTGAAAAAAATCCTGCTTCCGCCACCGAGTCATACACCGTGTTAATCAAGATTAAACTTAACATTAAATTATTTTTAGGAATATATTGAAATCAAAGAAGAGGAATCAGAATCTGTCCACACCAACCCAACACAACCCAACCCAACCCAACCCAACCAATTTTGACATGTTTTACATAATTGCCCACTATGAATGGGTACACCCATCTTAAACCACCACTAACTCATATATTAATGTTAGGCATTACAAAATCCTTTGGTCAGCTCAAAACCTTCTTGCTGATTTTGAGTCAAATGTGTAAACAAGCATGCAAACACTCAAGTATCGACTAAGCAAACTTTGAAACTACATTACTTTTCTTATGGGAACAAAAGGCCTAATCTTAATCACATTCATTTATCGAACACAGAAAATAAAATAAAAAAAGAGTGGGGCATTGCAAAAACACATACCACAATTATGATACACTGGCAGCAGTTTTACCGCAGTTACTTGAAGGCTTTCGGGAAGTAGACAACTACAAACAGCAGCACCTGCAAAAAATGACCAGAAACTAATAAGGCTTCCACTTAAACGCAGTCAAGGTTGGGTTGACCTGGAAAAATTATAATCGAAATAAATAAATGGCTTATCAAATATGATACAGAGTTACGGAGTATATGACTTCGATAATAATCTAGTCCATCCGACGAAAAGTTTCAGAAGGTTTTATGAGGGGTGATGCGAATTATCAATATTATTATTGTTATACCAGATAAACTAAAGATAAAACTTTTACTATAAATTTTATCATTTTAAGTTCAAAGTATTGAGTCCACTACAAACAACATTTCTATAGACATTGATGGTGTAAACTTTATAACCTAAACTGAATTGAAGTTACATAAAAATAAATATGATGTTAGATAATATAAACCCGTGGTGATACTGTTTTATTGATATGATATTTATAGGGAATACAAACCCTAAAAGCCATGAAAACCCTAATGGACCCAAGTCCACAAACGGACTTGGGCATAACCTAATCCGTCTAACACTCCCCGCAGTCCGAGCGGCGAAATCGCGAAAACTTGGACTGAAAGAAAACGCTAATAATGAAAAAACACTAACAAATAAACAAAAATAACTGTTTTCGTCTTATTTGCCGCATTAAAGAAACTGATATTCGCTGATAGAGTTGCAAATTTCTTGACGACTTCTCCTTTTCCGTAGCGTTTTTTTTTACGCCGTGACTTGCTGTGCCTAAGGATCAAGTACCGCTTGTTTGATATGCTACTTTTGTCGATGATAACAATCTTTATCAACGCTGCAAATAAGATTTTTTGACAAAATATTCCTCTTTTTCGGGGTTTGGAGCCTAGTCAAGCTAGGCGGCTTAGCCTCACGCCGATTAGGGTTACAATAATAGAAATAGAAAATAGTATAATATAAATCAAAAGAGAGAGAACAAAAAAGATGCGGCTGAAAAGGATTATAAAGTACAAATGGTTCAAACAGTGAGAATTTGATTGTGTGTAAGCTGTTGCCGAAAAATTAATTATGCATGATATTTTATTGTGGTGATGTTACAAATAAAAAGAATGGTTGGTGGGGTGGTTGTGATCTTCAAAAAGAAAAAAACATAACAGATATTTGGTGGTTTGAAACAATTGTTACGACGGTGATTTTTCTTTTTCGATTTATAGTAGGTCTCGGGAATATAGATATTTGACGTTACAAAGACTTAAAAAAATAGAAAAGTATAAAAAGAAAAAAAATGTCTAGATGGAATAGATTAAAGTAGAGACTAGAGATGCATGTTTACTGGGTGATTAAACAATAATATAATATAAATAGGGTTGTATGTAGATGAACAAACATGAAAATAAAGAATCATTGTGAATGACTACCGATTTCATAGAGGTGACGAAGCTTTTAGGGTTGGGATGGTTCTACCAGGATCATAAGGCTCTGATATCATGTTAAATAATATAAACCCGTGGTGATACAGTTTTATTGATATGATATTTATATGGAATACAAACCCTAAAAGCCATGAAAACCTTAATGGACCCAACCTCACAAACGGACTTGGGCCTAACCTAATCCGTCTAACATATGAATGGGTACTTTTGTGTAAATTTATGAAAGGGGAAAGCTCACCTGATTGCATTCTTGTGTTGTAGTTACTAATATGATCCACTGACAAGACGGTGTAGATCTTGTTGATATGGTAATCTTCAATGAAACACCTAAATAAAGTGTTTTTGCCTTCTAACTATAGCACCATAACACTGCTGCATATATGTAAGTCTTCAACTGCGCATAAATACTTAAAAATTTAATGAATTACAAATATAATGGGTATGGAAAGTAGGGGTATGCAATAAGGAGTTTACAAAAATTAATAAGTTCAATTATCAGATCATAGCTGCATATATGTATCTAAATGTTATCATGTGTTTACATATAGATATGGTTATTATTTTAGTGTTTTTGAGTTAGAGATATGGAAAGTAGGGGTATGCAATAAGGAGTTTACAAAAATTAATAAGTTCAATTATCACATCATAGCTGCATATATGTATATTTATCTCTAACTCAAAAACACTAAAATAATAACCATATCTATATGTAAACACATGATAACATTTAGATGCTGATTAGTATGGCAAATTAATATGGGTTAATCAAAAGCCCATTTCCTATCAGAATTAGGATCAAGATTAAATTGTGAGTATCCAGTTTTGCAATCTTTCTATACCAAAAAAGTATTTCTCCTCAAAAACCCTATAAAACAAACTATTTTTTTTTATCAATTCAAAAAAGTAGCAAACTTCATTTAAAAGATAATCCAATTCACATATCAATTGTAACTCTTTATGATAAACACAAGATTTCGGCAACATCTTAAGACATCGCCAACGTTTCAGGGTTTTTTCATCAAGGGTTCAGTGATCAATGATCAATCAATTTTTTTTAACAAAAATTCGTAGTGAAAGGAACAAACAAATCAAACAAAAATAGATATTTACAACATGCAACAACTTTTGCATACCTGATTTAAGATACTGTGGATATGAGAAGACTTAATTTATGAAGAAGTGGAAGAAAATTACAGAGGAAAAGGAAACCTCGTACGGTTATGGCCAATTTTTAGTGATCCACCTCTGAATTATTAACCAGTTAAAACCTTAAAACCGATGTGGTCACCATTGTAATTAGCAAGCGTAACTGCCTACTAAAAAGCTTAATGATGTCATCAGCAATTTAAATGGCTGCGATTTAAATTTAGGAAACTCATCCAATGGGTGAGATTTTGCTTGGTAAATTTTTAACATAAAAAATAACATCATAATAATTTTCTTATTAAAGATAAGGGAGATAGATCAGATAACTTTACCGAATTACCCATAAGTGATAGTTTACAAAAGTTTTATGTTAGAATTTATTTGAGGCTATCAAATTGTAGTGGATCTATTAAAAGTTAAATTTGAAAATATCAACTTCCATAAAAAAAATATAGTACGGGTTTTGTGATAAGCTTTAATTTAGTATATATATATATATATATATATATATATATATATATATATATATATATATATATATATATATATATATATATATATATATATATATATATATATAGTGGTAGAATCAAGAGGGAAGTAACCAATCGGGGGGAAACAAAATCTTTTTTTTCGTTTTTTGAAAAAACTTTGTTCACGAACATTATAGATTGGATGAAAATATGAACATTTAATAAAGACACTTTATGATAAATGTTTTTATTTTGGCGGGAAAACGCTCGAAGAACTAATATATAACAATTATCGTGTTTTTCGAGCGTATGTTGAGGTTTTAGATATTAGGGTTTAGATATTAGAGTTTAGATGTTAGGGTTTATAGGGTTTAGATATTAGGGTTTAGAAATTTAGGGGTTAGGGTTTAGTTTTAGGATTTAGATTGAGTTTTTAACACGAACGGTTTAGAGTTTAGGGTTTAGGGTTTGGTGTTTTGGGTTTATGGAATAAACCCAAAACACCAAACCCTAAACCCTAAACTTTAAACCCTAAACTCTAAACGGGGCTAAATTTTACTTCACAAAACATGAAGAAAAAAAACGTTAACATTCTTCACGAACAATATTATCTTGAATGTTATTTTTGTCGATCGTTTTTCCGCCTAAATAATAACATTCATCACGAAGTGTCTTTTCTAACTTTTCATATTTTCGTGTGATCTTGATGCCTAAAAAAAATTACAAAAAAACGAAAGTAAAAATTTTTTTTGCTTCCCTCCGCTTCCCCCCGATTGGTTACTTCCCCATTGATCCTGCCCATATATATATATATATATATATATATATATATATATATATATATATATATATATATATATATATATATATATATATATATATATATATATATATATATATATATATATATATATATATATAATGGTAGAGTTTATGAAAATCAAAAGCTTCTAAAAATAAACTCATATCTGCTATAATATAATTGTTTGATAAATTTTTTTCATATAATTTAAAATAAAACTTAAATATTATATGAATTTAGGTGTTTAATTGTTAAGATAGAATTTGAGTTCTAATTAGTTCAACATTGAATGTTGAACCATTCAACGTCATCTGTTATTCAGAAATCTGAAACAACGAGTCGAATGTTGAATGATTTAGCATTCGGCGCTAATCTAATGTATTAAGAGGTAAACAATAATGATTATATTTGATATCACTTTGCGAGTTAATTAATCTTGAAATGACAATTCGTTTGTAAGTTAATCAAAGTCTTGTTTGGAACTTCGTGGCCGGAAGGACGCTTCGCATTGCAAATAAATTTACACGTCCTCATGAACTTGAAATCGCATTGCAACAATGGTTGGTGAAGCTTCTTTTGATACAAGTAGTCTTCTATTTACATCTTTCAAAAGCCGAAATCTTTTCCATCAAATCGATCGATTCTAAATTTTTGTCTTCTGCCATCTTCCCTAACTCGTAACCGGAGCTCTTGATACTAATTGTAAAGGTTTGTGACCCAACAATATGAATAATTCCAGAAATTTATTCAACCCACAAAAGATAAAAGAACACAATAATAAGAAAATTAAGAACGCGATAATTTAATGTGGTTATATGTGATCAAGGCTTGGTTACTTTAATATACGAACCAAACTAGAGAGATTTGGGGTAAAGGGTTTTACCCGGTAAATATTATTTATAAAAATAATAAAAAAATACAAATTAGAAGCAACGACCACAAGTACGCCTTGCGGCCTCACAAGCAACCAAACAAAAAAACAAACTAGGACCTACATACCAAAACATAGGACTAGCACAACCGCAAACCAAAGACACAACTAGAACATAACTACGACCTTACAACCATCCGGATTTCATGCCAAACGGAGCCGAAGCCTTAAAAGCATTTTTTCCAGCCATGAACATGGCAGTTTCTCCTTCATCGGGCTCTATATTGCTCAACTCATCCTCAAGATTATACTCTTTATTAAGTGCTCCAAACGAATTATAAACAATTACATGTTTATCCTTACTCGTTTCACCTTGACCAAAATCTTTTGTTCCCGTATGACGTATTTTAATTCCAGCCGCAACATTACTCTGTTTAGGCCTATAAACAACCTTTTCTTTTTTACCCATGTTCATCCCTTTGACCTGCGCTTGATTTACACCCTTTGCAGCTTGTTTCTTAGCTACCACAGTAAATCCATCGTCTGTCACCTTCAGAACCTGTACTGGTTCCACTCTAATCACTTTTGGACATTGAACATCATTATGGCCAAAGACCTTACAACACGAGCTTCTAGGCGGCTTCCACTCATATTCAACTGAAACTGTAGTGACCCGAACTTTTCCATGTTTATATATATTAATTGAGATTGATATTTACATGATTAAATGTTTCCAACATGTTAAGCAATCAAACTTGTTAAGACTTGATTAATTGAAATATGTTTCATATAGACAATTGACCACCGAAGTTGACCGGTGATTCACGAACGTTAAAACTTGTAAAAACTATATGATGACATATATATGGATATATATATATATATAGTTAACATGATACTATGATAAGTAAACATATCATTAAGTATATCAACAATGAACTACATATGTAAAAACAAGACTACTAACTTAATAATTTTTAAACGAGACATATATGTAACGATTATCGTTGTAAAGACATTTAATGTATATATATCATATTAAGAGATATTCATACATGATAATATCATGATAATATAATAATTTAAAATCTCATTTGATATTATAAACATTGGGTTAACAACATTTAACAAGATCGTTAACCTAAAGGTTTCAAAACAATACTTACATGTAACGACTAACGATGACTTAACGACTCAGTTAAAATGTATATACATGTAGTGTTTTAATATGTATTCATACACTTTTGAAAGACTTCAAGACACTTATCAAAATACTTCTACTTAACAAAAATGCTTACAATTACATCCTCGTTCAGTTTCATCAACAATTCTACTAGTATGCACCCGTATTCATACTCGTACAATACACAGCTTTTAGATGTATATACTATTGGTATATACACTCCAATGATCAGCTCTTAGCAGCCCATGTGAGTCACCTAACACATGTGGGAACCATCATTTGGCAACTAGCATGAAATATCTCATAAAATTACAAAAATATGAGTAATCATTCATGACTTATTTACATGAAAACAAAATTACATATCCTTTATATCTAATCCATACACCAACGACCAAAAACACCTACAAACACTTTCATTCTTCAATTTTCTTCATCTAATTGATCTCTCTCAAGTTCTATCTTCAAGTTCTAAGTGTTCTTCATAAATTCTACAAGTTCTAGTTACATAAAATCAAGAATACTTTCAAGTTTGCTAGCTCACTTCCAATCTTGTAAGGTGATCATCCAACCTCAAGAAATCTTTGTTTATTACAGTAGGTTATTATTCTAATACAAGGTAATAATCATATTCAAACTTTAATTCAATTTCTATAACTATAACAATCTTATTTCGAGTGGAAATCTTACTTGAACTTGTTTTCGTGTCATGATTCTGCTTCAAGAACTTCGAGCCATCCAAGGATCCGTTGAAGCTAGATCCATTTTTCTATTTTCCAGTAGGTTTATCCAAGAAACTTAAGGTAGTAATGATGTTCATAACATCATTCGATTCATACACATAAAGCTATCTTATTCGAAGGTTTAAACTTGTAATCACTAGAACATAGTTTAGTTAATTCTAAACTTGTTCGCAAACAAAAGTTAATCCTTCTAACTTGACTTTTAAAATCAACTAAACACATGTTCTATATCTATATGATATGCTAACTTAATGATTTAAAACCTGAAAACACGAAAAACACCGTAAAACCGGATTTACGCTCGTAGTAACACCGCGGGCTGTTTTGGGTTAGTTAATTAAAAACTATGATAAACTTTGATTTAAAAGTTGTTATTCTGAGAAAATTATTTTTATTATGAACATGAAACTATATCCAAAAATTATGGTTAAACTCAAAGTGGAAGTATGTTTTCTAAAGTAGTCATCTAGACGTCGTTCTTTCGACTGAAATGACTACCTTTACAAAAGCGACTTGTAACTAATTTTTTTGACTATAAACCTATACTTTTTCTATTTAGATTCATAAAATAGAGTTCAATATGAAATGATAGCAATTTGATTCACTCAAAACGGATTTAAAATGAAGAAGTTATGGGTAAAACAAGATTGAATAATTTTTCTCATTTTAGCTACGTGAAAATTGATAACAAATCTATTCCAACCATAACTTAATCAACTTGTATTGTATATTATGTAATCTTGAGATACCATAGACACGTATACAATGTTTCGACCTATCATGTCGACACATCTATATATATTTCGGAACAATCATAGACACTCTATATGTGAATGTTGGAGTTAGCTATACAGGGTTGAGGTTGATTCCAAAATATATATAGTTTGAGTTGTGATCAATACTGAGATACGTATACACTGGGTCGTGGATTGATTCAAGATAATATTTATCGATTTATTTCTGTACATCTAACTGTGGACAACTAGTTGTAGGTTACTAACGAGGACAGCTGACTTAATAAACTTAAAACATCAAAATATATTAAAAGGGTTGTAAATATATTTTGAACATACTTTGATATATATGTATATACTGTTATAGGTTCGTGAATCAACCAGTGGCCAAGTCTTACTTCCCGACGAAGTAAAAATCTGTGAAAGTGAGTTATAGTCCCACTTTTAAAATCTAGCATTTTTGGGATGAGAATACATGCAGGTTTTATAAATGATTTACAAAATAGACGCAAGTACGTGAAACTACATTCTATGGTTAAATTATCAAAATCGAATATGCCCCTTTTTATTAAGTCTGGTAATCTAAGAATTAGGGAACAGACACCCTAATTGACACGAATCCTAAAGATAGATCTATTGGGCCTAACAAACCCCATCCAAAGTACCGGATGCTTTAGTACTTCGAAATTTATATCATATCCGAAGGGTGTCCCGGAATGATGGGGATATTCTTATATATATGCATCTTGTTAATGTCGGTTACCAGGTGTTCACCATATGAATAATTTTTATCTCTATGTATGGGATGTGTATTGAAATATGAAATCTTGTGGTCTATTGTTACGATTTGATATATATAGGTTAAACCTATAACTCACCAACATTTTTGTTGACGTTTAAAGCATGTTTATTCTCAGGTAAATACTAAGAGCTTCCGCTGTTGCATACTAAAATAAGGACAAGATTTGGAGTCCATTTTTGTATGATATTGTGTAAAAACTGCAATCAAGAAACTGATTTCGATGTAACATATTTGTATTGTAAACCATTATGTAATGGTCGTGTGTAAACAGGATATTTTAGATTATCATTATTTGATAATCTACGTAAAGCTTTTTAAACCTTTATTTATGAAATAAAGATTATGGTTTGTTTTAAAAATCAATGCAGTCTTTGAAAAACGTCTCATATAGAGGTCAAAACCTCGCAACGAAATCAATTAATATGGAACGTTTTTAATCAATAAGAACGGGACATTTCAGTTGGTATCCGAGCGTTGGTCTTAGAGAATCAGAATTTTGCATTAGTGTGTCTTATCGAGTTTGTTAGGATGCATTAGTGAGTCTGGACTTCGACCGTGTTTACTTGAAAAATGATTGCTTAACAAATTTTGTTGGAAACTATATATTTTTAACATATGAATATTATGTGATATATTAATCTCTTAACACGTTTGATATTATGTGATAGATGTCTACCTCTAGAACAAGTCCCATTGACTCACCTAATAATAATGAAGAGTCAAATGTAAATTGGAATGATTCGTGGACTGATTCACAAGTTCCCGAAGAGGAACCTGAAGAAGAGTCGGAACCGGAAGAAGAATTAGAACCGGAAGAGGAGGAACCGGAGGAGGAAATAGAACCGGTGGGGGAAATAATAAAACGGTTAAGTAAAAGAAAATCCTCAACCAACCGACCAAGGTTAATTATGGTCAATGGTGTTTCCGCCAAGGAAGCAAAATATTGGGAGGATTACCAATTCTCCGATGAATCGGATTCCGACGAGAATTCCGATGATGTTATAGAAATTACCCCAACTGAATTTAAAAAGGCAAAAGAAAATAATAAGGGAAAGGGCATAAAAATAGAGAAATCTAATTCCAACTCCGATGAACTTTATATGTATCGTCAACCCCCGAAGCCCTTAAGTTGTAACAATGACCCGGGAACCTCTAAACCACCAGGTTTTTCTAAACCAATGTGGAAAACGACGGCTCGTATTAGGGGAACATCATATATCCCTAGAAACTTGGCAAAACGAACCAAAACCGAAGAAGAAGAAACGAGCGAGTCGGAATAAGATAGTTGTATTCGTGTGGTGTAATATATGTAATATAGTGTGCTTATGCTTTATGATATATGTAAAAATTGCTTGTATTAATAAGTAATTTTTTTTATGAATCTAACTCTTGTCTATTTTACAGTTTAAAAACACAAAATGGATATACAACCCAATATTTTAAGAGACCTACCCGGAGACATGATTGATGAAATCTTGTCTAGAGTCGGTCAGAATTCCTCGGCACAACTATTTAAGGCGAAATCAGTTTGTAAGACATTCGAAGAACGTTCCAAGAATGTCTTGGTTTATAAGAGACTTTCGTTTGAAAGATGGGGGATATCACATTGGGAAACCCATAAGTTACGATGTGTTTACTTTGACGCATATATTGCGGGAAACCCAAATGCTATTTTACGCAATGGGTTAAGAAATTATTTTGACTCAATATATCCGAATATAGGACTTCATGATTTAGAAAAAGCGGCTAACATGCAACATAAAGAAGCATGCTATGCTTACAGGTTAGTAATGTTCGCTTCTCACCAAAGTGATTACAAGAACATTGGGCTACAACTATTAAACAAAACGTTCCAACAAGTTCCGAAGTCGGTAATTGGGGTAAGAAATGAGGTTTTTAGATTGTTACGGGACTGTTGGACATTACGTAACCCTCGTCCCTTTGACGACGTTACAACATGCCGTCTTATCAACGGCCATAACGGTTATGTTCCACAAGACCAAGGATGGGAAGTAGTCCTAGTAAAACCAGAATGCATGACTTGTTTCTGGACGTATGAATTACGTGTCTTTATTGCCTTTGCTGAACGACTTGTGTACTAGCTAGAATTAACTTCACAACTATCTTGTATCGAAGTTATTGTGTGCTATATTTCATGCTTTATGTAAAATAAGCGGTATTGTAAGTTTGTAAAATATTGTATAAAAGTTTGAACGCGAAATATTATTATAATCAGTTTTTCATATAGAATTGTAGTAGTTGAATTGTATATTAGCTACTAAGTATGAACTTAACGGGTAGGTACTACCCGAATTTAAACTTATAAAACGCTAATATGAAGAAAAAGCTTTTATAAATGAGTTCATATTGTGCTACGAAATACTATTAACTACTCTTAATATTCTGTATGATTAAATTGTTCCATTTGACTATTTTGAAGGAAATGGCACCGACTACTCGACACACCGTGAATATGAATGAAGAGGAATTCCGTACTTTTCTAGCTTCAAACATAGCCGCAGTATAGGCTGCGCTACATACCAACAATAACCTTGGATCTAGCAGTACAGGAAATCGTGTAGGATGCACCTACAAAGAATTCACTGCCTGCAAACCTTTGGAATTTGATGGAACCGAAGGACCGATCGGATTGAAACGGTGGACCGAGAAGGTTGAATAGGTATTTGCCATAAGTAAGTGTACTGAAGAGGACAAAGTGAAGTACGCTATGCATACCTTCACAGGTTCTGCGTTAACATGGTGGAATACCTATCTAGAGCAAGTGGGACAAGACGATGCGTACGCACTACCGTGGTCAGCATTCAAGCACTTGATGAACGAGAAGTACCGTCCCAGAACCGAGGTCAATAAGCTCAAGACAGAACTTAGAGGGTTACGAACCCAAGGATTTGATATTATCACGTACGAAAGACGATTCACAGAATTGTACCTATTGTGTCCGGGAGCGTTCGAAGATGAGGAAGAGAAGATCGACGCGTTTGTGAAAGGATTACCGGAAAGAATCCAAGAAGATATAAGTTCACACGAGCCCGCCTCCATACAACAGGCATGTAGAATGGCTCACAAACTAGTGAACCAGATTGAGGAAAGAATTAAAGAACAGACGGCTGAAGAGGCCAATGTGAAGCAAGTCAAAAGAAAGTGGGAGGAAAACGGTGATAAGAATCACCAATACAACAACAACAGCAATTACAATAATAATCGCAACAATTATCCCAACAATCGCAACATCAATCGCAACTACAACAAACGGCCCAACAACAACAACAACAACAACAGCAACTACAACAATCATCCCAACAACAATAACAACCGCAACAACAACAACAATCAGAAGCAGCTATGCCAAAGGTGTGAAAAGTATCACTCGGGGTTCTGCACCAAATTTTGCAACAAGTGTAAAAGAAATGGTCATAGCGCGGCGAAGTGTGAGGTCTACGGACCTGGGGTTAACAAAACGAAAGGAACAAATGGTGTCGGAACGAGTAATGGCGGAGCAAGTAGTGTCGGAGCAAGTTATGCCAATGTAGTTTGTTATAAATGTGGAAAACCGGGCCACATTATTAGAAATTGCCCGAACCAGGAGAACACGAATGGACAAGGCCGCGGAAGAGTTTTCAATATTAATACGGCAGAGGCACAGGAAGACCTGGAGCTTGTTACGGGTACGTTTCTTATTGACAATAAATCTGCTTACGTTTTATTTGATTCGGGTGCGGATAGAAGCTATATGAGTAGAGATTTTTGTGCTAAATTAAGTTGTCCATTGACGCCGTTGGATAGTAAATTTTTACTCGAATTAGCAAACGGTAAATTAATTTCAGCAGATAATATATGCCGGAATCGAGAAATTAAACTGGGTAGCGAAATATTTAAGATTGATTTGATACCAGTAGAGTTAGGGAGTTTTGATGTAATAGTTGGCATGGACTGGCTGAAGAAGGTGAAAGCAGAGATCGTATATTATAAAAATGCAATTCGCATTGTACGAGAAGAAGGAGAACCCTTAATGGTGTACGGAGAAAACGGCAACATGAAGCTACATCTTATTAGTAATTTGAAGGCACAAAAACTAATAAGAAAAGGTTGCTATGCTGTTCTAGCACACGTCGAGAAAGTACAAACTGAAAAAAAGAGCATCAATGATGTTCCCGTCGCAAAAGAATTTCCCGATGTATTTTCGAAAGAATTATCGGGACTACCTCCACATCGATCTGTTGAATTTCAAATAGATCTTGTACCAGGAGCTGCACCAATAGCTCGTGCTCCTTATAGACTCGCACCCAGCGAGATGAAAGAACTGCAAAGCCAACTGGAAGAACTATTAGAACGTGGTTTCATTCGACCAAGCACATCACCATGGGGAGCTTCTGTTTTGCTTGTCAAGAAGAAGGATGGTACATTTAGGTTGTGTATTGACTACAGAGAGTTGAACAAACTTACCATCAAAAACCGTTATCCACTGCCGAGAATTAACGACTTATTTGATCAACTACAAGGCTCGTCGGTTTATTCGAAGATCGATTTACGTTCTGGATATCATCAAATGCGAGTAAAGGAGGATGATATTCCAAAAACTGCTTTTAGGACGCGTTATGGTCATTACGAGTTTATGGTTATGCCGTTTGGATTGACTAACGCACCAGCTGTGTTCATGGACCTTATGAACCGAGTGTGTGGGCCATATCTTGACAAGTTTGTCATTGTTTTCATCGATGACATACTTATTTACTCAAAGAATGATCAAGAGCACGAAGAACATTTGAGAAAAGTGCTAGAAGTATTGAGGAAAGAAAAACTGTACGCTAAGTTTTCAAAGTGTGCATTTTGGTTGGAAGAAGTTCAATTCCTCGGTCACATAGTGAACAAAGAAGGTATCCAGGTGGACCCGGCAAAGATCGAAACCGTTGAAAAGTGGGAAACCCCAAAAACTCCGAAGCATATACGTCAATTTTTAGGATTGGCTGGTTACTACAGAAGATTCATCCAAGATTTCTCCAAAATAGCAAAACCCTTGACTGTATTAACGCATAAAGGGAAGAAATTTGAATGGAAGGATGAACAAGAAAAGGCGTTTCAATTATTGAAGAAAAAGCTAACTACGGCACCTATATTGTCATTGCCTGAAGGGAATGATGATTTTGTGATTTATTGTGACGCATCAAAGCAAGGTCTCGGTTGTGTATTAATGCAACGGACGAAGGTGATTGCTTATGCGTCTAGACAATTGAAGATTCACGAGCAAAATTATACGACGCATGATTTGGAATTAGGCGCGGTTGTTTTTGCATTAAAGACTTGGAGGCACTACTTATATGGGGTCAAAAGTATTATATATACCGACCACAAAAGTCTTCAACACATATTTAATCAGAAACAACTGAATATGAGGCAGCGTAGGTGGATTGAATTATTGAATGATTACGACTTTGAGATTCGTTACCACCCGGGGAAGGCAAATGTGGTAGCCGACGCCTTGAGCAGAAAGGATAGAGAACCCATTCGAGTAAAATCTATGAATATAATGATTCACACTAACCTTACTACTCAAATAAAGGAGGCGCAACAAGGAGTTTTAAAAGAGAGAAATTTAAAGGATGAAATACCCAAAGGATCGGAGAAGCATCTTAATATTCGGGAAGACGGAACCCGGTATAGGGCTGAAAGAATTTGGGTACCAAAATTTGGAGATATGAGAGAAATGGTACTTAGAGAAGCTCATAAAACCAGATACTCAATACATCCTGGAACGGGGAAGATGTACAAGGATCTCAAGAAACATTTTTGGTGGCCGGGTATGAAAGCTGATGTTGCTAAATACGTAGGAGAATGTTTGACGTGTTCTAAGGTTAAAGCTGAGCATCAGAAACCATCAGGTCTACTTCAACAACCTGAAATCCCGGAATGAAAATGGGAAAATATTACCATGGATTTCATCACTAAATTGCCAAGGACTGCAAGTGGTTTTGATACTATTTGGGTAATAGTTGATCGTCTCACCAAATTAGCACACTTCCTGCCAATAAGAGAAGATGACAAGATGGAGAAGTTAGCACGACTGTATTTGAAGGAAGTCGTCTCCAGACATGGAATACCAATCTCTATTATCTCTGATAGGGATGGCAGATTTATTTCAAGATTCTGGCAGATATTACAGCAAGCATTCGGAACTCGTCTAGACATGAGTACTGCCTATCATCCACAAACCGATGGACAGAGCGAAAGGACGATACAAATGCTTGAAGACATGCTACGAGCATGTGTTATTGATTTCGGAAACAGTTGGGATCGACATCTACCGTTAGCAGAATTTTCCTACAACAACAGCTACCATTCAAGCATTGAGATGGCGCTGTTTGAAGCACTTTATGGTAGAAAGTGCAGGTCTTCGATTTGTTGGAGTGAAGTGGGGGATAGACAGATTACGGGTCTGGAGATTATACAAGAAACTACCGAGAAGATCATCCAAATTCAACAACGGTTGAAAACCGCCCAAAGTCGACAAAAGAGCTACGCTGACATTAAAAGAAAAGATATAGAATTTGAAATTGGAGAGATGGTCATGCTTAAAGTTGCACCTTGGAAAGGCGTTGTTCGATTTGGTAAACGAGGGAAATTAAATCCAAGGTATATTGGACCATTCAAGATTATTGATCGTGTCGGACCAGTAGCTTACCGACTTGAGTTACCTCAATAATTCGCGGCTGTACATAACACTTTCCACGTCTCGAATTTGAAGAAATGTTTTGCTAAAGAAGATCTCACTATTCCGTTAGATGAAATCCAAATCAACGAAAAACTCCAATTCATCGAAGAACCCGTCGAAAGAATGGATCGTGAGGTTAAAAGACTTAAGCAAAACAAGATACCAATTGTTAAGGTTCGATGGAATGCTCGTAGAGGACCCGAGTTCACCTGGGAGCATGAAGATCAGATGAAGAAGAAATACCCGCATCTATTTCCAGAAGATTCGTCAACACCTTCAACAGCTTAAAATTTCGGGACGAAATTTATTTAACGGGTAGGTACTGTAGTGACCCGAACATTTCCATGTTTATATATATTAATTGAGATTGATATTTACATGATTAAATGTTTCCAACATGTTAAGCAATCAAACTTGTTAAGACTTGATTAATTGAAATATGTTTCATATAGACAATTGACCACCCAAGTTGACCGGTGATTCACGAACGTTAAAACTTGTAAAAACTATATGATGACATATATATATATATATAGTTAACATGATACTATGATAAGTAAACATATCATTAAGTATATTAACAATGAACTACATATGTAAAAACAAGACTGCTAACTTAATGATTTTTAAACGAGACATATATGTAACGATTATCGTTGTAAAGACATTTAATGTATATATATATCATATTAAGAGATATTCATACATGATAATATCATGATAATATAATAATTTAAAATCTCATTTGATATTATAAACATTGGGTTAACAATATTTAACAAGATCGTTAACCTAAAGGTTTCAAAACAATACTTACATGTAACGACTAACGATGACTTAACGACTCAGTTAAAATGTATATACATGTAGTGTTTTAATATGTATTCATACACTTTTGAAAGACTTCACGACACTTATCAAAATACTTCTACTTAACAAAAATGCTTACAATTACATCCTCGTTCAGTTTCATCAACAATTCTACTAGTATGCACCCGTATTCGTACTCGTACAATACACATCTTTTAGATGTATATACTATTGGTATATACACTCCAATGATCAGCTTTTAGCAGCCCATGTGAGTCACCTAACACATGTTGGAACCATCATTTGGCAACTAGCATGAAATATCTCAAAAAATTACAAAAATATGAGTAATCATTCATGACTTATTTACATGAAAACAAAATTACATATCCTTTATATCTAATCCATACACCAACGACCAAAAACACCTACAAACACTTTCATTCTTCAATTTTATTCATCTAATTGATCTCTCTCAAGTTCTATCTTCAAGTTCTAAGTGTTCTTCATAAATTCTACAAGTTCTAGTTACATAAAATCAAGAATACTTTCAAGTTTGCTAGCTCACTTCCAATCTTGTAAGGTGATCATCCAACCTCAAGAAATCTTTGTTTCTTACAGTAGGTTATCATTATAATACAAGGTAATAATCATATTCAAACTTTAATTCAATTTCTATAACTATAACAATCTTATTTCGAGTGGAAATCTTACTTGAACTTGTTTTCGTGTCATGATTCTGCTTCAAGAACTTCGAGCCATCCAAGGATCCGTTGAATCTAGATCCATTTTTTTCATTTCCAGTAGGTTTATCCAAGGAACTTAAGGTAGTAATGATGTTCATAACATCATTCAATTCATACATATAAAGCTATCTTATTCGAAGGTTTAAACTTGTAATCACTAGAACATAGTTTAGTTAATTCTAAACTTGTTCGCAAACAAAAGTTAATCCTTCTAACTTGACTTTTAAAATCAACTAAACACATGTTCTATATCTATATGATATGCTAACTTAATGATTTAAAACCTGGAAACACGAAAAACACCGTAAAACCAGATTTACGCCGTCGTAGTAACACCGCGGGCTGTTTTGGGTTAGTTAATTAAAAACTATGATAAACTTTGATTTAAAGTTGTTATTCTGAGAAAATTATTTTTATTATGAACATGAAACTATATCCAAAAATTATGGTTAAACTCAAAGTGGAAGTATGTTTTCTAAAATGGTCATCTAGACGTCGTTCTTTCGACTGAAATGACTACCTTTACAAAAATGACTTGTAATTATTTTTTCCGACTATAAACCTATACTTTTTCTGTTTAGATTCATAAAATAGAGTTCAATATGAAACCATATCAATTTGATTCACTCAAGACGGATTTAAAATGAAGAAGTTATGGGTAAAACAAGATTGGATAATTTTTCTCATTTTAGCTACGTGAAAATTGATAACAAATCTATTCCAACCATAACTTAATCAACTTGTATTGTATATTATGTAATCTTGAGATATCATAGACACGTATACAATGTTTCGACCTATCATGTCGACACATCTATATATATTTCGGAACAATCATAGACACTCTATATGTGAATGTTGGAGTTAGCTATACAGGGTTGAGGTTGATTCCAAAATATATATAGTTTGAGTTGTGATCAATACTGAGATATGTATACACTGGGTCGTGGATTGATTCAAGATAATATTTATCGATTTATTTCTGTACATCTAACTGTGGACAACTAGTTGTAGGTTACTAACGAGGACAGCTGACTATAAACTTAAAACATCAAAATATATTAAAAGTGTTGTAAATATATTTTGAACATACTTTGATATATATGTATATATTGTTATAGGTTCGTGAATCAACCAGTGGCCAAGTCTTACTTCCCGACGAAGTAAAAATCTGTGAAAGTGAGTTATAGTCTCACTTTTAAAATCTAATATTTTTGGGATGAGAATACATGCAGGTTTTATAAATGATTTACAAAATAGACACAAGTACGTGAAACTACATTCTATGGTTGAATTATCGAAATCGAATATGCCCCTTTTTATTAAGTCTGGTAATCTAAGAATTAGGGAACATACACCCTAATTGACGCGAATCCTAAAGATAGATCTATTGGGCCTAACAAATCCCATCCAAAGTACCGGATACTTTAGTACTTCGAAATTTATATCATATCCGAAGGGTGTCCCGGAATGATGGGGATATTCTTATATATATGCATCTTGTTAATGTCGGTTACCAGGTGTTCACCATATGAATGATTTTTATCTCTATGTATGGGATGTGTATTGAAATATGAAATCTTGTGGTCTATTGTTACGATTTGATATATATAGGTTAAACCTATAACTCACCAACATTTTTGTTGACGTTTAAAGCATGTTTATTCTCAGGTGAATACTAAGAGCTTCCGCTGTAGCATACTAAAATAAGGACAAGATTTGGAGTCCATGTTTGTATGATATTGTGTAAAAACTGCATTCAAGAAACTGATTTCGATGTAACATATTTGTATTGTAAACCATTATGTAATGGTCGTGTGTAAACAAGATATTTTAGATTATCATTATTTGATAATCTACGTAAAGCTTTTTAAACCTTTATTTATGAAATAAAGATTATGGTTTGTTTTAAAAATGAATGCAGTCTTTGAAAAACGTCTCATATAGAGGTCAAAACCTCGCAACGAAATCAATTAATATGGAACGTTTTTAATCAATAAGAACGGGACATTTCAGAAACAATATCCACTGTCGGACGAACACCATCTTTATTTGGCGTGCTAACTTTGATACTTTCCTTTAGTTCAGTTTCAGCTGACAGTTCACTCATTGCCCGAGCAAAGTTTGGTCAACCCCATGCCTCAACACACATGGTACTTGTATACGAGTCCAGCATCATAGGTCGTCCAACCTTTGTAGCAATAATGCTTAACTCATCCTCCGTGAAACCTGAGAGAGGGACATCATAAAGTTAACCCATACGGTATAACAACCCAACTTTTTTGATCATTTTTATACTTAACGAACGAACTTAAAACTTAGGTGGTCCAACGCAAACATGTTCGGTTAGAAAACCGAAACTATTGAAAGTAACGAAATGGGTAACGAGGTTACCAGAACAAACTATCATGGGTTATCATCATCGAAATATATATAAATAATTAATGAAGGACTACCGAGAAATAAAAATGTGCGGGGATTAAAATGCACATTAATTAAGTAAAAAAATAATAAATAAATAAATAATAAATAAATAAATAAAATAAAAGATAAGAAATTAAATCCTAGATAAACACTTATCCTAACATTATCACTATCCTAAACTTACTCCATCACATTTGAATTCATCCTAATCCAAATCAAATTCTAGATCATTCTTGAGCAATTTGGATTGTGATCAAACTCTAACTAGTTGGCCTATAAAAGCACCCTTAACCCTTCACAAATTTATTCATCAAAAACATACAACTCTCTCCTCTCTCCTTCTTATTTTCGGCAGCCACCATCACCACCTTGTAGCTGCATTTTGCAGCTGGAAAACATCCCCAAAACAACCTCTTTTTGCTGCTGTTGACTGCCACCCACAACCGCCACAAACTGCCACCCTTTGATGCTAGTTTTGCTATTTTTCTGCAGCCTATAAACCGCCACCTACTGCTACTTTTTGAGCAGTCTGCTCGCCACCATCTGCAGCTATTTGCTGCTATTTTTCGACCACCAAACCCACCCAAAACATCCCGCAAAACACCACCTGCAGCCGCCTGTTTTGCTGCTGCTGTCCACCACAAAAACACCACCAAACCGCAACCTTTTGGGTCCTGAACTGCTCCTATTTTGCTGTTGCTGCTGTCGGTTTTATCACCACCATCAAACATCACTTTTTCCTTGTTAAAACACTCTTAAGGTACTCCATAAACCTAATGATTTAATTATACTTTCATGTATTTAAATTCTTTATGTTTATGCTTATAAATATGGTTAATTGTAAAGATAATAAGTATGGAATAAGAACACATGAAGATGATAAAGAACATAATTATGAAAAGAAGAAAATAAAAGAATGCATACAAGTGTATGAATATGCATATGTATATGTATATGTATATGTATATGTATATGTATGAACAAGAATATAAATATATACATGTAGGTATGATTATGAATATATCATGATGAAGATTATAATGTATGTATGCATGTGTATAATATAATTAAACTTGATAATACTTTAGCGTGTTAATGAATTTGAATATGAGCTTAAAGAGAGTAACGAGGTTGTTAATAATAATATGGATAATATAAAGACGATAAGTATTAATATGAACTATGATAGCTACGAACATGAATAAACTAGATGGATTAAAAGTTGGTGAAAGGCATGAAACTTTACAGATAAAACTTGAATCATAATATTGAGTGGTAATTTGGATATGAATGAAAGTATTTTGATTATGAGATTTTGATAAACATTAGTGATTTACTAAACACAATAATGAAGATAATCTTTTGATAAGTATGAATAAGTAAATACTAAGATGAAAAGATTATGATTATGAAAAATATAAAACCTAGTTCAAAGAATGAAAGTAATATGATAAGTATTATATGATGATAATAATGAATTTAAATTAGTGAAATATCATTTAGAGATAGGATAAGTTTGAATAACTTAAAAGTGAATAAAACTTATCTAACCTACTTATTAGCATAATATGATTAAAAAAAGTGATAATATTATAAGATAATATTATAATATCATAAAGTTATAATATAACATATCGTGTTGTATTCCTATACACACATTTGAAAATACTAAAATGTATATGAATATAATGAACTATAATCACAAACGGATAACGTATGACTTTCACGAGACTCACCGCTACTTACGGTCATGGATGGTGTCTAGGTTGCTAGTTTGGGATATGGTTGTGGATCTCGAATGTCACGGCTAAAAGTCGGATCTAGAGTCCTGGCCCCCGGTTACATCTGGCTATCCATTGACTTACTTGATAGCAACGAGGATCATTTGAGTTATACAACATCTAAACTTTGAAAATGGTTAGTATTGAAAACTCTTAAAAGAACACCGGTAATATATATATATATATATATATATATATATATATATATATATATATATATATATATATATATATGTGTGTGTGTGTGTGTGTGTGTGTGAACATATATATCAAACACATAACTATAATAATGATGATGATGACCATGATGATCTAACTAACTTAAACCTAACGATGATAGGTTGACAACTTTGGACTACCGCTGTTATTTGCTATCACACTGTTACCGTGCTCATAAGGTGAGTCGTAGCCCCAACTTTTTAACTATTTTATAAACTATTTTTGGGGTGAGAATACATGTATTTTTCTGTTTTACAAGTAGACACAAGTACTAAACTTACAATCTATGCTGAATTATAACCGAAAATCCCTTAGCTTTGGTAACTAGTAACTACTAGTTTAGGAACTGGTCGGCGCGAATAGGTGTATATGGATCCATAGGACTTGACATCCCCGTCCGTCCGGGTTAGAAACTAACCTAAACTTAACGGGCGTATACTATTTGAGGTGGTACATTTTGGTTAGGTGTACGTAACAACATGAGTACTAAACAAACGTTAAGGCTTAGTTACCGGGTGCTCAAACTTATAGAATCTTTTTAAATTTTTAAAGGTGCTTGCGAGCATGCAAATAAAATCTTGTGGTTTACACTCTACACTTTATACTACCTAAACCTATGATTCACTCAACCTTCGTGTTGACATTTTTAGCATGTTATTCTCAGGTAATCTACTTTAGCTACGCTTCCGCAATAAAAGAAACGTTAGAGGTCAAGCATGGAAACTAAGGATTAAAGCATATAGAGTACAAAGACTGGACTTTGACCTCTGGTAATACAACACGTCAAGACACATTTTGACGGGGTATTACATACGGGAACCTTTGAGACGTCTTCTTTCGTAAGAGATATACTCGGTGTCCATCTGTTTAAAATAATTGGAATGGTTCTGATCATCCATGGACCATTCTGCATAACATTCATCATACCCTCTTCCGTGGCAAACTTGAAGAAATAGAATCCCTTTGCATTCATCATGGTTTTTTCAATCCCATATTTCTTCCATGCATTTAAAACATAATTTTGCACCACCGGAAATGCCACACGATGGCCTAAAAAGTACCCATATAACGTGTTGTTATATCTACGAGTTGCTTCATTAACACATTCCATAGGAATCATCACATCTACCTCGGCATCAATCGGATGAACCTACTCAATTGGACGAAAGTTAACCTTCCGTTTAACTTTAGTACCTGCAACAGTAGCATTGACATATGATAATGGAGGGTTTGGTTCTATATGCTCTTTAGCCTGCTCGTGACCAATAACTAAACTAGGATCACCATCATTATTAGTAACCTTAGGAGCACCATCATCAATAGTAGCCTTAGGAACACCAATGTTTTCCTTAATAACAACCTCATCTTCAATATCAGAGGCTGTATGCACACTTAATCTATCTAAATCAATAGGTTTACCTTGTGAAATACGACTAGACACAATGGGATTCAAAGGTTTAGGGCCATCATTCACATGATTGTCATCATCTTTATTCACACTTACAGGAGACGTCGGACATGACAAAGAACCATCATCATCATTAACGTTCGTATCCCCTCCAATCGTTCGACTTCGTAAAACCTTCGACTGCGTTTGCGGAACTTTTTGGTTCTTTCTTCCCCCTGAGGTTTTCCCCATCGACACTATAACAACCCTCACTTTTCCATTTTGAAATTTCTATATTACCCTTAGGGTTTCATCTTCTGATCCGGTACACTGTCATTAGGGTTGTTATCCGAATAATAAATGTCCATAGATAATAAATGCTCGTAGTAAATAAAGCCTAACCCTAATTAAGGATATAAAACCCTAGATATTAATCAATACTGTAAACCCTAACACATTTATCAATATTATAACTATAAACCCTAATACTATAAACCCTAATTATTCAAAACCTAACCTAAATAGTAATTACTAATATAAACCCTAATTTTAATGTTAATTAGGTACATGAAGTATTAATATTTTATATATATATATATATATATATATATATATATATATATATATACACATATATATATATATACATACATATATGTAACTAATATTAATTATGTTAATAACTAAAGTACTATATAACTAACCTTGTAATAAAAATAATTATAGGATAAGTAATGTGTCACAACTATAAATAATAAAAACTATAAGTTGATAATTTAAAAATAAAAGTTTAATATTTGTAATTACCAAAAACATAAATAAAAATATATGAAATTCGTAATTAATAAATAAATAAAAAATAAAAATGAAATCCTAAAATTCTAGAATAATCTGAGAGTGATCTTCAAAAAAAAAAAAATATATAAACATGGTATGTTTATCACTCGGCCGAAGTTTTTTTTTTTTAAAAAGAAGATAAATCCTTTTGAATTTTTTTTACCTAGTCTTAAGTATTTAAACAAAAAAAAAGACCACATTTATAAATTGGCCAATTCAACAATGATGATCCCAAATTTTTAGCAAAGTCCTACGGTACTTTTTATTTATTAATTTTTTTTTTACTAAATCCTATCCATAAATACTAGCACACTCCTAATATTTTTATCACTCACAAAAAAAAAAAAAAATCTTTCTCTCAAGAAAAAAAGTGACGCAGCAAGATTTAGAGGTATACTCTCATTCATCTATTTTTTTTTCTTCGGTCTTATTTTTTTTATTGCCGAGCATTTTTTTTTTTTTTGTTTTAAATTCGTATTAAATTGCAACACAATGTTAAAACTCATATAATCATACTACAATTAATATTATGTATTATGAATGTTATAAAATTATTTTTATGAATTTAATATTAGGATTTTTATTTTAAATACAATTAAAAAAGAAATTTTTATAAATATGAGTGTATACTCGAATTAAATAGCAAATAAATCTATATAATTGATAAAAATAATTTTTACATGTTCTTAAATAGTAATATGATATAGTAGTAGCCAAAAATAATTTTGTAGGTTTTATAAGTATTTAAATTCGAATTATTATGTATTTAGGGAATATATACATCGTATAACATGCAAAAATTTAAAAGTAATTGTTATAAATACTTATAATTCATTATGGAAATTTTTACAGAAGCTATTAGTCATATAAATATTATTGAATACGAAAAATTAATTAAATTAACATTTTATATATTTATCCTATATTTAATAGTTATCGAATTAGTTTAATGAATAAAACGAATTTAATTTAGGTAAAAATATTCACAACAGTAATTTTTGCTTAGAAATTATTTATAACAGTAGAGTTATTCATAAAAATATTTATGATAAGTTTTATAATATTAATTATATTTAAATACGAATTAAGTTGTAATTAAACACAAAAACTAGGTGAAATTTGTAATAAATATTAAACGTAAATAAAAATAATTATAAATATTTTTTATGAGATTATTATGATTATATAAAGCTGCGAAAATTATAAAAAAATAAATAATAGGTAGTTTAATATTTAATGTATATTTGTTTATGTTTAATTGTTAACCGAGAGAAAAATAAAAAGAAATGCAAAATAAATACAAAAGTGTATTAAATCTGATAATATAAAATTTTTATATAATCATTAGGATGTATAGGTACTGTAAAAATTATAAAAATTTATTTTAAATTAATTTATCTTATTTATTCAATTATAAGCCTAATTTAATGGTTAAATGATAAGATAATATTAAATAAATAATATATTTATATAAAATTCGTATTTATAATTTTTGTAATATATTTGCAGAATATAGAATCTATAAAAAATATAAAATTTCTTAATTAGGTCGAATTAATAATTAATAACTAATTAACCTTGATTAAAATGAATCGAATATGTATATATAAAGAAAATGCGAAAGAAATATAAAAATGAGCTATATTTATATTTATAAAATTTTACACAGTTTATAATACTTAAATAAACTTATAAAAATCTTATTTATATTTATTTGGTATTTATTGTAATTAAAAATGAATTTAAGGAAATAATAAGTATAATGTTTATAATATAAGTTAATAATAATAATAATACATTATTAATAAATACTTATATTGAAACTTATTATAATACTTTAGTTATTATATAATAATTAAAAGTTATTAATAATTAATAATACTAACCATAGTAATACATTAATAATAAATAGTTATAATGTAACTATTAATACTTTATTATAAGTATGATTTAAAAACGAATAATAAGTCATTAATAAATAAGTATAATATAACTTATAATATAATAATATGACTTAAACTTAAGTGAAGGTTAATCAAAAGATAACGTACAAGTCATGCAAATTTCACCGCTACTTACGGTCGTAAGTAAATGATGTCTAGGTTGCCATTTATGGGTAAGCTTGTGGATCTCGAATGCCATGCCTTAGATTCTGGTCAAGAGTCCTGGGCTCCCGGTTACATCTGGTCATTCCTGACTTATTTGATAGCAATGAAGTTTGAGTAAAGTTGTACAACATCTTAAGAAAGATTATAACCCGAACTTCCTAAATTTGGAAACTTACTATAAATGGAAACTTTCCAAGAATAGTAACTTTTCGAAAATAGAACTCTTTTAGAAAACCATTATCATTAGTATAGTTACTATACTCATGTCTATTAGACAATATCTGATCGTGCATTCTATCTCTAGATTGAGATCTCGATCACGTTCGTCCGTTCAATCCTCTCATTTGTGGAATATCTCTTCTGTGCTATTTAAGGTGAACTTCATAGCCCCGCTTTTTCATATTTATTGATTTTATAAATCTTGGGGTGAGACACATGCTTGTATTTAAATGATTTACACTTTAGACACAAGTACTTAACTTTTTGATATGCAACTTCATGAGATTATTGTTAACTTGTATTCTTACATGCAAATCCCCGATATAATATCGTTAATTGCTGGAATTAAAATGTTGCAAGCTTAATTATTGTGAGTAGGCCTATTGAGAGTGACGTCTCTACCCATTGGCGTGATCGTCAAGGTGGTACATAATAATGATTGCCGACACCCGTACAGTGTCAGGGGTGAATGTTTAGCTCGATATTATAACTCATGGCATATTGAATATTTTTGTTTCGAATTAAATCTTGTGGTATAAAACTTTATTGATTATATAAACCTATGATGTTCACTCAACCATAGTGTTGACGATTTTAAACATGTTTGTCTCAGGTGAAGAATAGCTTATGTGCTGCCCTATGATGCTTAGCTAGCCGATGCATTGGAGTCCACATATTATTTGTTAAACATTGTTATTTACATTTGGGTTTTGCCATGTAAAACATTATTTCGTTTCCGCTGCAATACTATTATTGTTTTTAATAAAACGTCTCATTTAGAGTCGTTCTCGTTTATATACTTGTGTTGTGATATTGTGAAGTCATATTTACTCCTGGTCTTATTTGGGGGTATGACAGAGTGGTATCAGAGCCAGGTTAGTTATAGAGAACCAGGATTGCATATTAAGTGTGCCTTATGTGATAGTTAGGTGCCTTAGCAATCTATAGGACTATAACCTTTCATGTTTTAGTTTCTAGTGCATTTTCCCCTTACATTTTATTCGTGCTTTTGCGTCAACCTTAGAACCTACCTAACCATCTCTCTTTCTTTTCATTTAGGATGTCTCGCAATAGCCCGATCATCATCTCCGACAACGATTCCGATGGATCCTACTCCGAGAGATCTGTCCACACACCGACTTATGGACCCGTTTCCCCGCCATTTTCACCAACTCACCCAAACTATGTCCCTGCTAGTCCTTCACACTACCCTCATTTGGAAGAATCCCACACTAATGATAACTATGATGGGGATGACGAGGAGGAAGAGTTTGTGGAGGAGAGTGAAGAAGAAGGAGTTGAGGAAGAATCTAAGTCTGAGTCCTCTGTTCAAGGCAATGGCAACAATGGCATACCGCGAAACCTTTCGACTATTCGTTCTTATCAAAGTTTCATAAACTACCCGCCCCCTACATACAAGAGTACTGAAAGACCTGGGCTCAGTAATATAGAAATAGTGAATGCTGATCTCATAAGCTACACCAACCGGTTTCAAGAATTTGCTCTCATGGCTACTCCCGAGTATCTAGGAATCCAATGCTACATTAATGGATTGCCTAATGAAGTCCGAGGAGATGTTATCTTGGAGAACCCGAGCACCATACAAGAAGCTGCCTGCATGGCAAGCTATTTCATCGACAAATATAAGGTGCAAGAAGGTGCAAAAAGGAAGAGAGAAGGAATGGAGCAAGAAAATTCTAAAAGCAAATTCAACAAGTTGTATAAGGGAAAACGTCCCTATTGCAAGAGATGTGAGAAACATCATAAAGGATGGTGTAAGGCCAAGTGCACCAAGTGCGAAAAGGTGGGTCACGTAGCCAAGCCTTGTGGAGTTGTTACTCCATCAGCCAAAACTCCAGCCACAAAGGCAAATGCAACCGTTCTTACTTGCTATAACTGCGGAAGAGTAGGACATTTCAAAAATCAATGTTTGGATAAGAAGAAGAATGAAGAGGCACAATGAAGAGTTTTTGGAAACCACTAGAGACATTAAAATTTTCATAGTATTCTTTATGTTACCGTTTAGTACTTCTATAATTTGGAAGATTTCATTAAGTTTCTGTAATACTCTAGTTATTTTCTTTTAATGAATGATGTTATTTTCTTTTCTTTCATTTTCCATTGAATCATTCAGCTCGATGAAGATGCATATCGGCTAGATGACATAGTAGTAATCTTATGGAGTGATAAAAGTATGATTTAGAATAATATAATGACACTTGATCAACATCATTATATTATGATAAGTCATACAGAAATCCTATTGGATCATGATGGGAATAAGATTTATTCAACCTTAGGACCATTTTGTACCATTACATACTCCTTATCACTATATTGTCAACTAAAAATATCAACCCCAGATATTATATATCCTTTACTTGTAAACTATCCACGCCCGGTGCTGTACCTATTGCATAGGTAACATACCGACTAGCTCCATCCGAAATGAAGGAATTATCTAGCCAACTACAAGAACTTTTAGACAAAGGATTCATTCGTCCTAGCTCTTCTCCGTGGGGGTGCACCTGTTCTATTTGTCAAGAAGAAAGATGGCACGTTGAGAATGTGTATTGACTACCAAGAACTCAACAAGTTAACCATCAAAAATCTTTATCCACTCCCGCGTATTGATGACCTGTTTGACCAACTGCAAGGGTCAAGTGTTTATTCGAAGATTGATCTAAGGTCGGGTTATCATCAACTAAGGGTCAAGGAAGCTGATGTTTCTAAGACTGCTTTTCGAACTCGTTATGGACATTATGAGTTTCTTGTCATGCCTTTTGGTTTAACCAATGCTCCTGCTGTATTCATGGATCTTATGAACCGTGTATGCAAACCTTATCTTGACAAATTCGTGATCGTTTTCATCGATGATATCTTAATCTATTCTAAGAGCGAGAAAGAGCATGAACAACATCTGCGGTTGATTATAGAGCTTTTAAAGAAGGAAAAACTGTATGGCAAGTTTTCCAAGTGTGAATTTTGGCTGCGAACCGTACAATTTCTCGGGCATGTAGTTGATAGTAAGGGAATACATGTCGATCCTGCAAAAATCACCGCTATCCAGAACTGGGAAGTACCTAGAAGTGCGAAGCATATTCGCCAATTTTTGAGACTTGCTGGTTATTACCGAAGGTTTATCCAAGACTTTTCTCTTATAGCCAAACCTCTCACCAAGCTAACTCATAAAGGGAATAAATTCGAGTGGTCCGAAGAACAGGAATCTTCTTTCAAGATTCTAAAGGATAAATTGACCACAGCCCTGATTCTATCATTACCTGAGGGTACTGACGATTTTGTAGTCTATTGTGATGCCTCGAATCAAGGTTTCGGATGTGTTTTGATGCAACGTAAAAAGGTTATCGCCTATGCATCTAGACAGCTGAAGAAACATGAGAAGAACTATACCACACATGACTTGGAGTTAGGAGCTGTGGTATTTGCATTGAAGATGTGGAGACATTACCTCTATGGGGTTAGAATCACGGTGTTTACCGATCATAAAAGTCTTCAACATATTTTTGACCAGAAGCAATTAAATATGAGACAAAGGCGTTGGATCGAGTTATTAAATGACTACGACTGTGAGCTTAGGAATCATCCTGGAAAGGCGAATGTATTAGCCGATGCCCTTAGTAGAAAGGATCGTGCCAAACCAATCCGAGTTCGAGCTTTGAATTTGCGCATTCGTACTAATCTTACATCTCAAATCCGTGAGGCACAACTTGAGGCATTGAAGGAAGAGAATGTCCAACTCGAGGGACTTAGAGGTCTCGTAAGGCAACTCGAACTCAAGGGAAACGGAACAAGGTATTTTAATAACCGAATCTGGGTCCCAATCTTCGAAAATCTACGAGGACTAGTCTTGGATGAAGCACATAAGACTAGGTATTCTATTCACCCAGGCTCTAGTAAAATGTATCACGATGTGAAGAAGTTTTATTGGTGGCCTAATCTGAAATCTGATATCGCTGAGTATGTAAGCAAGTGTCTTACTTGTTTGAAAGTTAAGGCCAAACATCAAAAGCCGTCTGGTTTACTTCAACAACCGGATATTCCGCAGTGGAAGTGGGAGTGTATCACTATGGATTTTATCACTAAGTTGCCCAAGACTTCTAGTGGCAATGATACTATTTGGGTCATAGTGGATCGTCTTACTAAATCTGCACATTTCTTACCGATGAAGGAAACTGACAAGATGGAGAGATTGTCACAATTATACATCAAAGAGATTGTCTCTCGTCATGGAGTTCCTATCTCTATCATTTCTGACCGCGACAGTCGATTCATTTCTAGATTCTGGAAATCTCTACAATCTGCACTTGGAACTCAACTCGACATGAGTACTGCTTATCATCTGCAAACTGATGGTCAAAGTGAACGAACCATCCAAACGTTGGAAGATATGCTACGTGCTTGTGTTATCGATTTTGGCAAAGGATGGGATAGACATTTGCCTTTGGCTGAATTTTCTTACAACAACAGCTATCACTCAAGCATTAAAGCTGCACCTTTTGAGGCTTTATACCGACGAAAATGTAGATCTCCACTGTGATGGGATGAACTTGAGGACAGATAGTTAACTGGTCCTGAAATCATATATGAAACTACAGAAAAGATCGTTTAGATTAAGAAACGATTAGAAACTGCCCGTAGCCGACAGAAAAGTTATGCTAATATTCATCGGAAGGATTCAGAATTCCAAGTCGGTGATAAAGTCATGTTGAAAGTATCGCCTTGGAAGGGCGTTGTCCGTTTTGGCAAGAGAAGTAAACTTAGCCCACGATTTGTTGGACCTTTCAAGATTACTGAAAGAATTGGTCCTGTGGCATATCGATTGGAATTACCCTCTGAGCTTAATAATGTACATGATGTATTTCATGTCTCGAATCTTAAAAAGTGTCTTGCTGAAGACACACTTGTTGTTCCATTGGATGATATACGCATTGATGATAAAATGCATTTCGTTGAAGAACGGATAGAGGTTATGGATCGTGAGGTTAAAGGTTTGAAACAGAGTACTATTCCTATTGTTAAGATCCGTTGGAATTCACGAAGAGGCCCCGAGTATACCTGGGAACGTGAAGACCAGATGAAGCGGAAATATCCCCATCTTTTCTCAACTGCTGATGCGTTCGAGAAATCCACTTGAAACTTCGGGACGAAGTTTAAATCAACGGGGAGGTACTATAACAACCCTCACTTTTCCATTTTGAAATTTCTATATTACCCTTAGGGTTTCATCTTCTGATCCAGTACACTGTCATTAGGGTTGTTATCCGAATAATAAATGTCCATAGATAATAAATGCTCGTAGTAAATAAACCCTAACCCTAATTAAGGATATAAAACCCTAGATATTAATCAATACGGTAAACCCTAACACATTTATCAATATTATAACTATAAACCCTAATACTATAAACCCTAATTATTCAAAACCTAACCTAAATAGTAATTACTAATATAAACCCTAATTTTAATGTTAATTGGGTACATGAAGTATTAATATTACATATATATATATATATATATATATATATATATATATATATATATATATATATATATATATATATATATATATATATATATATATATGTAACTAATATTAATTATGTTAATAACTAAAGTACTATATAACTAACCTTATAATAAAAATAATTATATGATAAGTAATGTGTCACAACTATAAATAATATAAAGTATAAGTTGATAATTTAAAAATAAAAGTTTAATATTTGTAATTACCAAAAACATAAATAAAAATATATGAAATTCGTAATTAATAAATAAATAAAAAATAAAAATGAAATCCTAAAATTCTAGAATAATCTGAGAGTTATCTTCAAAAAAAAAAAAAAAAAAATTAAACATGGTATGTTTATCACTCGGCCGAAGTTTTAAAAAACAAAAAAGAAGATAAATCCTTTTTGAATTTTTTTTACCTAGTCTTAAGTATTTAAACAAAAAAAAAGACCACATTCATAAATTGGCCAATTCAACAATGATGATCCCAAATTTTTAGCAAAGTCCTACGGTACTTTTTATTTATTATTTTTTTTTTTACTAAATCCTATCTATAAATACTAGCATACTCCTAATATTTTTATCACTCACAAAAAAAAAATAATCTTTCTCTCAAGAAAAAAAGTGACGAAGCAAGATTTAGAGGTATACTCTCATTCATCTATTTTTTTTTCTTCTGTCTTATTTTTTTTTTTTTATTTCCGAGCTTTTTTTTTTGGTTTTAAATTCGTATTAAATTGCAACACAATGTTAAAACTCATATAATTATACTACAATTAATATTATGTATTATGAATGTTATAAAATTATTTTTATGAATTTAATATTCGGATTTTTATTTTAAATACAATTAAAAACGAAATTTTTATAAATATGAGTGTATACTCGAATTAAATAGAAAATAAATCTATACAATTGATAAAAATAATTTTTACAGGTTCTTAAATAGTAATATGATATAGTAGTAGCCAAAAATAATTTTGTAGATTTTATAAGTATTTAAATTCGAATTATTATGTATTTAGGGAATATATACATCGTATAACATGCAAAAATTTAAAAGTAATTGTTACAAATACTTATAATTCATTATGGAAATTTTTACAGAAGCTATTAGTCATATAAATATTATTGAATACGAAAAATTAATTAAATTAACATTTTATATATTTATCCTATATTTAATAGTTATCGAATTAGTTTAATGAATAAAAAGAATTTAATTTAGGTAAAAATATTCACAACAGTAATTTTTGCTTAGAAATTATTTATAACAGTAGAGTTATTCATAAAAATATTTATGATAAGTTTTATAATATTAATTATATTTAAATACGAATTAAGTTGTAATTAAACACAAAAACTAGGTGAAATTCGTAATAAATATTAAACGTAAATAAAAATAATTATAAATATTTTTTATGAGATTATTATGATTATATAAAGCTGCGAAAATTATAAAAAAATAAATAATAATTAGTTTAATATTTAATGTATATTTGTTTATGTTTAATTGTTAACCGAGAGAAAAATAAAAAGAAATGCAAAATAAATACAAAAGTGTATTAAATCTGATAATATAAAATTTTTATATAATCATTAGGATGTATAGGTACTGTAAAAATTATAAAAATTTATTTTAAATTAATTTATCTTATTTATTCAATTATAAGCCTAATTTAATGGTTAAATGATAAGATAATATTAAATAAATAATATATTTATAAAAAATTCGTATTTATAATTTTTGTAATATATTTGCAGAATATAGAACCTATAAAAAATATAAAATTTCTTAATTAGGTCGAATTAATAATTAATAACTAATTAACCTTGATTAAAATGAATCGAATATGTATGTATAAAGAAAATGCGAAAGAAATATAAAAATGAGCTATATTTATATTTATAAAATTTTACACAGTTTATAATACTTAAATAAACTTATAAAAATCTTATTTATATTTATTTGGTATTTATTGTAATTAAAAATGAATTTAAGGAAATAAATAATAAGTATAATGTTTATAATATAAGTTAATAATAATAATAATAATACATTATTAATAAATACTTATATTACAACTTATTATAATACTTTAGTTATTATATAATAATTAAAAGTTATTAATAATTAATAATACTAACCATAGTAATACATTAATAACAAATAGTTATAATGTAACTATTAATACTTTATTATAAGTATGATTTAAAAACGAATAATAAGTCATTAATAAATAAGTATAATATAACTTATAATATAATAATATGACTTAAACTTACGTGAAGGTTAATCAAAAGATAACGTACAAGTCATGCAAATTTCACCGCTACTTACGGTCGTAAGTGAATGATGTCTAGGTTGCCATTTATGGGTAAGCTTGTGGATCTCGAATGCCATGCCTTAGATTCTATTCAAGAGTCCTGGGCTCCCGGTTACATCTGGTCATTCCTGACTTATTTGATAGCAATGAAGTTTGAGTAAAGTTGTACAACATCTTAAGAAAGATTATAACCCGAACTTCCCAAATTTGGAAACATACTATAAATGGAAACTGATGATGTAGCGTGAGGGTACGAAATAGTATTATTTTTAATACAAAATACTACAAAATATGACACAAGTTTTAATTAAATATTTACAAAATGGATATACCAAAACCTTGCTACAACACAATAGGCAGTGTACCTAGTCGCGGAGTAGTATAGTTTTTAGTAAGTCCGGTTCGTTCCACAGGGAGACGGGCTTATGAAACACTTATTTTTATATAATTATATTTGTACAAAAATATATGAATATATATATAATATATAAAAGGGGGTTTACCGTTTAATGACCGGTTTGTCGATTTTATATTTTTAAGCGTAAAGATAAATGACAATAATTAAAGTGCGTAAAATAAATTGCGATAAATAAAATGACAGAAAATAAAATTGCGAGTAATAAAATGACAGTAAATAAAGATACAATGAGAAATATAATAAAAGAATTATGCTTATTTAAACTTCCGTAATCATGATGTTTGACGTGTTGATTTTAATTTATTACCATGGGTTAATTGTCCTTTGTCCTGGTTTATTTGATACATCTATCTGGTTTTTTGTCCATAATAGTCCATCGGTCATAAATATAAAGTGCGAGTATCCTCGTCAAATTACCCTTATACCCGAAGTCAAATATTCCAACTGATTAAGGATTTAAACTGTGACGCAGTTATCACTTCTGTCAACAATTACACCAGTTATCACTGTATGTAATCCACCCCTGTTTTAATTAGTTTATGAATATTAATTCATCCACTTGATCAGAATGAATAATCAATTACCCAACCCAATTGATTAATTAAATGATTATAACAGATTCCATATGAACATCACTAAATAGGACAACCATAATCATTATTAATTATTAGGTTAATTAATTTGAAGATAGGTTCGACAGACTCCAATGAGTTGTCACTCAATTAGACAATACCCCCCATCTATTAATAGTCAATAGTTCAATTTCCACAAGTGTCGGTCTTTTGCCCAAACCTTAATTATGGTACAAAGCCCAATTACCCAATTTTAGTAATTAGCCCAACATCATGATTACTTCGTTTTAAATAAGCATAATAATAACTTAGCTACGAGACATTAATGTAAAAAGGTTGAACATAACTTACAATGATTAAAAATAGCGTAGCGTTACACGGACAGAATTTCGACTTACACACTCAAACGATCTCTATCATAAATCTTATTATTATCATAATTTAAAATTAAAATTAAGATTATTGTTATATCTTATTAAGTTAACATTATGATAGAGATATAGAATATAGATATTGATATTTGATATTAAGGGGAAAGATATAGAAATAGAAAGATAGATTTAGGATCAAAAAAATGGGTGATCTTCAATCGATCGTTACATAGCTTTTTATAGGCTAAATTAGAAATTGAATTTTCATTTACGACCCCTGAACTATGCTCAATTAACAACTTTTTATTAATTAATATTATTCTTATTATGAATTATTTAGATATTATATTTTATTCTTGTGCATAGTTGACTTGTAATTTTTACACCATTGCGTCGAGCGTTGAGAGTTGGTTCATGTCCCGGTTCCGGATTTTCGAACGTCCTTTCGTACAATTTTATATCGTGTACTTTGCGTTTTGTAACTTGTACTCTTGTCATTTTTAGACGTTCTTCATCAATAATTTGAACCTTTTTAATTGTATCTTGTACTTTTTAGCTTTTTGGACGTTTTGGTCTTTCAAATCTTCGTTTTTGTCTTTAAATCTTCATTTTCGAGCGATTTGCGTCTTTCGTCTTCGCACTTATTTATTTAGCTATTACAACTAAAAATAAGGAAATTACATTTAAAAACTTTACATATTGGAACGATATTGCTACTAAATATATGTTCATTTAGAGCACTATCAAATATCCCCACACTTGAGCGTTGCTTGTCCTCAAGCAATACAGAACTTGAAATAAAAACATACATGAATCACTTCTTTATTCTTCACACTTTGTACATCAGTGATTTTGATAAAGCGGTATAAACAATGATATTAACAATAGAACCATGGTTAAAGGTGGTTGTGTCATCCACAGTTGCCTCGGGTTTAGGTCAACGACACTTGCAATCAAATAGCCGATTTACTTTCGGTTTCCAAAGCAAAGTGCACATTTGAAAGGCGGTTTACAGTCCCACATGACTATAAAAATTTAGATCCTTTAGGAAATAGGATCTTTATGAAAACATTTGATCTTTTGAAAATTCAATCTAGCTTTTACCCTAGATAAGTTTTCTGATTTGATCCACCATTGGTGTTGCAAAATATATTTGTGGATCAATATTTTGGCTAAAAACATTTAGGTTCGTGTAATCCACTGCTATCCCGGTATCGGAAAGCACACATCCAGTTTACTTGTTCCGTATATTACCTTTCGGTAAACTACCGTCCGGTTGTAAAGGAAAGCGATGAACAAGAAACTGTTAAGGCAATGTCCCGTGACATGCAGATGATTATGGTCTTTTAACGTGTCGGATGCTAGAACTATCCTTGGTAGGAGCGATAGTAAAGATCATCCTATGATTTTTCGGTCTGGCACAAGGTCCTGTCTCTGACCATGCTATGCAACCACCGTTCTTACGGTTGACACCCGATTTGGTTCAGGTGACCTAATGAATTCTGATGAATTCTCAGGATTTTACGTTCAATGGTAATGAACGCATTGAAAATGGGTTTTCAGAAAACAAATCGGTTTGTATTTTTGATCAAAATATTTTCTCGTTCAAGCTCGAGTTTAGATATCATTGAATTCCATGAGTTTGAATTCTCAATCTTTAAGGTCAATCTCTAGGATTGAGTAATATCAGTCTTAAAAGCTGATTTTTAATCTTTAAGGAGATTATCCTTTCTGGGGATCTGATTCATTAGTCTTATCAAGCTAATTTGCACGGTGCCCTCCCCATTTTACAAGACAGACCCTCTCATGGTTAGGATAAGTCTGACCACTTGGCGACCCTGTTTGATGCTGAGGTCCGTGGATTTCCTGCTGATTTTAGTGATGACTTTTCTAGGTTTTTCGTCAACCTACAGCTGGTCTGGACGACAACTTCATGACCTAAATCAAGAAGCGCGTGTCTTTTTCGGAAGACTTTACTTCCTTCAAATGATGGAATTGATTCATCGTGTAGATCCATCTCTTCTTTTCTTTCATCGGATAAAACAGTTGATTATCGTTCAAAACAAAAGTATTTTCAATTGTTTGTACAAAAATATGTGATATATGTTTTAAATTGAATAACTTGGTACATTCTTCCCACACTTAGTTTCTTTCTTTGCCTTTTTATTTTCTTTTATTTCATTTTAAATGAATTCAAGCGTTTTAGGGTGTTTCTCAATTTATGTCCTTTTCGAGGTAACGATAATTTCGGTATTATCACCTAGTTTTCACTGTTCATAAATATGTATAAACATGATTTTAAATTCATTTAGTTGAAAATTTTTCAAATTTTCACAAAATTTGGCAAATAAACTAAGTGCAAACCCGAGAGAATTTATAACCCTTCCCCACACTTGAGATCATGCAATGCCCTCATTTGCATGAAATCAGACTATAATTATAAATTCATGAGGGTGATTAGTGTAGAAAAGTGATTAAAAATACCCAGTTTGTAAGCATATTATTTTACATCACATTTGATATTTTGCTTCTTGTCGTCAAAATCAGTAGCTATTGCTGAACTTAATGTTAGTCTTTGAAAGTGCGTTGTTCTACCCTGTTTTGTACATAATATAAAATACAAACATATATATACATATTTTTGAAGTTGAGTATATTACCCTACGTTCAAAAATTTATAAAGTCTAATATCTTTTTGGCATACTTTAGATCAATAAAATTAAAAATAATGATAACAAAATTTGCCGTCCCACCCTCGGGTAAAGCAATTTCGGCTTAATGACCTAGTCTTCAACTCACGACGAATTCTAGAAATCATTTTTTCAACTTAATGAATTAAAGTAAATTTTGTTTTTAAATATCACACAAAACTTAAAAGCATATTAATTTCATATAAAACCTAAAAAAAAATAAAAATTCAGAATGGGGGGAGAAAACTAGTTCTTTAGTGTCTGCTAGCGGAAAAGACCAATCGGATTCCATTCTCGGAACTACACGAGAACAGAACAACTAACTCTAGATAGCATTTTCTTTTTAGAACATTTGAATCTCCCCACACTTAGGTAGCCGTGGTGTCAAAATTGTGATTAACTTTATCGTCAATTTCTCTTGGTCCATAATAAACTTGCATATCCGTGACTTTTTCTTTAAGCCATTGGTCGGATTCCTGTGTAATATCCATAATTTCAACTAGTTTCTCCTTTTCTTTAGGTGATAGATTGGATACTAACCGGTTACATAACTTAAAGTTCCCCTTGGTTCTAGCATCGCGAATCCGTTTAATAAGTTTCTTCATTGAACTATTAATAATGGGATCATTTAATTTTGTATCAACAACGGGGTTCTTTGTTATCATGTCATCATTAGGTGTTACTTCATTTTCCCCACACTTAGGCGTTTTATTATTGCTAAGCACTACCGTTGGAGTTGGTAAAACAACATGGTTATTACCAATCGTTTTTACTGGTTCAACGGTTTTAGTTGGTGGAGATTTAGACTTTCGAATCATAAAGGTGATTGATTTGTTACCACTTTTAAGTGTCATTCTTCCATTTCCTACATCAAATAACGCCCCGGTGGACGCAAAGAATGGTCGACCTAAAATTAGAGGAACGTTTGGGTCCTCTTCTATGTCAATGACAATAAATTCGACTAGAAAGGTTAAATTGCCTACTTGAACGGGTAGGTTGTCAGCAATTCCAACTGGGTGCTTAATGGTTTGATCAAAGAGTCGAACACTCATGTCCGTTGGACTTAACTTACCTACACCTAATCTCTTATATAAGGAAAGAGACATAACACTTACACTTGCACCTAAATCTGCTAGTGCATCATACATGACACAATCACTAAGTAGACAAGGAACAATAAATTCACCCGGATCACCTACCCTAGGTGGAGGTTTTGGTGGAACTGTCTTCACCGGGTTTATATTTACGGCTTTTGTTTCTTGCACTTTCTTATTCTTTTTCTTCTTCTTCTTTCCAGAGGTATCACAATCTTTATTACCTATCACTTGCTCATACTCAACTCCTTTTCTTGGAAACGGGATGGGTGGTTTGTATGGTGCCACCACTGGCTTTACATACTCGGGTGGTGGTGGTGTAACTTCTTCATTGTTACTCTCATCTAAAACCTTCCCATCTTCTGGTGCTGGTTTTTCAGAATTCGTTGAAACCATATTAACATTCTCATTCCGAGGATTTACTTCAGTATTACTCGGTAGCTTTCCTTGTTCCCTCTCACTCATCATGCTAGCAAGAGTACCTACGTGTTTTTCTAGATTCAAAATGGAAGCTTGTTGAGTTCTTAATGACTGATCAAATCTCTCGTTCGTTTGGGTTTGAGTTTCAATAAATTGTGTTTGAGATTCAACTAGCTTGAATACCACGTCTTCCATATTTGACTTTTTCTCTTCGGTTTGTTGTTGTGGTTTATATAAGCCAGGTCTTTGTTGATTGAAAGTGTTGTTTTGAGTTGGTTGGTTATTCGGACCTTGTTGGTTATACCAGTTATTTTCGGGTCCTTTTGGATTGTAAAGAATGTTTTGATTTCGATTGAAGTTTAGCTTTGGCGGTTGATAATTATTTTGATAATTATTTCCAGGCCTTTGGTTCATATAGGAAACATTCTCTCGTTGTTCCAATGTTGGTTCAATGTGACAATCTTTCAATAAGTGTGGTCCACCGCATAGCTCACAACTGATTCGTATTGCGTGAATATCTTTATTCATCTTTTCCATTCGTCTTTCGAAAGCATCTATTTTTGCGGAAACGGAATCAAAGTCATGGCTAGAATCGGCTCTAGCCACTTTAGATGAACGAAAAATATCTTTTTCTTGGTGCCACTCATGCGAGTGGGAGGCTGTGTTATCAATAATTTTGTAAGCTTCAGTTGCGGTTTTCTTCATAATGGAACCACCAGCTGTTATGTCGATGTCTTTTCGTGTAGCAACGTTGACACCTTGGTAGAATATTTGTACTATTTGGTAAGTGTCTAAACCGTGTTGAGGACATCCTCTCAACATCCTTCCGAATCTTGTCCACGCCTCATATAATGTTTCATTTGGCTTTTGCGCGAACGTAACAATTTCTCCTTGAAGTCTCAAGGCTTTAGATGCCGGAAAGAATTGTTTAAGAAATTTTTCAACTAAAACATCCCATGTGTCAATCGCCCCTTCAGGTAACGATTCTAACCAATCTTTGGCTTCTCCCTTTAAAGTCCAGGGAAACAACATGAGATAGATCTGCTCATCTTCCACTTCTCGGATTTTGAATAGTGTACAAATTCTTTTAAACGTACGAAGGTGTTCGTTAGGATCTTCATTCGGTGCACCACTGAATTGGCATTGGTTAGTTACCATGTGTAGGATTTGTCCTTTAATTTCATAATCTGGAGCATTAACTTCTGGTTTAATAATGGCGTGACCTTGGCCCGTGCGTGTGGCTCTCATTCGATCTTCCATACTTAGAGGTTCCGTTACTTTCATAATTGAATTCGTTGAATACGAATCACTAGAGGACTCTGATTTAACGGTTTGTGGTTCAGGATCTTGGAATTGTCCTTGAATATGCTCCGGGTTCTTAATTGTGAAGTCGGGTTCAAAAGATGGATTATCGGAAATTTGAGTTGGAGTTCTTGTTCGACTAGATGACGATTCTAAAGAAAAATCAACGGCGACAATATTTGCTAAATGTCTTGATCGAGTTACAGGTGGTGAACGTATGAAAGGTGGTGAACGTTTTACTCGGTGCATTCACTGAATATCCTATTAGTTTTTAAAAGGAAAGAAAAATTATATAAGTTATCCAATTAATAGACTTTTCTGATTTTGCCCACGTTTCGAATAGCCAAAAGATGCAGCAGAGGGGCAGGATTCGTTTGGTCTCAATATAATTGAGTACTGTTTGGCTCCAATAACCCGGTCCACGTACAAATCCAACTATTACTACGAACCAGAAAATTTTGATGTCTATTAATTTAACCACTTAAAATAAATTTTCGTAATTTTAAGAAATTTAGATAAGAAGTAGAATAAAAATCTATGTCCTAAAACTAGAATAGCGAGAAATAAGAAAGAAAAAGAGTTCGTCGAAAAAGATCGAAAAATAAAAGGTCGAAAAATAGGCGTCGAAAAATAAAAATAAGAAAGTAGTGCGAAATACGGCGTCGTAAAATTCTAAAGCACCTAAAACTTAGTCTAAGGAATAAGCACTTAAGGGATTTTACGGCAAAGCCTAAAAATTCTAGAAGTAAAAATAACTATGGCAAAACTAAACTTAATACTAAAAGTTGCGACTATAGTCTAAAAATCTAAAGGTAATAAAACTAAAAAAAATAATTTTTTTTTTTTTTTTTTTTTTTTTAGAGACAAAATTTTAAAAATATATATTTTTTTTTTACGTATTTTTTTTTTTTTTTTTACGTTTTTTTTTTTTTTTTTTTTAAATTTTTTAAAAAAAAACGATTTTTTTTTTTTTTACAAATTTTTTTTTTAAAACGAATTTTTTTTTCTTTTAAAAAAAACGATTTTTTTTTTTACACAAATTTTTTTTTTTTTTTTTTTTTAAAAACGAAATTTTTTTTTTTTTTTTTTTAAAAAAAACGATTTTTTTTTTTTTTAAAAAAAAAACGATTTTTTTTTTTAATTCATTTACTATTCATGAATAGTAAATGAAAATAAATTAATTAATTTACTATTCACATGAAAGCGACATGATAGCAATTATTAATTATAAGTTACATAATATACCCCTGAAGTATTTAATAAATACGACTTTTTTTAAAATTTACGTATATTTTTGATTCTTAAATATTATTATATTATTATATTCTATTTCAATATTATTATATTATTATATTCTATTTCAATATTATTATATTATTATATTTTATTTCAATATTATTATAATTAAAAATATAGCGTTTTAGCGCTCCCGGCAGCGGCGCCAAAAACTTGATGATGTAGCGTGAGGGTACGAAATAGTATTATTTTTAATACAAAATACTACAAAATATGACACAAGTTTTAATTAAATATTTACAAAATGGATATACCAAAACCTTGCTACAACACAATAGGCAGTGTACCTAGTCGCGGAGTAGTATAGTTTTTAGTAAGTCCGGTTCGTTCCACAGGGAGACGGGCTTATGAAACACTTATTTTTATATAATTATATTTGTACAAAAATATATGAATATATATATAATATATAAAAGGGGGTTTACCGTTTAATGACCGGTTTGTCGATTTTATATTTTTAAGCGTAAAGATAAATGACAATAATTAAAGTGCGTAAAATAAATTGCGATAAATAAAATGACAGAAAATAAAATTGCGAGTAATAAAATGACAGTAAATAAAGATACAATGAGAAATATAATAAAAGAATTATGCTTATTTAAACTTCCGTAATCATGATGTTTGACGTGTTGATTTTAATTTATTACCATGGGTTAATTGTCCTTTGTCCTGGTTTATTTGATACATCTATCTGGTTTTTTGTCCATAATAGTCCATCGGTCATAAATATAAAGTGCGAGTATCCTCGTCAAATTACCCTTATACCCGAAGTCAAATATTCCAACTGATTAAGGATTTAAACTGTGACGCAGTTATCACTTCTGTCAACAATTACACCAGTTATCACTGTATGTAATCCACCCCTGTTTTAATTAGTTTATGAATATTAATTCATCCACTTGATCAGAATGAATAATCAATTACCCAACCCAATTGATTAATTAAATGATTATAACAGATTCCATATGAACATCACTAAATAGGACAACCATAATCATTATTAATTATTAGGTTAATTAATTTGAAGATAGGTTCGACAGACTCCAATGAGTTGTCACTCAATTAGACAATACCCCCCATCTATTAATAGTCAATAGTTCAATTTCCACAAGTGTCGGTCTTTTGCCCAAACCTTAATTATGGTACAAAGCCCAATTACCCAATTTTAGTAATTAGCCCAACATCATGATTACTTCGTTTTAAATAAGCATAATAATAACTTAGCTACGAGACATTAATGTAAAAAGGTTGAACATAACTTACAATGATTAAAAATAGCGTAGCGTTACACGGACAGAATTTCGACTTACACACTCAAACGATCTCTATCATAAATCTTATTATTATCATAATTTAAAATTAAAATTAAGATTATTGTTATATCTTATTAAGTTAACATTATGATAGAGATATAGAATATAGATATTGATATTTGATATTAAGGGGAAAGATATAGAAATAGAAAGATAGATTTAGGATCAAAAAAATGGGTGATCTTCAATCGATCGTTACATAGCTTTTTATAGGCTAAATTAGAAATTGAATTTTCATTTACGACCCCTGAACTATGCTCAATTAACAACTTTTTATTAATTAATATTATTCTTATTATGAATTATTTAAATATTATATTTTATTCTTGTGCATAGTTGACTTGTAATTTTTACACCATTGCGTCAAGCGTTGAGAGTTGGTTCATGTCCCGGTTCCGGATTTTCGAACGTCCTTTCGTACAATTTTATATCGTGTACTTTGCGTTTTGTAACTTGTACTCTTGTCATTTTTAGACGTTCTTCATCAATAATTTGAACCTTTTTAATTGTATCTTGTACTTTTTAGCTTTTTGGACGTTTTGGTCTTTCAAATCTTCGTTTTTGTCTTTAAATCTTCATTTTCGAGCGATTTGCGTCTTTCGTCTTCGCACTTATTTATTTAACTATTACAACTAAAAATAAGGAAATTACATTTAAAAACTTTACATATTGGAACGATATTGCTACTAAATATATGTTCATTTAGAGCACTATCAGAAACTTTCCAAGAATAGTAACTTTTCAAAAATAGAACTCTTTTAGAAAACCATTATCATTAGTATAGTTACTATACTCATGTCTATTAGACAATGTCTGATCGTGCATTCTATCTCTAGGTTGAGATCTCGATCACGTTCGTCCGTTCAATCCTCTCATTTGTGGAATATCTCTTCTGTGCTATTTAAGGTGAACTTCATAGCTCCGCTTTTTCATATTTATTGATTTTATAAATCTTGGGGTGAGACACATGCTTGTATTTAAATGATTTACACTTTAGACACAAGTACTTAACTTTTTGTTATGCAACTTCATGAGATTATTGTTAACTTGTATTCTTACATGCAAATCCCCGCTATAATATCGTTAATTGCTGGAATTAAAATGTTGCAAGCTTAATTATTGTGAGTAGGCCTATTGAGAGTGACGTCTCTACCCATTGGCGTGATCGTCAAGGGGGTACATAATAATGATTGCCGACACCCGTACAGTGTCAAGGGTGAATGTTTAGCTCGATATTATAACTCATGGCATATTGAATATTTTTGTTTCGAATTAAATATTGTGGTCTAAAACTTTATTGATTATATAAACCTATGATGTTCACTCAACCATAGTGTTGACGATTTTAAGCATGTTTGTCTCAGGTGAAGAATAGCTTATGTGCTGCCCTATGATGCTTAGCTAGCCGATGCATTGGAGTCCACATATTATTTGTTAAACATTGTTATTTACATTTGGGTTTTGCCATGTAAAACATTATTTCGTTTCCGCTGCAATACTATTATTGTTTTTAATAAAACGTCTCATTTAGAGTCGTTCTCGTTTATATACTTGTGTTGTGATATTGTGAAGTCATATTTACCCCTGGTCTTATTTGGGGGTATGACAGACACAAACTAGAGAGATTTTATTGATAAAATTCGTGCATACATGTATGGGTTACAATAAGGGTCCCTTTATAGAGGAAACCGAACAAAGAAATAACTTAACGAGCAAGTTTCTTAAATCTAGAACTTCTGGCCGCCCATCACCTTTCTCGCGATCGCGAGTCTTCCCCCAGCATCTGACTCGCGTTCGCGAGTTATTGTTCGAGGATAAATTCCGGTCGCGAGCTAGTCTTTCCCTTTCTTGTGTCTTAACAAAAACCAAGTCGCGATCGCGAATCCACTCTTTGTGGTCGCGAGTTTAACTGCACCAGTAATTTCTTGTTTTGTTTAAACTCCTTCACTCTAACAACCGTTATAATATCTAATTTTATTGATTTGATTTATACTCTGTAATATAAATCATCACTCTTTAAAAAATATTCAACTAATAATACATATCAATTTCAGTATGTGTTACTAATCATGGATCCTCGAACAAGCAATATATAATGACGACCAAACCATGTTATAATGTTAAGATTCTTTTTCATAAAATAAAACAAGTAATAAAAAAAACTCAATCAATGAAAATTGACATTAACATAAAGATAAAATAAAATAATCTCTTTATATTATAATAACAAAACTAAAAATATGTCATCTTAAATAGTCACAATTAATCCTAGCCATATATTAAATTAACCATCAATGATCTAGACCCTTAATTTTTCCTAATCTTGCTAATGACCTCATAATTCTAGCCTTGAATTGTTTGATTACCAAAATACCCTTAAAAAAGTGCACAATACGCGATCTGTGCTCAAAACTCTGAAAACCCTAGCTTTTTCTCCCCAAAAGCGATTACAATTTTCAAAACCAATTGAAACAAATTCTATGAATGTCACCACTGCCGACCTTCAACATCTTTTCAAAACCAATTGAAACAAATTCTCTGAATGTCACCACAGCCGACCTTCAACATCTCCATCGCATCTCATCCATGTGTTCCTAAATATTCAATCTGGGAGACGATAGCATGATTTCATCATTGTATATGTGTCCGAAATTTGTTTCGTTACTTTCATTGCCAAATAAAATTAGGGTTTTCTCGACATGATGTTTGTTGTGTGCGACGAAGATCAGGTATTAGGGTTTCTGATTTGTTAGTTTTATGTTCGTGACTATGCGATCTGAGAGACGGATTAGGGCTGATTTTATCTTTGTATGTATGTCAGATAATCGTACGATTAGTTTTATTGCAAATGAAATTTTGGGCTTTCACTATTTTTTTCGAGCTTTCTATCTCCTGCCTCTTTTTTTCGTTGGCCTTTGTACTTAATCGGTTGCAGGTAATCTGATTATCCTCATTTAATTTTGTAAATTAATGATTATGAAGTCATATTGTCTGTTGTTGTTTTCAGTTTGCTCGAGGAGTGTGTTACAATTTGTAGTATAATGTTGGTTTATAGCTTTCATTAAGGTAATGCATTTCCCTTTAGTTGCTGCTTTAAATAATTTATTTATGTTTTGTTAGTTATTTTCTGGTAATCCGTTATAGTTTCAGTTTGAGTTTATTTGTTGGCCATGTCATGACTCATAACTGTTCTAATTTTTTGATTTGTTGTTGCACGTGTGTTGTTAATTTTCAAGTTCTTGATTATCAGTTGTGGCATAATAGTTTAAAATATTAGGATTTTGAGTAGAAAAGCACAAAGCAAATGTAATCATGGTCCTTATCTTATTTGGATATGAATTTTCTAGTAGTATCGTCGAGACATTTAGCAAATAGGTATTCATTACAACATAGTAATCAATTAGGTAGCTTTTTCGTATGTGCTGTTAGCGTAGTAATATGGTTGACAATTATAAGAAGATAATATGAATTAAAGATAATCATGGAGGTGATAACAACATATACCGCTGATAACGACATATACTGCTAATAACGACGTCCGTTTCTTACTGTTGTGACGCCCCGTACAAAACCATCGTGTACGATTCGTCAACAACAGGATCTTTACATGGTCAAGTACTACAAGTTGTTTGAAAACCAGTTTGCATTCATAAAAACATAGTGTTTACAAAAGATAACGTGACACAAAGGTCATTACAAAGTCATTATTCAAATAACATAAGTTGCGAATGCAAAATAAAAGTTTCATGATTGAGACATCTCTAAGTTATGCAGCGGTTATCTAACACAGCAGGTCCTTAACAGTAAGTCTAAACAGCATGACAGCAAGTCTAACAGTGGAAGCAACAAACCTCTAAGCACCTGAGAAAACATGCTTAAAAACGTCAACAATAATGTTGGTGAGCTATAGTTTAAATTGTAACAGTAATATAAGATTGACCACGAGATTTCAATGTTTCAAAACAGTAAGAAAAGCATATGTATAACCGTGGGCACATGGTAACTAGACTTAACGTAAATATAAATATCACCCCCTAAAAGTACACCTGGCGAGTGCGTATGTCCTCGAAGTATTAAACACCCGTTAAATGCTAGCGCGACTAGCCCGAGTGGGGATTTCAAACCCTATGGATCCATATCTAATATTCGCGTTCACCGATTCAAAAACCAATGATTAAACGTTACCGTGCTAAGGGGAATCTTTGTGCCGTTATATCACCCACACATATGTAAAGTTTAAGTACTCATTTCTAGTATGTAAAACATAAAAAGCGCATGTATTCTCAGTCCTAAAAATATTAAAGTAAAAATGGAAGCTATAACTCACAGTGATAAAAGCGGTAAAGTCGGTAATGAAAGTGTGCAAGTAGTAAGTAGGTCCGAAAGGTAGTCAACCTAAATCAAAGGTTACTAGGTCAGTAGGTTGTCCTTATAAGTTCTAATAGTGTATAAAATAAGTTTAAGTGTCATCATCATCATCATTCATCATCATAAATGCTATGTAAGTTTGACAAGAATAGAGATCGAAACAATAGGCTGATTCGGTCAGCTGCTACGACCTCTACGTAAATCGAAAAGATGCGTAATCAGTGGCTATGGCTCCGTATGTGAATACCCTAGTTTCTGACCAATTTACAGAACCAAAATCGTCTTCGTTTGATCGTGGCGACGGTTTAAGTGCGAGTAGGTCAGAAATTTCAGCACAACGTTAATAGGGTGTAAAGACTTTCGGAAGGCCATAAATCCTAAACCTTAACTCGGATTAAGACGAGGTCTAAACGGAAAATCATCTACTCAAACCGAACTAACTAAAAATAAACTTTCCACTAGCCCAGGTTACTGATCAGATCCCCAAAAACGGTGAACAAGTGCTCCGGTGGGGTTGTTGGTGCTTAATGCTCATCACGGTTCTCATCCTTGATGCTTGTAGCTTCAAGTGTACAACTCGTTGATGGTTTAGCATCACTTTTGACCAAGATTCTACCATAAATACACAATATGTAAAGACCAAGTAATAACACAACTCATTTAAGAGTCTTAGATGGATGATGAACCAAGGTTACATCATATCCTTAGTCTTAACACAAATACAAGTCCTATTTACAAACAAAGTTACAAACTTTACATCAATCAAACAAGTATAAAACATGATCTAAGTCAAATGAGGTGATGGAACCCTAAGCTAGAGAGCTTGGATCCTTTTCACAAAAGTTGCAAGGTTACAAAGCTAGAAAGCTTGAACCTTTAGTGTTCTTGAAGATCTTGAAGCATAAAGCTTGGATCTTTAAGTTACATGAAGACCATAAACACAAGTTTTGATCTTTATAACAAAATAATGAGATCATAAGTTAGAAAACTTAGATCCAACAAAATATATGAAGATCCAAGCTAGAAAGCTTGCATCTTGATTGTTCTTGAAGATCTTGAAGCATAAAGCTTGGATCTTTAAGTTACATGAAGATTACAAACACAAGTTTAAATCTTTAATAAAAAATAACAAGATTAAAGCTAAAAATATATAGATCTACAAAGTGGTATGACAAGTTCCGGCGGAGCAAGACACTTCTTCAAATTTCATACGTGGAAGGTAGGATGAACTGCGCTCAATTGAGTTGGAAGATCCAGACGGTAAGCTACGGGTCTAACACATTCCAAAATTTCGAAAGGGCCAATGTATTGCGGGTTTAACTTTCTGCGCTTTCCAAATCGGATCACACCTTTCCAAGGTGTGACTTTCAACATCACACAGTCACCCATGTTGAATTCGAAGTCCTTACGTTTAAGATCAATATAACTCTTTTGGCGATCACGTGCCGTCTTAAGCCTCGCTTGAATCTGGGCAATCTTCTCTGTCGTTTCATGGACTATCTCGGGTCCGGTGATTTGTACTTCGCCTATCTCGGCCCAACAAATAGGAGAACGGCACTTGCTGCCATACAACGCTTCAAAAGGTGCGGCATTAATACTCGAGTGATAAATGTTGTTGTAAGAGAATTCAGCTAACGACAGATGCCTTTCCCAAGACTTTCCGAAGTCAATAACACAGGCACGCAACATGTCCTTTAAAGTCTGAATCATTCGTTCACTCTGACCGTCGGTCTGCGGGTGATATGCAGTGCTCATGTCGAGACGAGTTCCCAAGGCTTCTTGCAAAGAACGCCAGAATCTGGAAGCAAAACGGGGATCACGATCTGAGATAATTGATAGAGGTACACCATGACGAGACACAACTTCTTTGATGTACAGTTGAGCAAGTCTCTCCATTGTATCTGTTTCCTTCATCGCTAGGAAATGAGCAGATTTGGTAAGACGGTCAACGATAACCCATATTGTATCGTATCCTCCCACCGTCTCTGGTAGCTTCGTGATGAAGTCCATCATAATTGCTTCCCATTTCCATTGTGGGATTTTCGGTTGTTGAAGTAATCCAGATGGTGTCATACCCCGTCCAAATCCTTCTGAACGAATACAATAACATCTGGTACCATTGCGATGAACTGACTTCTATATGCCATAAACGACTCCATGTAAATGAGCAAATGCACAGCGAAAGGTTTCTTTCATACCTGAGAATAAACATGCTTTAAAGTGTCAACCAAAAGGTTGGTGAGTTCATAGGTTTATCGTAAACAATAAAATTTATCATTTTGATAGACCACAAGATTTAAATGCTGCATGGTACAAATGGGCCCGAATCCTATACCCACCTGTAATGTACATGCTATATCTTTTAAATACAGTACACCTTTCTCGTGTACGAAATCATCTTTCATAAATCTTAGTAACCGTACACATATCTTGTGCACAAAAATAACATACACATAATCTGTGTATAAAATCATTCTCTCGATACATAACATTCACTTTTCATTGCTTTCATAGCTTGGCTTGGTAACCGACCTTAACATATAATGCGCATAATAATATCCCTAAAACAGAACATCTCGTCTATATAATAATCATATAAACTTCGAAGTACTAAACACCACGCCCACTAGCCCTTCCATCTAGTGAACATTCTGGGTGGGGGTGTTAAACTCGGTAGCTACCTTTAGGATTCGCGTCAATTAGGCGTGCACTAATTCTCAAAATTAGTGATGTTCCCTAATTCTTAGGTTACCAAGCAATAATAATCAGGGGAAAAATATTCATATCAATTGTGGCAATTATCACGTCCACATAATTCAATGGTGGCAATTATCACGTCCACATAATTCATTCGAGGAATGTTTTGCTTGTGTCTATCTTGTCAAACATTTATAAAAGCATTTCATGTATTCGCAGTTTAAAATGTATTTCAAAAGCATTTAATAAAGCAGTTGTAAAAGTAGCGCATGTATTCTCAGTCCCAAAAATGTAAAGAGTAAAAGGGAATCAAATGAACTCACGCATATAAATATTGCAAAACAGTTAATAAAGCATTTGCATTTATTCTCAGCCCAAAAGTGTAATGAGTAAAAAGGGAGCAAATGAACTCACATATTGTATTTCGTAGTAATTAAGCATATGATGACATTGAACAAGTGTAAGGTTGGTCTCGGATTCACGAACCTATATCATTTATATATATATATATATATGTATTAACACATAAAATGGTAATCGAACAAACTTATATATCATTAGTGATTTAATTGTCATTTTAATTACGTGTTTCATTAATAACCTAATTAATTACATTTAACAATATTTATTATAAAAGTATTAATATAGTTATGTTATATGTAGTAAATATATTTTTCTTATATTTATATAATATTTATTTAGTATATTAATAATAATAATCTTAACAGTGATAATTAAAATAATAATTTTTATAATAATAACCATTTTGTTTGTAGCAATAAAATACTGTAATAATAATAATATTAATGATAATAATAATGATAATAAAAATAATGTAAATAAAATTTTTTTTATATAAAAATCATGTTAGTGAAAATAATAATAATGATAATAATATTACTATTAATAATAATAACTATGATAATAATAATTTTACTACTAATAATAATAATGATAATGATAATAATAATAATAATAATAATAAGAGTAATAATAATAATAATAATAATAATAATAATAATAATAATAATAATAATAATAATAATAATAATAATAATAATAATAATAATAATAATAATAATAATAATAAGTAATAAGTATACTACCTCAAGAAGTAGTCCTAAAAAGATGCCCAGGTCCGGGTTTAAACCCGCGACGTCCCGCTAACCCAATAATATCCTTAACCATTACGCTGTGTGTTCCAATTCTGAAATAAAACCCAACTTGAATTGTTTTTAACCTTTACTTCTGTTTCCTTCTTCTTATTTTTCTAAAAAACAATATGTCAGAGCCTAGACTCAATCCCGCGACCTCTCGAATAACAAATACAACCTCAACCATCCAACTGCTCGTTCATTTCTATTTTAACCCCAAATAAATCTATCTAACCTATCTAATTGTTTGTTGTTCTTCTTCTTAATTAGTTAACCCAATTCATCATCATCTATGTTTTTTTTATCATCTAATATCATTAACCGTAGCATCACCATCATCATTTTCATTTAATGTGTAACAACATCAGTATCATAATACAATTATATGTAAAAATCGTTTTTCATTATTTTCATTATCATCGACTTCATTTCTTCATTATCATTATCAATAATACATCATTCTCACATCACCAATATATCATATATATTATCGTGACTCATAATCATCATTATCATATAACCAACCGTCATCATCATCGTGTTATATCATACCATCATTCGTCTCAATAGCTATAAGTATCACTATCCTAATCTTAATAACACAGTCACTATCTTCATGGTTATTACCTATAATTACCATTTTCATTCTTTAATTACTCCGTAACCCTCATAATCATTAACACCACTCTCGCTTTAGTAAACAAAAAAAAAGCAGTAGCGGCCAACAAGGACTAGTGATGGCCCAACTAGGATATAGAATATGGTGGCCTAACTTCATAAACAAATACGGCCCAAGGTGCCTACTTAGTAATTAACGGCCCAAAATAGGAAATTTAGGTTTCAGCTAATCCACGAAAAACAAAAAGGAAGATTCGTAGCATTGCAAGTGGTGTTGCACTATCAGTTGTCGGCCACCCAATTAAAAAGAAGGACACGCATCATTTTTTTAAAGGACTTCATTATTTGTAGTCTGAAAAAAATTGTATCATGTTGTGTCGATATTCATCTCCATTATCTTCGCGTTTAAAAATTAAAACAGAAACAACAGGTGTTGCAGGTGATGGTGGCTATCATTCTTGGTGATAGTGATAGGCTGTTAACAGTGGTTAACAAGTGGTGATCGAGAAAAAAATATAGTAAATAGGATTATGTATTGTAGTCGAGTAGAATTTAGAGAGAGAAAGAGAGAGTATGGTGAAGGATAGTGATTATTACAGTGGTGGTCCGATGGTGTGGGGTGCTGGAGGTGAAGGTGGTTGAGTGGTGGCCCGAAGGAGAATCACGAAATTGGTTGTTCTTGGTGTTCGTTGTACAGAAAAGGAAACAACGAAACGGTGAGGGTTTGGTGTTGTGGAAGGTGGTATTATGGTTGTAGTTCTTGGTGGATTGGTGAGTGTCACGATGGTTGATGATTAAAACATAAAAGTTTCGAGTGATGGTACGTGGTGGTTCCCGTATGATCGTGGTGGCGGTTTATGGTTGGGTCTTCGAACAAGATTAGGAGAAGAATAGTCATGATGGCTTGGGTGTTTGATCAATGAAAGTGAGGGTTTTTGTGTGCTAGTCAATGAAGGTGGTTCTAATGCACAGATTGAATGTAAAAACATACTCCGTAGATATATAGATAGAATTTATAACACATGTAATATTAATAATAATATTATAATAATAAATTAATCAATCGTGATTCCAGTTTTACATTATTAGGAATCCTACACCGACAGTTTTACACGGGTCATGATTCGTAGTCCGTTACTAACTAGTTTACATATAAAAGTCTTCAGAAAAATCCCCAATTTTTAAATTAGTTATATTTATTTATTTTGGTCAGTATGGTATAAAATTTGATCATTAATTTATTAAATAAAAGTTACATTCACTGTCCCTCTCAATTCTGGATAAAATATAAAAAGTTCTAAAATTTAACAAACAGCTCCTAAATACATTTTTAATAAGTCTATAGTTTATAGAACTCATTTTCGTATCACCGTTTATTTTAAAATCATATAAGTTTGAATTAAACTTGTCCAAATAATAATCGAAACGTTCAACGAGTATTTCAATCATTTAATATTTATTTTTAATATACTTTATTTATATATAGATGTGTTTTAAATAATAATTATCATAATATCATATTTTTAATTTATTTTACATAATTAATTTTGATAACAACAACATACAATATTTCAAATTATATTTCCAATTATTATTCATATATATATAAATATATATATATATATATATATATATATATATATATATATATATATATATATATATATATATATATATATACACACACACATATCTATTTACAGTTAATTATTCGTGAATCGTCGGGAATCGTCAAAGGTTAAATGAATCCATATAAATAGTTCAAAAATTTTTGAGACTATGTATTACAGACTTTGCTTATCGTGTCGAAATCATATAATGATTAAGTTTAAATTTGATCGGAAATTTCCGGGTCGTCACAGATGGCCTCTGATGTTCAGCCTTAACCTTCGAACAAGTCAAACACCTCCCAACATAAGTTGCAACATCCTTCTTAAGATTTGGCCACCAATACTGTTCCTTAAGATCGTGGTACATTTTACCGGCTCCTGGATGAATCGAATATCTCGACTTGTGGGCTTCATCAAGTATAAGGCTTCGTAAATCTCCATAACGAGGTACCCAAATTCTTCCGGCATAACATCGGAGTCCAGACTCCTTAACCTCGAATTTAGAGACGAGAATGTTCAATTACTCAAGGGATATGTTCTCCTCTTTGAGAGCCACTTCTTGGGCTACTCGGATCTGGCTGTTGAGGTTCGAATGAATGGTGATGTTCAAGGCACGAACGCGAAGAGGTACCGTTCTCTCCTTTCGACTCAGAGCGTCGGCTACAACATTGGCTTTGCCAGGATGGTAACGGAGTTCTCAATCATAGACATTCAGCGTCTCGATCCATTGACGTTGTCTCATATTCAGCTGCTTCTGATCAAAGATGTGCTGGAGGCTTTTGTGATCGGTGAATATGGTACTCTTTGTCCCATAAAGATAGTGTCTCCACAACTTCAAAGCGAAGATAACGGCTCCAAGTTCAAGATCATGGGTAGTGTAGTTTTACTCGTGTATCTTCAGTTGACGAGAAGCATAAGCAATGACCTTCGTTCTTTGCATCAATACGCAACCAAAACCATTTTTCGAAGCATCGCAGTACACAACGAAGTCGTCACTGCCTTCAGGAAGCGACAAGATAGGTGCGGTGGTTAACTTCTGCTTCAAATTTTGAAATGCTGATTCGTGTTCTTTTTCCCAAACGAACTTCTTCCCTTTGTGAGTCAGCGCGGTCAAAGGACGCGAAATCAGAGAGAAACCTTCAATAAATCTTCGGTAGTAACAGGCAAGACCTAGAAATTGGCGGATGTGAGTTGGAGTAGTGGGTGTCTCCCACTTGCTGATAGCCTCGATCTTTGCGGGATCAACCTTGATACCTTGATCACTCACAATATGACCCAGAAATTGGACTTCCTTTAACCAAAATTCACACTTGGAGAATTTGGCATAAAGTTGCTCTTGTCTCAAGAGTTCAAGCACTAGTCGGAGATGTTGCTCATGTTCTTCTTCACTTCGGGAATAGATGAGGATATCATCTATGAAGACGATAACGAACTTATCCAGGTATGGCTTGCATACAAGATTCATGAGGTCCATGAATACAGCGGGTGCGTTGGTTAAACCGAACGGCATCACAAGAAATTCATAATGACCATATCGGGTTCTAAATGCAGTCTTCATCACATCACTTTCCTTCACCCTCAACTGGTGATAACCGGATCGCAAATCAATCTTAGAGTAAACGCTTGATCCTTGCAGCTAATCAAAAAGATCGTCAATTCGGGGAAATGGATATCGGTTCTTGATTGTCAATTTGTTGAGTTCTCGGTAGTCGATACACATGTGGAAGGATCTGTCCTTCTTCTTCACGAATAGAACAGGTGCGCCCCAAGGCGATGAACTCGGTTGGATAAATCCACGGTCGAGCAATTCCTACAGTTGACTCTGCAACTCCTGCAGTTCGGAAGGTGCTAGTCGATAAAGTGCGCGAGCTACGGGTACAGCTCCCATCACTAGATCGATCTGGAACTCCACGGCTCTCGGTGGCGGTAATCCAGGAAATTCTTCCGGAAAGACGTCAGGGAATTCATTCACGATTCGCACATCATTCACGCTTCGCACATCATTCACGCTTTTCTCTTCTATTTCTAAAGCCTTCACGTGTGCTAAAATAGCAAGACGTCCTTTCTTCATGATCTTTTGCACTTTCAAACAACTAATGAGGTTCAGCTTCGAACTACATCTCTCTCCGTAAATAATCAGTGGCTCACCATCTCCTTGTGGTATACGAAGAGCTTTATCTCCACAGATAACCTCGGCCCTTACTTTGGTCAACCAGTCCATGCCGACAATCACGTCAAAGCTTCCCAATTTGATGGGTATTAAGTCAATTGCGAAATCCACACCAGCGATGTTGATAATAGCTCCTCGGCCAATTTGGTCGACTTTCTCAAGTTTCCCATTGGCTACCTCAACTAGCATACTCTCCTCTAAAGGAACTAACGACCAATCTATCTTAGAGCAAAAGTGTCTACAAACATAGCTCCTATCGGCACCAGTATCAAATAGGACAGAAGCTAATAGATTGTTAATAGTGAATATACCTGTAACCAAGTCGGGGTTCTCACGGGCATCCCTTGCGTTTACATTGAAAGCTCTTCCACGCGGGGGTCCGCCGTCCTTTCGCTTGTTGGGACACTCATTCCTGAAGTGGCCCTGTTGTCCACACTCATAACACTTTCTTGGTCCATTGGGGTTGGTCCTCACAGCTGGGATGGAAATCTTGCAGTCCTTGCCAATATGCCCATTCCTTTTGCACTTTCCACAGATCACATTACAGTACCCTGTATGGTGCTTGTAGCACCTCTTGCAATGTGGTAGAGTACCCTTGTAATTGGGGTTCGAGCTAGGGGTCGGGTTGGGGTTCCTTCCGTTGTTATGCCTCTTAGCGGGGGTTTGATCATAGACTCTCCCCTTGTTGTTGTCCCACTTACGCTTATCACCACCGGCTCCCGATTCGGATTTTTCCTTTTCTGATTCCTTGCTGGTAATTTGGTTCATAAGGGTTTGTGTCATGCGCATAGCTGCCGGGACGTTAGGCAGATTAGAAGAGGTGACATTTCCTTGAATGGACTTGGGAAGTCCCCACAAGTATCGCTCCATTCTCTTAAATTCCGGGGTAACCATCGTGTGACACATCAGCGCTAATTCCAGATACCTACAGTTGTAACCATCAAGATCGTTTCCCACAACCTTCAACTCCCAGAACTCAGCCTCCATTTTCTGTATCTCTGCTCTAGGGTAGTACTCTTCGATCAGGGCTGTGATACCCCGTACAAAACCATCATGTATGAATCATCAACAACAGGATCATTACAAGGTCAAATACTATATGCGGTTTCAAAAGAAGTTTGCATTCATGATAAAAAAGGTGACGTCATAACTAACATCAAATATTTTACAACCAAAAGTATGCTTCTATGAATAGAAGCAAAGTTAATAGTATATGACCCTTAGGTCGTTACAAATCATCGTTCTAAAAGTAAATAAGTTTATGAATGCAAGATAACGTTTCATGCGGTGATAACTCTATCAAAGGCAGCGGAAGTCTACAAGGCATGACTAGTACAACAGCGGAAGCAACCTTAAGCACCTGAGAAAAATATGCTTAAAAACGTCAACACAAAGGTTGGTGAGCTATAGTTTAAGTATAACAGTAATGTAAGGTAGGCCACGAGATTTCAGTGCTACAAAGAGCATTTCAAAACAGTATGATAAAGTATATGTTTAACCGTGGGCACTTGGTAACTAACTTAACGTTTATAACCCCCTGAAAGTACACTTGGCGAGTGCGTATGTTTACGAAGTATTAAACACCCGTTAAATGCAAGCGCTACTAGCCCGAGTGGGGATGTCAAAACCTATGGATCCATATCTAAGATTCGCGTTCACCGGTTCAAAAACCGATGACTAAACGTTACCGAGCTAAGGGGAAAGTTTATGCCGTTGTATAACCCACACATATATATAGTTTAAGTACTCGTGCCTAGTATGTAAAACGTAAAATGTGCATGTATTCTCAGTTCCCAAAATAGTTAAAGTAAAAAGGGATGCTATAACTCACGGTGGTAAAGTAGTAGTAAAGTTGGTTCGGAAAGTAAGCAAGTATGTAGGTCCGGAAAGTCCTCAACCTAAGTCAAATATTACTAAGTCAGTAAATCGTCCCAATAGGTTTAAAAGTATGTAAATTAGGTCTTAAAGGTCTTCATCATTCATCATCAAACAAAAAGTATAAAGTAAGTTTCGTTCTAGAAAAGAGTTTAAAACAAAGGCCGACTTCGATCAGTCACCACGGCCTCTATACCTACTGAAATAAGGTGAGACCAGTGGCCATGGCTCCGTATATAAGTCCTTTAGTTGTTGTAAAATTTCCAGAAGCAAAATCATCTTTGTTTGACCGGGGCGATAGTTTAAGTGCGAGTAGGTCAGAATTTTCAGCACAACGTTAAAAGGACATAGTGACGTTCGGAGGGCCATAGATGCTAAACCGTAACTCGGATTACGACGAGTCTTGAACGAAAAATTATCTACTCAAACAAAGATAACTGAAAATCAATTTTACAGTAGCCCAGGTATTCTGATCAGTTCCAGAAAACAGTAAACAGTGTGTTTCGGTGGGTTCTTGGTGCTTGACGTTCATCACGGTTCTCATCCTTGATGCATATAGCTTCAAGTGTACAAATAGTTGATGTGTTTACATCATATTTACCAAGTTTTCACCATCATAACACAAGTGTAAGTCTAAGATGAGTAGCACAACTCAATTAAGTGTTGCAAGTAGTTTGATGAACCAAAGTTACATCAAGATCTTAGATCCGGCACATACATGAACTCTAAAAGTAATATTAAGCTACAAACTTGAAAGTAAACTAAATAATCAAGATCTTAAGTTGTAGAACATAGTTCTTAGTTAGATTTTGAAGATCCAAGACCCAAAAGTCTAGATCTAAAGTTACTAAGTTAAATCCTAAGTCATAACACTTGAATCTTTACTTTAATGAAACCATAAGTTATGAAACTTAGATTCTCATCTTGTAAAGTGTATGTAAGCTTACAAGCTCTTATTTACAACAAATTAAGAAGACCATAAGCTATAGAAACTTAGATCCAACATAAGTATATGAAGTTATAACTAAAAAGTTATACTTCTATGTTCTTGAACTTACAAAGTTAACTTTTAGTTTCAAGAAATATGAGATCAAGATTAACTAGTAATACTTGACCAAATCACAATATTTCAACTTTAAAGTACATAAAATGAAGAAATAAGTTAAATCTACAAGTAACAAGTTCATGGTTGTTCATACTTGGAAAGATTCAAGCCAAAGCTTTGATCCTTAAGAAAGTAAACTTGAAGTTTACAAACATGAACACAAGTAATGATTTTACAACTCATGAACTTTAAATCTTTGAAACATTAAGTGTTGAACCATAAACTAGTAAGTTTAGGTTCTTGTGTGTTCTTGTAAATACAAGATAACATGAAGAATTAAACTAGAAAGTTTGATTCTTGTACTAGTAAGTAACAGCAACTAAGAACAAGTAACAAAACAACAAACAAAGAATGATGATGATGAGTGTGTTAGGCCACGGTTTTGAGAAAAGAAAAAGAGAAGAAGAAAAGCTCATGTTACTTACAAAGTAGAGAGCAAATGAGAAAAAAATGAGAAGTTGCAAGTAAGTGTGTGTGTAAGAAATGAAGATACAATAGAATAAGTAATCAAAAAATATTTTGAACTCCCTTTGACTCTCTCCTTGGCCGACGGTTTCCAAAGGCAAGGGGGGAAGGAAAATGTCCACTAGTTCCTTCATGTATTTGGCTCAAAAGTTGGTAATAAGGTGTGTTTACATGGGAACAAGGTGTAAGTATGTAGTAACTAGATTCCATATGTATTAATCAAACTAGTTAAGCCTTAAAGTAATACTTACATGAAGGATGGGCTAACTAGTCCATTAAGATAAGTAGGGTGGGCTTCTAAGTCCATTAACATTAATAATAGCCCAAGTTCAAGTAATTAACAAATTAATCCAATTAAAGCCCAAGTAATTAACTAGTAACCTTAGTTAATAAAAAATGATTAATAAAAATTAATCATGAATGTAAATAATATTCTAAATATTATTCGAGAAAAGTATGCGTGTCACAAAGACGTGTCGGGCCATGTAAAGTCAAGTATGATAACAAGTAAACGTATAAAAATACATTCATTAACACGCAAGCATTAATAATAAAAATTATTAATTAAACGTTGAAAAATCCAGGGTCGGTACATTACCCACCTGTTAAAGAAAATTTCGTCCCGAAATTTTAAGCTGAGGTAGATGGAGGAGTCGGGAAAAGATGAGGATACTTCTGCATCATTTGATCCTCTCGCTCCCAAGTAAACTCAGGTCCTCGTTTGGCATTCCATCATACTCGGACGATCGGAATCTTGTTGCGTTTCAAAGTTTTGACCCCACGGTCCATAATCTCAACAGGTTCTTCCACGAAGTGGAGTTTGTCATCAATAGTAAGTTCTTCCAGTGGTATGATGAGTTCGGGTGCAGCAAGACACTTCTTCAAGTTTGACACGTGGAAGGTAGGATGAACTGAGCTCAATTGAGTTGGAAGATCCAAACGGTAAGCAACGGGTCCAACACGTTCCAAGATTTCAAAAGGACCAATGTATCGTGGGTTTAACTTTCCACGTTTTCCAAAATGGATTACACCTTTTCAAGGTGCAACCTTCAACATTACACGGTCACCCACGTTGAATTCAAAGTCTTTAAGTTTACGGTCTGCATAACTCTTTTGACGATCACGGACCATCTTAAGTCTAGCTTGAATCTGGGCAATCTTCTCTGTTGTTTCATGGACTACCTCGGGTCTGGTGATTTGCTTTTCACCTACTTCGGACCAACAAATAGGAGATCGGCACTTGCAGCCATACAACGCTTCAAAAGGTGCGGCATTAATGCTCGAGTGATAACTGTTGTTGTAAGAAAATTCAGTGAGTGACAAATGCCTTTCCCAGGCCTTTCCAAAATCAATAACACATGCACGCAACGTGTCCTCCAAAGTCTGAATCATTCGTTCACTTTGCCCGTCAATCTGTGGGTGATATGCAGTACTCATGTTGAGACGAGTTCCCATGGCTTCTTGCAAAGAACACCAAAATCTAGAAGCAAAACGGGGTTCGCGATCTGAGATGATCGATAAAGGTACACCATGACGATATACAACCTATTTAATGTATAGTTGAGCAAGTCTCTCCATCGTATCCATTTCCTTCATCACTAGAAAGTGTGCAGATTTAGTAAGACGGTCAACGATAACCCAAATGGTATCGTATCCGCCCACCGTTTTTGGTAGCTTGGTGATGAAATCCATTGTGATCCTTTCCCACTTCCATTGTGGGATTTCCGATTATTGAAGCAATGCAGAGGGCCTCTGATGTTCGGCCTTAACTTTCGAACAAGTCAAACACTTACCAACATAAGTTGCAACGTCCTTCTTAAGATTAGGCCACCAATACCGTTCTTTAAGATCGTGGTACATTTTGCCCGCTCCGTGATGAATCGAATATCTCGACTTATGGGCTTCATCTAATATAAGGTTTCGTAGATCTCCATAACGAGGTACCGAAATTCTTCCGGCATAACATCGGAGTCCAGTCTCCCTAACCTCGAATCGAGAGACAAGTATGTTCAAATGTTCATGAGATATATTCTCCTCCTTGAGAGCCTCATCTTGGGCTGGCTGTTGAGATTTGAATGGATGGTGATGTTCAGAGCCCGTACACGGAGAGGTGCCGTCCTCTCCTTTTGGCTTAAAGCGTTAGCTACAACATTTTCCTTACCAGGATGATAACGAAGTTCACAATCATAGTCGTTCAGCGTCTCAATCCATTGTCGATGTCTCATGTTTAGTTGCTTCTGATCGAAGATGTGTTGGAGGATTTTATGATCGGTGAAAATAGTGCTCTTAGTTCCATAAAGATAGTGTCTCCACAATTTGAGCGTAAAGACAACGGCTCCCAGTTCGAGATCATGAGTAGTGTAGTTCCGCTCGTGAATCTTTAGTTGACTAGAAGCATAGGCAATAACCTTTGATCTTTGCATCAGTACACAACCAAAACCACTTTTCAAAGCATCGCAATAAACGACGAAATCGTCACTACCTTCAGGAAGAGATAAGATAGGTGCGGTGGTCAACTTCTTCTTCAAGGTTTGAAATTCTGATTCGTGTGCGGGTTCCCAAATGAACTTCTTCCCTTTGTGAGTCAACGCGGTCAAAGGACGCGCAATTAGAGAGAATCCTTCAATAAATCTTCGGTAGTAACCGGCGAGACCTAAAAATTGGCAAATGTACGTCGGAGTAGTGGGGGTCTCCCACTTGCTGATAGCTTCAATCTTGGCGGGATCAACTTTGATACCCTGGTCGCTCACAACATGAACCAGAAATTGGACTTCCTTCAACCAAAATTCACACTTGGAGAATTTGGCGTAAAGTTGTTCTTGTCTCAAAAGTTCGAGCACTAGTCGGAGGTGTTGTTCATGCTCTTCTTCGCTCTTAGAGTAGATGAGGATATCATCTATGAAGACGATAACAAACTTATCCAGGTATGGCTTGCAGACACAATTCATGAGATCCATGAACACGGCAGGTGCGTTGGTTAAACCGAATGGCATCACGAGAAACTCATAATGACCATAACGAGTTTTGAATGCAGTCTTCATTACATCGCTTTCTTTCACCCTCAACTGGTGATAACCAGATCGTAAATCGATCTTGGAATAAACGCTCGATCCTTGTAGTTGGTCAAAAAGGTCGTCAATACGGGGAAGGGGATACCGATTATTGATCGTCAATTTGTTGAGTTCACGGTAGTTGATACACATACAGAAGGATCCATCCTTCTTCTTCACAAACAACACAGGTGCACCCCAAGGCGAAAAACTTGGTTGGATAAATCCACGGTCAAGTAGTTCTTGTAGTTGGCTTTGTAACTCTTGCATCTCGGAAGGTGCGAGTCGATAAGGTGCGCGAGCTACAGGTGCAGCTCCTGGCACTAAATCAATTTGAAATTCTACTGCTCTTGGTGGAAGTAATCCAGGCAATTCTTCAGGAAAGACATCAGAAAATTCGTTCACAATTCGAACGTCGTTCACACTCTTCACCTCGGTTTCTACCGTTTTCACATGTGTTAGGACAGCAAGACGTCCCTTCTTCATGATCTTTTGCGCTTTCATGCAACTGATGAGGTTCAACTTTGAGGTACATCTCTCTCCGTAAATGATTAGTGGCTCACCATCTCCTTGTGGTATACGAAGAGCTTTATCTCCACAGATAATGTCGGCCCTTATCTTGGTCAACGAATCCATACCGACGATCACGTCAAAACTTCTCAATTTGATGGGTATCAAATCAATTTCAAAATCTGCACCAACTATGTTGATAATAGCTCCTCGACTAATATGGTCAACTTTCTCAAGTTTTCCATTGGCTACCTCTACAAGCATACTCTCCTTTAACGGGACTAACGACCAATTAATCTTATCGCAAAAGTGTCTACATACATAACTTCTATCGGCACCAGTATCAAATAGGACAGAAGCTAATAGATTGTTGATAGTGAATATACCTGTCACCAAGTCGGGGTTCTCACAGGCGTCCCTTGCATTAACGTTGAAAGCTCTGCCACGCGGTGGTCCGCCGTCCTTTCGCTTGTTGGGGCACGCATTTCTGAGGTGGCCCGTTTGTCCGCATTCATAACACTTTCTCGGTCCATTGGGGTTCGGCTTCCCAGTCATGGTGGTGATCTTGCAGTCCTTACCGATATGTTCAGTCCGTTGGCACTTTTCACAAACCACATTACAATACCCGGTATAGTGCTTGTAACACCTCTTGCATTGTGGTAAGGTGCCCTTGTAGTTCAGGTTGGGGTTCCCACCGTTGTTGTTTCCTTTGAAACCCTCATGTCGCTTCGCCGGATTTTGATCATAGGCTCTAGCCTTGCTGTTATCCCACTTACGCTTATCACTACTACCCGTTTCGGACTTAGCCTTTTCCGGTTCATCGATGATGATTTGGTTCATTAAGGTATGCGCCATGCGCATTGCTTCTGGGACATTGGGTGGCTTAGATGAGGTGACGTTTCCCTTAATGGACTTAGGAAGTCCCCACAAATACCTTTCCATACGTTTAAACTCCGGGGTAACCATGGTCGGACACATCAGCGCTAACTCCAAATACCTATGATTATAACCATTGAGGTCGTTCCCCACAACCTTCAACTGCATAAACTCAATCTCCCTCTTCTGGATCTCGGTCCTAGGGCAATATTCCTCAATCAGGGCCCCTTTGAATTCCTCCCATGGGGTAGCAAACACCTCATCAATACCCTTTGCTTGAGCGAAAGTGTTCCACCAAGTTAGTGCGCCGTCAGACAACGTACATGAAGCAAACTTGGTTTTGTTTGCCTCTGAGCAGTTGCTAACTCGAATCACAAATTCTAATTTCTCAAACCACCTAGTGAGACCAACTGGCCCCTTCGTTCCACTAAAGTTATGGGGCTTGCAGCTTTGGAACTCTTTGTACGTGCACCCATTACGAATGGGCTGAATAACCGGTGGCGGCGGGGCTTGGGGTTGCATTTCCGCAATGGCTGCGGCTACCCTTTCGGCAATCATTTCCTCGATTTGGGCTGTGGTCGGTGTTGATATTCCGTTGGCCATGATGTTCTAAACAAAAACTTTGACTCAAGTCAAAATCCAGTATTCAAATAGTAATAATACAGTATATGGTAACCAACATGGAATCAACACATCACAAGTTTATTAAGTAATGCAACCAGGTACAAATACCACAGAATCATCATACAGTAACGTAAATAGAACACTGTGCAAGAATTAAATAACGCAAGGTTCCATTCATTAATAATAAGTTGCATACATCCGCATAAGTTCGTACAATACATAAGTAATACATGAAACTACAAAAGAGATTACATAATGAAATCTACTACAAAGGTCCTATGGTGAAGGTGGGTGTAGGATGTCCAATACATGGGACATCTAGTCCTCGAGCTCAGTTACCCGAGCATGGAGGATCTCCACCTCCCTTGTCAGTTCCTCGACAGTGGGAGATGGTGGGGCAGGCGGTGCAGTCGGTACGGGTGGTGTTGGTGGAGCTGGTGGTGCAGACAGTCTGGCTCCAGGAGTAGAGGCTGCAAAGCGGTAAGGCTTACGGATGAAGGGATCAGCAGGATACGGCACAAGCCGCTTACGGGCGGTAACCCTACGACGCCGACCATATACGTCAGTGAATGCTCGACCTCCATTAATCCCTGGAATGATGGTACCATCAAAATGGTACCGCTTCTTCGGCGGGGTGGAGGGTGGCTGTACAGGTGCATCATCAGGGTCCTCATCAGAATTATCGTCACTGGAGTCATCTGAGGAAGTGTCATCGGATAAAGAGTCAGCGGAGGATGGGTCGTCCGAATCATGTGGAGGTGGCTGCACGGGTGGCTGTACTGGCTCTCCTCCGGCGACCATCATCTGTCGGTATATGGCGGGTCCGATCGGCACGAGACGTCCATCAGGAGCGTGTCGACACCAATGGTTATGCTCATTATGGACTGGACCTTCCAAGATCCGCGGGAATCACAGCACCACCGGGATGGTGCTGTGGCTCCGAGGGTCCGGGGGCAAGTGGAGCTGGAATCTTCTGGAGGTCCTCGGCTCCGTTAGAGGTAACCACTGGGGCAGGTGCATGACTACTGGCACCAGAGGATGAAGCGCCAGGGTCACTGGTGGGTGTCGACGACGGCATCTGGGAATCGGCAACAACGGTCGGTGAAGTGGCGGACGAGTCTGAGTCACTGTCCAAAATGATGACAGGTGGAATATCCGACATCTGAACAAGGAAAAATAAATTTTCCATGTCAGTAAGTCATAAAGCAAGCACGTATTAGGCCAAGTAACTACAACAGTCTAGATCATGTGTAACAGTAAGTAGCATGGAAATAACGACAAGTATCATGCAATCAAAAGCAGATAATATCATGCAGTAGTGAAATCATGTAGTAGCATACGGCATATAGCAGTAAAAGTAAGCAGCAGCATGCAGTAAGTTCAGCGGAAACAAGTAAACTAGCAAGTTGTAGATTAGTCCTATTAGTAAATCCTACTCGGGTCGGTCTTAGACTCACTAATGCAACCTAATTCCCTACAACCAATGCTCTGATACCAAATGTGATGCCCCGTACAAAACCATCGTGTACGAATCATCAACAACAGGATCATTACAAGGTCAAATACTATAAGCGGTTTCAAAAGAAGTTTGGATTCATGATAAAAAGGTGACGTCATAACTAACGTCAAATGTTTTACAACCAAAAGTATGCTTCTATGAATAGAAGCAAAGTTAATAGTACGTGACCCTTAGGTCGTTACAAATCATCGTTCTAAAAGTAAATAAGTTTATGAATGCAAGATAACGTTTCATGCGGTGACAACTCTATCAAAGGCAGCGGAAGTCTACAAGGCATGACTAGTACAACAGCGGAGGCAACCTTAAGCACCTGAGAAAAACATGCTTAAAAACGTCAACACAAAGGTTGGTGAGCTATAGTTTAAGTGCTACAAAGAGCGTTTCAAAACAGTATGATAAAGTATATGTTTAACCGTGGGCACTTGGTAACTAACTTAACGTTTATAACCCCCTGAAAGTACACTTGGCGAGTGCGTATGTTTACGAAGTATTAAACACCCGTTAAATGCTAGCGCTACTAGCCTGAGTGGGGATGTCAAACCCTATGGATCCATATCTAAGATTCGCAGTCACCGGTTCAAAAACCGATGACTAAACGTTACCGAGCTAAGAGGAAAGTTTATGCCGTTGTATAACCCACACATATATATAGTTTAAGTACTCGTGCCTATTATGTAAAACATAAAATGTGCATGTATTCTCAGTTCCCAAAATAGTTAAAGTAAAAAGGGATGCTATAACTCACAGTGGTAAAGTAGTAGTGAAGTTGGTTCGGAAAGTAAGCAAGTATGTAGGTCCGGAAAGTCATCAACCTAAGTCAAATATTACTAAGTCAGTAAATCGTCCCAATAGGTTTAAAAGTATGTAAATTAGGTCTTAAAGGTCATCATCATTCATCATCAAACAAAAAGTATAAAGTAAGTTTCGTTCTAGAAAAGAGTTTAAAACAAAGGCCGACTTCGATCAGTCACCACGGCCTCTATACCTACGGAAATAAGGTTAGACCAGTGGCCATGTATCCGTATATAAGTCCTTTAGTTGCTGTAAACATTCCAGAAGTAAACTAGTCTTTGTTTAACTGTGGCGACGGTTTAAGTGCGAGTAGGTCAGAATTTTCAGCACAACGTTAAAAGGACATAGTGACGTTCGGAGGGCCATAGATCCTAAACCGTAACTCGGATTACGATGAATCTTGAATGAAAAATTATATACTAGAACAGAGCTAACTGAAAATTAACTTTACAGTAGCCCAGGTATTCTGATCAGTTCCAGAAAATAGTAAACAGTGTGTTCCGGTGGGTTCTTGGTGCTTGACGTTCATCACGGTTCTCATCCTTGATGCATATAGCTTCAAGTGTACAACTCGTTGATGTGTTTATATCATCTTTACCAAGTTTTAACCATAATAACACAAGTGTAAGTCTAAGATGAGTAGTACAACTTAATTAAGTATTGCAAGTAGTTTGATGAACCAAAGTTACATCAAGATCTTAGATCCGACACATACATGAACTCTAAAAGTAATATTAAGCTACAAACTTGAAAGTAAACTAAATAATCAAGATCTTAAGTTGTAGAACATAGTTCTTAGTTAGATCTTGAAGATCCAAGACCCAAAAGTCTAGATCTAAAGTTACTAAGTTAAATCCTAAGTCATAACACTTGAATCTTTACTTTAATGAAACCATAAGTTATGAAACTTAGATTCTCATCTTGTAAAGTGTATGTAAGCTTACAAGCTCTTATTTACAACAAATTAAGAAGACCATAAGCTATAGAAACTTAGATCCAACACAAGTATATGAAGTTATAACTAAAAAGTTATACTTCTATGTTCTTGAACTTACAAAGTTAACTTTTAGTTTCAAGAAATATGAGATCAAGATTAACTAGTAATACTTGACCAAATCACAACATTTCAACTTTAAAATACATAAAATGAAGAAATAAGTTAAATCTACAAGTAACAAGTTCATGGTTGTTCATACTTGGAAAGATTCAAGCCAAAGCTTTGATCCTTAAGAAAGTAAACTTGAAGTTTACAAACATGAACACAAGTAATGATTTTACAACTCATGAACTTTAAATCTTTGAAACATTAAGTGTTGAACCATAAACTAGTAAGTTTAGGTTCTTGTGTGTTCTTGTAAATACAAGATAACATGAAGAATTAAACTAGAAAGTTTGATTCTTGTACTAGTAAGTAACAACAACTAAGAACAAGTAACAAAACAACAAACAAAGAATGATGATGATGAGTGTGTTAGGCCAAGGTTTTGAGACAAGAAAAAGGGAAGAAGAAAAGCTCATGTTACTTATAAAGTAGAGAGAAAATGAGAAAAAAAATGAGAAGTTGCCAGTAAGTGTGTGTGTGTGTGAGAAATGAAGATACAAGAGAATAAGTAATCAAAAAAAATTTTGAACTCCCTTTGACTCTCTCCTTGGCCGATGGTTTCCAAAGGCAAAAGGGGAAGGAAAATGTCCACTAGTTCCTTCATGTATTTGGCTCAAAAGTTGGTAATAAGGTGTGTTTGCATGGGAACAAGGTGTAAGTATGTAGTAACTAGATTCCATATGTATTAATCAAACTAGTTAAGCCTTAAAGTAATACTTACATGTAGGATGGGCTAACTAGTCCATTAAGATAAGTAGGGTGGGCTTCTAAGTCTATTAACATTCATAAAAGCCCAAGTTCAAGTAATTAACAAATTATTCCAATTAAAGCCCAAGTAATTAACTAGTAACCTTAGTTAATCAAAAATAATTAATAAAAATTAATCATGAATGTAAATAATATTCTAAATATTATTCGAGAAAAGTACGCGTGTCACAAAGACGTGTCGGGCCATGTAAAGTCAAGTATGATAACAAGTAAATGTATAAAAATACATTCATTAACACGCAAGCATTAATAATAAACATTTTTAATTAAACGTTGAAAAATCCAGGGTCATTACAAGGGCTCCCTTAAATTCATCCCACGGAGTGGCATAAGCCTCGCCAATACCCTTAGCTTGAGCCAGTGTGTTCCACCAGGTTAGGGCACAATCTGACAGCGTACATGAAGCATACTTGGTTTTGTTCTCCTCTGAGCAGTTGCTTACACGGAACACAACTTCTAATTTCTCAAACCACCTAGTCAGACCAACTGGTCCCTCAGTACCGCTAAAGTTGTGGGGCTTGCAGCTTTGAAACTCTTTGTACGAGCACCCGTTACGAATGGGCTGGTTAACTGGTGGAGCTTGTGGGTTGATTTCCGCAATAGCTGCGGCTACTCTCTCAGCGATCATTTCCTCAATCTGTGCTGCTGTGGGTGCTGCTCGTCCATTTGCCATTGCTCTTCTAAACAGAAATTTTGACTTAAGTCAAAATCCAGCATTTAATAAATAGTAATATAGTATATAGTAACCAACATGGAACCAACGCAAAACATGTTAACCAAGCAATGCAACTAGATGCAGATACCACAGAAACAACATACAGTAACGTAAGTAGAACACCGTGCAAAGAGTAAACAACACTAAGTTCCATTCATTAATAATAAGTTGCATACATCAGCATAAGTTCGTACAATACATGAGTAAAACATGAAACTATAACGCGATTACATAATGAAATCTAATACAATGCCCTATGGTAACGGTGGGTAAAGGATGTCCATTACGTGGGACATCTGGTCCTCGAGCTCAGTTACACAAGCACGGAGGATCTCCACTTCCCTTATCAGTTCCTCGACGGAGGGAGATGGTGGAGCAGGCGGTGCAGTCGGTACAGGTGGTGCAGGTGGTCCAGCGTCAGAAGTAGATGCTGCATAGCGGTAAGACTTACGCACAAATGGATCCGCAGGGTAAGGCACAACCCGCTTACGGGCGGTGACCCTAGTCCTCAGTCCATGTGCGCTAACGAATGGTCGACCTCCGTTAACCCCTGGAATAACGGTACCATCGAAACGATACCGCTTCTTCGGCGGGATAGAGCCCGTAGAGGGTGGCTGCACGGGCGTCTCCTCAGGGTCCTCGTTGGAATCATCGTCACTGGAATCGTCGAAGGATGAGTCGTCGGATGATGAGTCGTCGTAAACAGCTGGAGGTGGCGGCGCTCGGCGCCTGTAGTCATAATCCGGTATCTAAAAGGTGGGATCGGTATGACACGTTCATCAGGAAGGCGTCGGCACCAATGGTTATGCTCATTACGGAACGGAAAATTCCCGTATTCCTCGAGAATCACAGCACCACCGGGATGGGGCTGTGGCTCCGAAGGTACTGGGATGAGTGGAGCTGGAATCTCCGGTGGATCCTCGTGTCCGTCTGAGATAACCACTGGGTCGGGTACATGGCTACTGGCTCTAGAGGGCGAAGCGCCAGGGTCACTGGAGTGTGCCGACGATGGGATCTGAGAATCGGCACCAATGGCAGGCGAGGTGGCTGATGTGTCTGAGTCGCTCTCCAAAATGACAACGGGCGGGATATCCGACATCTGAACAAGGAAAAATAACTTTTTCCATGTCATTAAGTCATAAAGCAAGCACGTATTAGGCACTACAACAACCTAGGTTGTCTAAAACAGTATACAGCATGACTATAATAACAACGCTAAACAGAAATAACATGTGAAAGCAGATAGTAATCATGCAATAGAGGAAATAAGTATACAGCAAGTTCGCATGGCAGTAAAGATAAGCAATAGTATGCAGTAATATCACATAGCAGTAAAAGTAATCAGTAGCATGCAGTAAGTTCAGCAGAAACAAGTAAACTAGCAAGTTGTAGATTAGTCCTATTAGTGAATCCTACTTGGTCCGGTCTAGACTCACTAATGCAACCTAATTCCCTATAACCAATGCTCTGATACCAAATGTGACGCCCCGTACAAAACCATCGTGTACGATTTGTCAACAACAGGATCATTACATGGTCAAGTACTACATGCTGTTTGAAAACCAGTTTGCATTCATAAAAACATACTGTTTACAAAAGATAACGTGACACAGAGGTCATTACAAAGCCATTATTCAAATAACATAAGTTGCGAATGCAAAATAAAAGTTTCATGATTGAGACATCTCTAAGTTATGCAGCGGTTATCTAACACAGCAGGTCCTTAACAGCAAGTCTAAACAGCATGACAGCAAGTCTAACAACGGAAGCAACAAACCTCTAAGCACCTGAGAAAACATACTTAAAAACGTCAACAATAATGTTGGTGAGCTATAGTTTAAATTGTAACAGTAATATAAGATTGACCACGAGATTTCAATGTTTCAAAACAGTAAGAAAAGCATATGTATAACCGTGGGCACATGGTATCTAGACTTAACGTAAATATAAATATCACCCCCTAAAAGTACACCTGGCGAGTGCGTATGTCCTCGAAGTATTAAACACCCGTTAAATGATAGCGCGACTAGCCCGAGTGGGGATGTCAAACCCTATGGATCCATATCTAATATTCGCGTTCACCGATTCAAAAACCAATGACTAAACGTTACCGTGCTAAGGGGAATCTTTGTGACATTATATCACCCACACATATGTAAAGTTTAAGTACTCGTGTCTAGTATGTAAAACATAAAAAGCGCATGTATTCTCAGTCCCAAAAATATTAAAGTAAAAAGGGAAGCTATAACTCACAGTGATAAAAGCGGTAAAGTCGGTAATGAAAGTGTGCAAGTAGTAAGTCGGTCCGAAAGGTTGTCAACCTAAATCAAAGGTTACTAGGTCAGTAGGTTGTCCTTATATGTTCTAATAGTACATAAAATAAGTTTAAGTGTCATCATCATCATCATTCATCATCATAAAAGCTAAGTAAGTTTGACAAGAATAGAGATCGAAACAATAGGATGACTTCGGTCAGCTGCTACGACCTCTACGTAAATCAAAAAGACGTGTAATCAGTGGCTATGGCTCCGTATGTGAGTCCCCTAGTTTCTGACCAATTTCCAGAACCAAACTCGTCTTCGTTTGACCGTGGCGATGGTTTAAGTGCGAGTAGGTCAGAAATTTCAGCACAACGTTAATAGGGTGTAACGACTTTCGGAAGGCCATAAATCCTAAACCGTAACTCGTATTAAGACGAGGTTTAAACGGAAAATCATATAATCGAACCGAAATAACTGAAAATCCACTTTCCAATAGCCCAGGCTACTGATCCGATCCCGAAAAACAGTGAACAAGTGCTCCGGTGGGGTTCTTGGTGCTTGATGCTCATCACGGTTCTCATCCTTGATGCTTATAGCTTCAAGTGTACAACTTATTGATGGTTTAGCATCACTTTTGACCAATATTCTACCATCAATACACAATATGTTAAGACCAAGTAATAACACAACTCATTTAAGAGTCTTAGATGGATGATGAACCAAGGTTACATCATATCCTTAGTCTTAACACAAATACAAGTCCTATTTACAAACAAAGTTATAAACTTTACATCAATCAAACAAGTATGAACATGATCTAAGTTAAATGAGGTGATGGAACCCTAAGCTACAGAGCGTGGATCCTTTTCACACAAGTTGCAAGGTTACAAAGCTAGAAAGCTTGAACCTTTAGTGTTCTTGAAGATCTTGAAGCATAAAGCTTGGATCTTTAAGTTACATGAAGACCATAAACACAAATTTTGATCTTTATAACAAAATAATGAGATCATAAGTTAGAAAACTTAGATCCAACAAAAGATATGAAGATCCAAGCTAGAAAGCTTGCATCTTGATTGTTCTTGAAGATCTTGAAGCATAAAGCTTGGATCTTTAAGTTACATGAAGATTACAAACACAAGTCTGAATCTTTAATATAAAATAACAAGATTAAAGCTAAAAATATATAGATCTACAAAGTGGGTGAAGATTCAAAGCTAGAAAGCTTGAATCTTCTATGTTTTTGAAGGATTCAAATCTAAGTTTGAATCTACAAGATGTAATCAAGATCAAAGCTAAAAAGCAAGACCCTTTGATGATGATGATGGTCACGAAAATAATATAAGGAGAAGAAGAAGAAAAGTTCAAAATACTTACATTTTTAGAGAGAGAAAGAACTAGAGAGAATTAGAGAGTGAGTGTGTGTGAATTAGAAATGAAAGCAAGTGTTAAAATGAGAAGAATGAGGCTTGTATTTATAGTGAAATGAGGGTGGGGGGAAGGCCTCTTGGCCGTGATTTTTGGTAGGGGGAGTGGGAGACAAGATTTACTTTTTGGTTAATGGTTGTCTAAAGTAGGTAGTTATGTTGGGATCCCATGCAACATTAGGGATATTACTTGACATAAATGCTAGTATGTTCCCTCTAATAAATGGGCATTTGTCTTACTTATTATTGGATCACTAGTAATTAATTAGTGGGCTAAATAAATGGGCTACTAGCTAGAGTAGGGTGGACTTAAGTCCAACAAGGTAAAAAGTCTAACAAGACTAACTAGTAAGCATAATTAAATTGCTATGCATAATTAAGCATCCATAAACCCAAGTAATTATTATTATAAAATAATAATTAATATTTCTTAGTCATAATATTCCGATTACGAAAAAAGTTAAACGTGCGCGCAGTTCGCGGTTTAATCGAAACGTTAAGTGACACTAACGGTCATAAAGCATCCGGTGAACAAGTTAAGTATCCTACATACTCTAAGGCACGTTTTAACATATAAATGAAAGTAAACCATGTATAAAAAGGTTCCAGAGTATAAAGTAGCACAGTACGCACAAATACGCAGTTTCGCGAAAACACAAAGCACAAAAGCAAGTCAAAAAAGTCGGGTCGTTACAACTGTGATCTACACTTGCAGGTCTATAAAGCCATCTAAAGCTGTTTCTTTTTATGGTTTATTATTTTTAAACTTGCTAATAAATAGGTAAGTTTTAGTGGGTGTCCAACATATACCAATTAAACTTACCTTGACTATTTCAGTTTCACTAACCTAACACTTACGTGTGTGCTTTAATATGTTCAGATTCTATTTGCACTTATTCCCCTTTTGTGTTTGGTGGCATAAGATGATCTCATGTGTAACGTCCTCCCAATAGGGTCTGGAAGGAACGTCACTAATATCAAAACATACCAACATATTATAATAAACGAGAACAATACTAAATGATGAATTTAACTTTAATGAGTACGTAGCGGAAAATGAAATGTCGTTACAATGACAGGAATAACAATATCGTAAATGTTCACATGCAGAAGTAATAAATGCGATATCTCTTGATCCTATGTCCAAGTAGCATCACATAAGCAGTAAGTATAAGAGCTTGAATCAAACAGCACCTGAGACAAAACATGCTAAAGTGTCAACCAAAAAGGTTGAGTGAAGTTCATAGGTTTAACAAAAAGTTTGTCGTTGTTTTAGACCACAAGATTTAGTTTGTAAAGTTGATCTCTCGCATGATCAAAAAGTTATGCCAATGCGTGATATTTAGACTAAACGTTCAAGTTTGCCCCATGACAAGTTGTGTCTGTCCTTGTCGGTTTAAGTTCATTATTAAGTAATACAATGACTTGGTCAAATGTATCGGGGACGTTACTACAGATAGGCCTATCCCCAATAATTAAGCATGCCGCAGCAATTAAAAATATCACTGTAGGGACTTAGTCGGACATAGCCGGGTATAGCATAGTTTAACAGTTTGGTACTTGTGTCTAAAGTGTAAAAAGTAAAAACAGCATGTGTCTCACCCCAAGTAAAAGTAAGTAAGTTTGCTAGCAATTAAAGAGGGGCTATGAATTCACCTTAGTAAGTAGAGAGAGTGTTATTCCTCGGAATAAAGAGTTGAACGAGTGAGCAGGAAAGTCAACCTATTGACATTTAAGAGTAGTTAAGTATTTTGCCCATGTTTAAGTTTAAGTATGTGTTTAAGTATAGTTTGTTTTACTAAGTTTCTATTCCTAGTAAGTTACTATTTTTACAAAGTTTTCATTTTTAGAAAGTTTCTTATTTTACAAAGTTTCTATGACTAGAGAGTTTCTACTTTTATCAATGTTTTCCATTTTAGGATGCTTGTCGTATTAGATAAGCTTCCAATCACCCCTTTCCCTTCGAATGGCTAATTTAGATCTAGGGGCTTGAGTCATAGGACCCTTTAAATCGGAAATCCAAACCCTCTGCCTAGAATCTCATAGAAACCATTCGTCAAGAAAGTTCGAAGATCTATACATCTCTAATACATATCCCAAAATGTTTTTATATTACAATATAAGTAGTAGGTTATAGGTGCTAGTAATAGTAATAGTGTATACATGTTATTTATTTTATTTTTAATTGCATATAATTTATAACATTATTTACATATTTCGGTAAAAATAATAAGCGAAGTAAAAAGTAAAAAGTAAAAAGTAAAAAGTAAAAAAAATAAAAAGTAAGAAAAGAATACTTACTAGTAGTAATTCTTCAAAGAGAGAATGAGAGAAATTTTGGTATGAGTTTGAATGAGAAATGAGGGGTATTTATACTTGAAAAAATTAGGTAAAAAGAATAAAATAATTAAAAGAAAAAGAAATATTTAATTCTTAATGGGATTTTAAAATTAAAAAGTATTAAATGTTAGGTCATGGGATAATGCACAAAATAAAATAATAAAAGTAGTTTTTCCATTAAAATTTTTAATTAAAAAGTAATTTATTTATTTATTTATTTATTTATTTTTTATTTATATTAAGGATTTTTTTTATGTAAATAAACAAATTTATTTAATGTTTTTCTAAGAATATTTGTCAATAATATTTTTTTTTATTTAATTAATAAATACAAATTTTGCATAAAAATAATAAATAATTCGGTATTTTGTATTTTTAATAATAATTATGATTTTAATTATTAAACTATAGTTTTAGTAAGTTTGTAAATATTATTACATTTATATATAATTGGATTTACTATATAGTTAAATATATAATACATTAACTAAATAATAAAAGTGATACAAAGTTTATATACTTAGTTAAATTATGTCAAATTATATAAATTAATAATATATTATTTATTTAAGCGTACATTGTTGACTAAAAATTACTATTCGGTCAATATTTAATTGTATATAACAACCCTTAATACATATAGTCAGACATATAACCCTAGGGTTAATTCAGTAATTTAGAAGTCAAAAAGTGAGGGTTGTTACAGTACCTCCCCGTTAATAAAAACTTCGTCCCGAAGTTTTAGGTAGACTTCTCGGATGCATCAGCGGTTGAGAAGAGATGGGGATATTTCTGTTTCATTTGGTCTTCACGTTCCCAGGTATACTCGGGGCCTTGCGTGAATTTCAACAGATAGAATATTGTTTTGTTTCAAGCGTTTAAGTCATACGAACCATAATTTCTATAGGTTCTTCTACGAAGTACATTTTATCATTAATGCAGAGATCATTCAAAATGATGATGTTATGCAAGTCATTTCAGTAAATTGGATACATGAAATGTGTTATGAATAATATTGAGCTCATTTAAAACCTTGAGCGTTTATGCTGCAATATTAGGGCAGACAAAACAAAGAGGAGTTCATGAAAATCATAGTCATGAAATTTGATAGAGATCGTCATTCTTTACAACAAGAATGATGAATTAAAGTTTTATCGACATTAAATAATATGGATAAAGTAATTCAATTATAGAAAGAGTATGAACGAAGCTATCGCAAAAGAGTAAATGAGAAAATTAAATGTTCGCCTTAACTTTTGACGTAATTACGATTGATTTTCGGATTTCAAGGAATTAAAGAAATCTTCAAAATCTTTATAAGATTTGATTCTCCGGTAATTACGGATATTAGGATTTTCTTTAATTAAATGCGGTGAATTGCCTCGATTGCTGTGTCTGGAATTTTTGCTATAAATTAGCTTCTTCTGTTTCATTATCTTCACCACTTCTATACTTTCGTTCTCAATTCATACTTCCAAAAGTTTTGTTAATATGCTCAATCCAGTTCTTGTTCTTGACCTTATATTGGTTATCGCCACAATCTTCCTTCTTTTCCAACTCCCACCAGAGGAGTCTGTTTACTTCTACTATGCTCTAGAATTTATTGTGTTTTTAGTTCTCCCGTGTCTTTATATTGCTATACACATTGATATACACGGTTTGTAATTTCAGTGTTGTTATCGGGATTTATATTTTCCCTTATATGTCGAAGCTTCATGCTTTTGTAAAGCAAGTAACGGTCCAGAATTCGTAGGTATGAAGTTTCGAATGATCATGATATTCAAAGCAGAAGGAAAGGTAATAGCACGATTTGATTTGTCATATTACCAGAATATCCGGAAAAGACCGAATTATCAAGAAAAATATTTTCTTGATATGTTTAGAGTTTAAATAGATAAGATTCGTGTAACATGGCAAATGATGATTATAAAGTCTATGAATCATCATCTTCCATTAAAAATTTAGCATGACTTACTGTAATATAATCACGTTGGCCTGACGTCATTATATTATACTAACTCATTCTTCAATTCCCAACACTACTTTAAATCATTCATAATTTAAACTTGAACTTTACAGAATATAGAAACTAAAACAGTTTCCTTTATGATGTGATAAAGATATCGCAAAGAGATAATTAATTGCTGACAAGAATCGTTATAAAGATATCTTTAGAAATATAGAGGATATTTATAACGAAAGATACAGTGATATCTCAGAATTTCTAAGTTCCAATGACGAGGAAAATTCTTTTGTTTCCTCTGCATTTAATGCTACCATATCTGAATCATTGGTTATCAATCCGAGATGGTTTCAAGAAATTTTATTTTTTAGATGATTAAACGCTGATTGTAATTGTCAACGGATCTAATGGTTAACGAATAAGCGTTGTTGATGATAATTTCGGTGGTTTGATGTGATAATTCATCATAGAATACGAATGAATATAATTCATGAATGTAGTGATCTTTAGGAAAATAACACCCGCTAAAGCTTTACTTGAATTCTGGTATGTTAATTTCAGAATGTGTAATTAAATTTGTATGAAAATGATTGTGTATCACAGTGAAGGCAGTGAGTATAATTAATGATTTATGAATCGAAATTGAAGAATGTACAGTGTATTTATGTGAGATGTAAATATTTCTCGGGTATTACCTACCCGTTAAAATATTTTCACAATTAACAGTTTTTACAATCTTTATGAAGATATACGTTCATATATGTATTCTTCAGATATAATCATGGATTTAATGAGTTAATATATATTAAACTCATTTGATTTGCGGTTTGGAACGAGAGTAAATAATCTCCAAAATCTTAGAGATTTCATAATTGTTGCGAAATATTTCGCTAATGAAGTTATGAATTAATACATTCATCGTTATACTTGATTTATTATGAAATGGAGTTTATTGTGCTGAAGCAGTGATTAACAATTGTTAAGTCATTAGCTAAGGGTGTACATCATAGCATATTAGTGATATGAATTAACCAAGTAGTATATACTAGTTGAGATTCTCACGTAATTTCTTAGTACGACAAGATTTATTATTGTTCCAAATCATATATATAAGGTATACATATATAATTCTTCACGAAGAATGAGTCAATACATCTTAACTCTTTATTGCTAATATTCCTTGGTATCTATGGGGCGTATCATGTTGATATTTGAGGTACTGAGTGTGTTGTTGAGGCGGGGGATGCGAATGTTGTTGTTGATGAAGCTGATGCTGTTAGTGGTGATGTTGATGGTACTGATGGTACTGGTGGTGATGCTGGTTATGCTGCTGGTGCTGCTGCTGGTGTTCGTAGGTTTCGCACCAGATTTTTTCTAGAGCCACTACTCGAGCGCGAAGCTCGTTGACTTCTTCTATTATTCCGGGATGATTGGTGGTTGGAACAAGGGGGTGAATAAGATCTAGAATCTTCGATATTATATATTCGTGACGGGATACCCTGGAATGAAGAGAGAAAATAGTGTTTCGGACTGGTTCGCCGGTAAGTGCTTCAGGTTCTTCGCCAAGAGGTGAATTCGATTGGTGGAAGGGATCACCTTCTTCTTTCCTCCATTGATTGAGTCGGCTACGAACCCATCCCCAATTCATCCAGAAAAGATGATGGCTGATTGGTTCGTTTGTTCCGGTTACGCTGCCGTTGGAGCTCGAAGAGTTCGAGAAATCCATATTATGTGTTTGGGATAGGTTTTGATATGAAATGGGTATTGAATACTGAATGATATATTCGTCTCCTTGAATACGTATTTATAGCAAAAAGATTTCCGTAATTTACAGAGGAAATTTAAGAAAAGTGGTAGACAAAGTCTATTGGGATAGATATGATAAGATTTGATGTGTCCTCCATTTATGTAATAATGGTGGTATGACGTGTTGAGATTTGTAACCGGATATTGATTAAAGAATTTCAATTCGTATACTGTGATAATCCATTGATATTTTCTGGTTCGCAAACTGATGCATAAAGGCATAAGATACGTGAGTGTTTGGAGTAGTAGCAGGAGGTTGTGGACGAACCATTATCTTCAATAACATATAGAAGTTTGATAAATCTGATAGGTCATAAGTTTGACAAAGTTTAAAGTGGAATAAAGATGAATATGATATAAACGAAACACTTTATTTTAAGAACGAGGCTTTAAACAAGCCTTCTTATCACACGATTCGGGGATAGAAATAGTTTAAGGCCTAGCTTTTAAATAGATAGAAAATAGGAAAAATGACTAGGAAATATTAAGATTGAAGTAGTCTTCATATTTCTTCTTCTCGTCCTCCACCTTCTTCATAAACTCATCAACTTTCTCGTTCCTCGCCTTTTGTTTCTCATGCAGGAACTCGAGATTATCATAAAGGTTAGAAACTTCATTGTTGATTACATGGTACTTGTGGTCCCTTATAGAAAGTTGATTATTCACGCGGTTTTCCTCCATCTTCAATCTAAGGTCAACATCTTCTCTTAGGCAAGAGAGAGATTGCTTCCCCCATCGGGTATTTCTATCACCTTCATACTTCACCAACTTTATCTCTTTCTTTAGTTCAGCATTTTCCTCCATGAGCTTCTTGATCAATAGGTCTTTTTCCTTCATTTGAAAATCGATCCTTGCAATATGGCGAATTAGGTCATCGGTAGTTTTTCGCAGATTCATGAGCTCGTACTTGGCATCAACTTCATCGTAGAAAGGAGATCGGGATCTTTTCTTTGACGGCCCAGTTTCTTCAAAACATTTCCTCTTGTCTTTATTCCTCGGGGTTGGATAGTATTCAGGAGACCCATGTAACTTTATAGTAGTATTTGGGCTATAATTTGGTAAGGGAGGACCACCAAAGTCATAAGGTGGACTTTGGACAGGTCTTTCTGTGGAAGACCTTTCAGTATCTTTTTTGGTTGGCTTGAAAAGATTCATTTTGGTCGTTTGATGATAATTAGACATCCTAACATTAGGAAGGATATTTTGATTAGAATCTTTAAGCATAATCGTTAAGATTATGGGGCAATCCTAAGTGCTTTAATTCTAAGGCAGGAAAGGTTATAGTTTCCTAGATTGCTAAGGCACCCTAGCTAACAAGTAAGGCACACATAAAAATGCAATCCTGGTTCTCTATAACAGCCTGGTTATGCTCTGATACCAATCTGTAACGTCCTCCCAATAGGGTCTGGAAAGAACGTCACTAATATCAAAACATACCAACATATTATAATAAACGAGAACAATACTAAATGATGAATTTAACTTTAATGAGTACGCAGCGGAAAATGAAATGTCGTTACAATGACAGGAATAACAATATCGTAAATGTTCACATGCAGAAGTAATAAATGCGATATCTCTTGATCCTATGTCCAAGTAGCATCACATAAGCAGTAAGTATAAGAGCTTGAATCAAACAGCACCTGAGACAAAACATGCTAAAGTGTCAACCAAAAAGGTTGAGTGAAGTTCATAGGTTTAACAAAAAGTTTGTCGTTATTTTAGACCACAAGATTTAGTTTGTAAAGTTGATCTCCCGCAGGATCAAAAAGTTATGTCAATGCGTGATATTTAGACTAAATGTTCAAGTTTGCCCCATGACAAGTTGTGTCTGTCCTTGTCGGTTTAATTTCATTATTAAGTAATACAATGACTTGGTCAAATGTATCGGGGACGTTACTCCCGATAGGCCTACCCCCAATAATTAAGCATGCCGCAGCAATTAAAAATATCACTGTAGGGACTTAGTCGGACATAGCCGGGTATAGCATAGTTTAACAGTTTGGTACTTGTGTCTAAAGTGTAAAAAGTAAAAACAGCATGTGTCTCACCCCAAGTAAAAGTAAGTAAGTTTGCTAGCAATTAAAGAGGGGCTATGAATTCACCTTAGTAAGTAGAGAGAGTGTTATTCCTCGGAATAAAGAGTTGAACGAGTGAGTAGGAAAGTCAACCTATTGACATTTAAGAGTAGTTAAGTATTTTGCCCATGTTTAAGTTTAAGTATGTGTTTAAGTATAGTTTGTTTTACTAAGTTTCTATTCCTAGTAAGTTACTATTTTTACAAAGTTTTCATTTTTAGAAAGTTTCTTATTTTACTAAGTTTCTATGACTAGAGAGTTTCTACTTTTATCAATGTTTTCCATTTTAGGATACTTGCCGTATTAGATAAGCTTCCAATCACCTCTTTCCCTTCGAATGGCTAATTTAGATCTAGGGGCTTGAGTCATAGGACCCTTTAAATCGGAAATCCAAACCCTCTGCCTAGAATCTCATAGAAACCATTCGTCAAGAAAGTTCGAAGATCTATACATCTCTAATACATATCCCAAAATGTTTTTATGTTACAATATAAGTAGTAGGTTATAGGTGCTAGTAATAGTAATAGTGTATACATGTTATTTATTTTATTTTTAATTGCATATAATTTATAACATTATTTACATATTTCGGTAAAAATAATAACCGAAGTAAAAAGTAAAAAGTAAAAAGTAAAATGTAAAAAGTAAAAAGTAAAAAAAATAAAAAGTAAGAAAAGAATACTTACTAGTAGTAATTCTTCAAAGAGAGAATGAGAGAAATTTTGGTGTGAGTTTGAATGAGAAATGATGGGTATTTATACTTGAAAAATTAGGTAAAAAGAATAAAATAATTAAAAGAAAAAGAAATATTTAATTCTTAATGGGATTTTAAAATTAAAAAGTATTAAATGTTAGGTCATGGGATAATGCACAAAATAAAATAATAAAAGTAGTTTTTCCATTAAAATTTTTAATTAAAAAGTAATTTATTTATTTATTTATTTATTTTTTATTTATTTTAAGGATTTTTTTTATGTAAATAAACAAATTTATTTAATGTTTTTCTAAGAATATTTGTCAATAATATTTTTTTTATTTAATTAATAAATACAAATTTTGCATAAAAATAATAAATAATTCTGTATTTTGTATTTTTAATAATAATTATGATTTTAATTATTAAACTATAGTTTTAGTAAGTTTGTAAATATTATTACATTTATATATAATTGGATTTATTATATAGTTAAATATATAATACATTAACTAAATAATAAAAGTGATACAAAGTTTATATACTTAGTTAAATTATGTCAAATTATATAAATTAATAATATATTATTTATTTAAGCGTACATTGTTGACTAAAAATTACTATTCGGTCAATATTTAATTGTATATAACAACCCTTAATACATATAGTCAGACATATAACCCTAGAGTGAATTCAGTAATTTAGAAGTCAAAAAGTGAGGGTTGTTACATCATGGGAGTATTCTATACTCCTTCTTAAGGTATGATTCTCACTTCAAAAGTCATAAATTCAAGGAAAAAAATTATACTGTTACATCCTTAGCATATAAATGTGCTTAGAGGTCGCAACATGCGTAGGTTGGGTAATGGACTGAAAAAGGTTTGGCCTCAAATGACTATAATAAAAAAGTACTCTTATTTTCCATAATTTGTAATGAGTGTTCAATATAATCTACAACACATTTAAGGTTTTATAAAAATAGCATTATTTATCATCGTTTGGTGGCGTTTGGTGTCAGCATAGTACTTTTATAATTTTAGGTGTCAATATAATCTACAACAATCTTCTATCATTCTTACACGCCTTGTGTAGGGGGGAAGAGAAAGAAGGATGGCTTAATGTGTACGTTTTGAATTGGTTGTGTAAGTGGAAGAGAAAGGAGGCTGGCTTGATGAACTTCGATATGTGATTCTTTATAGAGTGGAGTTGTAGTATGCGAATAAAAACTTAACGGGTTTTGGGGTTTAATTGGGCCGGATTTTATATGGGCAATTTGGATAGCAAGGAATGATGTTGGGTTCAATGTGACTTACGCATGTTGGACCGTCTTAGCTACGCGCATAATAGCCAAAGCTGTTCTTGCATTGATATAGAGTGGAGTACACTTCAAAACTAAAGCCTTCAAATTTTCAAGATCATTTAGTCCCTTAATAAGCCTACTGTGACAATGTTTGATATTGGCAATTGTTTATGTGATAGTTAGCTTCTTTTAAATATAATTTTAAAGCATTTTTGGATTGATTGGGTGGATACAATTTATGTAAATCCATGTCAATCTATTGTGTACTATTTGACTTTTCACCACTTTGTGAAAAAGTCTTAATATATTTCAGTTCTGTTTTTTTTTTTTTTGCCAACAATAATAATATAGGTGTTTACATTACTTATTAATCAGTGCTTGATCTTTATAAAAGGAATGCATGTTGATGTTTAGTGTAATTCAAGAGTTTTACTTATAACCGAGTATTTGTCATTAAAGTTGTGAAATAAATAGAATGTAATGTAATGTAATGTCACTTTATTTTAAAATCACAAAGAGGGTTTTATTATTTATGAGAATTGGGTGACGGGAGCTGATATTTCCAGGTACCTTTCTTATAAATCCAACAAAATTATGTTCCATTTCCCAAAATACCCCTATATTACTTTTTACCTGGTAATTCTTGTGGGTGTACTTTTTACCTTTTATTCTCTCCCATCAACCATCAACTATCTACATACCATCTTCCACCATCATCATTTAAAAAAAAAGTTACGCATTGAAGTATTAAACGTTTTTGTTCCTAATTATTTTTTTTTTATTTTCTAATCTATAAACCTCTATGCCAACAAAACACTAAAAATAAATTAATGTATCTACACATTTCTCTTTTCCCCTCCTTCGCCCACTTTCTCATCTCCATTAACAATTTAACATATTTTACCATTAAGCTTTGTTTGTGATGCCAAAAACACGGTTAGAAAGAAATGGTGGTGGTAGTCGGCGGTAAGCGGCGGCGATGACGGTAAACAGTGGCAATGACGGTTTTAGGTTTACGACGACTTATATTTCAGTTCGCCAAAGTTTGGTGTACACTTCACGAGGCTTATCAATTCTGCTTCTAGATCTTCTGTCATCGGCGGATGACTCCAATTTCGACATACGGAGCTCTAATCTGAAATTTACTGAAGTTTTTGGAAGTTTTAATGATTTTGAGTTTTTGTATGCAGAATTGTTTAAAAGCTTCGAAGTTGGAAACTTTAGTTTAAATTTCAGCCTGATTATTTGAAAAGTATGATGAAATATACACTCATATACGTGTCTTTTTATTTTTGGATTTTGATATCATTAATCTATGGAGGATTAGTTTGCTATATCTGTCTCTCTTTTTTTATGTTAAAAATATCAGATTACTACTTTTTTGTTGCTTAGTGGTAAAGGGTATTTTGGGGAATGCAAGATAATTGTGTTGGATTTACAAAAAATGAGTGTGGAAAATATCATTTCCCGTGACAACAACCCGCTATCCTGGAACACGTGTCAAAGAGGTCGGGTCAAGTTGACTTGAAAACCTTTTCTCCATACTTATTTTCATATGCTTGAATGAAAGTCATATGCTAATAATCTTGCATTTAGGGATGGCAATGGTCACCCGATCCAATGGATATTCATTCGATCCACCCAGTTCGTGATGGATATGGATAATCTAAATGGATATGGATACGAATATGGATGAAACTAAATGGATATAGATATGGATATGAATGAAAAATATCATCCACGGATATATCCATTACCACCCGAAATACATATATAAATACATAAATATAGATATATGCAAACACATTTACTATTACATATGCATTTACCGTCACCCATACATTTTGCTTCGAACCATATAATGAATAAACTATGTATGCATTTACCATCACCCATATATTACAATAAAACACCCATATCTTAGCAAATAAATATACAAACTACACGTTTAGTTTGTCATAGTTTATGTTAAATAGTATATTTCACAAACTGTGTTGTATCTTCGACAAAGATTACACGTTATATATATGTTTGATATATTACGTTTTTATTTATATAACATATTCGGAAATTTATAACACTTTTTTAAATATCCATTAGATATCCATTAACCCGCTTAATCCATTGGATATGGATATGGATGGATGAAAAAAATTAAATGGATATGGATATGGATGAACAAAAACTAAATGGATATGGATATGGATACGGCCTCACCCGATCCATATCCGATCCATTGTCATCTCTACTTGCATTTCTCCATGTCTTAGAGGGAATGTTTCCGGGTGATTTTAAATTGACATGCAGGTCAATTTTATTTTTCATTATGAGATTACTTTTTTATTTTTGTCAGATTACTTTTTTTACTTTTATCATTATCAGATTATTTTTTTACTTTTGTCAGATTACATTTTTACTTTTGTTAGACAATTTATCTCTCTCCTAACTTTGAAAATATTCAATTTTTTCTCTGAAGATGAGAAGGCAAGTTTCCATGCTAAAAAGCTAACAAATACACCTCTTTATCAATAGTCAACTTTTTGAAAAACTAATACCAAGTAATTACACATTTTCAAGAATCAAAGAATAAAGTTAGCAAGCAAATGCAGTATCTTAATCTTAATTCTTAAATTCTTAATACTCTATTTAAGCAAACACATTAATACATAATTTAAACACCTTAATCAACAAAACAATAAACATCTATATGCACTTTACCATTTGATTATATACAAGTAAGTAATAATTGTTCTACTTTGCATACAATTGCCGAGTCACTGGAAACCACCACCACAATATAACCATCATCCGCTGCCAAAAACCATCACCGCCGTAATCTTCCGTTTTCCCAGATACCGTCGACCACGTTTCTGTTCAGATCTAAAAAAATCATATACGCGTTGAACAAAAAACGGGGTGAAGAACGGTGGTGGCTTGGGTGAAGAAGGTTGTCGGCGGCGGTTTGGGCGGTGGTTCACGCGATGAGGTTCACCGGAGTGATTTGGGCGACGGTGGTTCAGGCGACGGGTCAGGCGGCGGTGGTTTGAGCGGTGATTCAGGCGATGGTTTGGATAAAAGGGGTTGGGTAATACTCCGTATTTGGTTTTTATTTGGGTAGTGAAAGAGGGAGATTGAATTTGGTTATCCTAGATTTCTAGATTTGGGTTTTATGTGGGAGTAAAAAGTGAGATGGGGAAGTAACATATATTTTTAATTTTAAATTATTCATCTTTAATTCTTTAATCTTTATAGTTGCTTACGTAAATTATACCACTACTTTTTTTTAAACAGAAATCAGTTTTTATTAATAAGAAAAATGAAACAGCTAAGTCTTTATGATCCATTTTTTTAAACTAATTTATTCATTTGTAGATGTTTAATTCTAGCAAAAAGAATTCAGTAGGAGGCGATTTTTTCATGAGAACATCCGAATTTAGTACTAATAAGGTAAATTAATTATTATTATTATTATTATTATTATTATTATTATTATTATTATTATTATTATTATTATTATTATTATTATTATTATTATTATTATTAACTATTACTTATTAATTATTATTACATACTAGTACTAACTTCTATTATTCACTTTTAGATGTTCGGGTCCCGTGAAGAGTTGGTAAATTGGGTACAAAAATTAGCATATTTACTTGGTGTTGTCGTTAATACAAGAAGGTCGAATAAAAGACATTGTGGTTTCATTTACCGCGTTGTCCTTAAATGTGACCGCGACGGTGAATATTCAATTAAGAATTCAAGTAGAGTTACTGGAACTAAAAAAATTAATTGTCCATTCCAATTAGAAGGAAAATATTTAGATGAATATGATTCATGGGTCTTAAAAGTGATATGTGGTGAACATAATCATCACCCTATATGGAAGGTCATCCATATGCAAGGAGACTTTCCGTTGAAGAATTTAGTTTGGTTAAAGAGCTGACAAGGATGAATGTGCCCCCACGCGATATTTTGTCAATACTAAAGAAGCGCAATTTAAGTAATGTGTCATCCTTAAGAACTATTTACAACGCACGAAGTAAAATTCGTATGATCGAGCAAGTCGAAAAATCTCCCATGCAGGTTCTAATGTCCTTTTTTCATTATAATGGTTATATATATATGAATTTACTACAAGTGGTTCAAACGAGCTAGAAAACTTATTCTTTGTTCATCCAACATCATACGATATTTGGCGTGCATTTCCTCATGTGATAATTATAGATGCCACATACAAAACAAACCCCTATAAGATGCCTTTTGTTGAGATTGTTGGTGTAACTTCAACCAACAAGACATTTTCCATAGCTTTTGCTTTTATAGTTAACGAATAGACAGTTAACTATACATGGATCTTGAATTGTCTAAAGTTGACACTAGACACATGCATGCTCCCACGCGTTATAGTTACAGATAAAGAATTGGCACTAATGAACGCATGCAAAGAAGTATTTCCAGATGCTGCTCGGTTACTTTGTAGGTGGCACATTCAGAAAAATTTAGCTAATAAGTGTAGGAAACCTTTTGAGTTATTACGTGATTGGGATAAATTTCTTTCATTATGGAAGTTATTGGAGAATTCCGCAACGCTCAAATCATACACGGAAAATTACAGGCAACTTGAGTCATTCTTGATGAAATTTCCAAGTATGTATTCTATATTTTGTTCTTATTTGTGGAATATATATTTATATGTCGCTATGTTATATTTACTTTTATGTTATATTAATTATAAAAGTGAAATGTCCCGTTCATATCGATTATAAACGTTCCATATTAATTGATTTCGTTGCGAGGTTTTGACCTCTATATGAGACGTTTTTCAAAGACTGCATTCGTTTTTAAAACAAACCATAACCTTTATTTTATTGACAATGTTAAAAAGACACCATCTAGATTATCTAGAAATGATAATCTAAAAATATCACACTTACACACTACCAATACATATTGGTTTACAATATTAATATGTTACAACAAAATAAATCTCGAATGCAGTTTTAAACAATATTATACAAGCATGCTGACACCAAATCTTGTCCACATATTAGCATACAACAGCGGAAGCTCTTAATAATCACCTGAGAATAAACATACTTTAAACGTCAACAAAAATGTTGGTGAGTTATAGGTTTAACCTATATATTTATCAAATTGTAATAATAGACCACAATATTTCATATTTCAATATACATCCCATACATAGAGATAAAAATCATTCATATGGTGAACACCTGGTAACAGACATTAACAAGATGCATATAAGAATATCTCCTATCATTCCGGGAAATCCATCGGACATGATAAAACAACATCGAAGTACTAAAGCATCCGCAACCATGGATGGGGTTCGTTAGGCCCAATAGATCTATCTTTAGGATTCGCGTCAATTAGTAGATCGGTTTACTAATTCTTAGGTTACCAAGCAAAAAGGGGCATATTCGGCTTCGATCATTCACCCATATAATGTAGTTTCATTTACTTGTGTCTACTTCGTAAAACATTTATAAAACTGCATGTATTCTCATCCCAAAATATTAGATTTTAAAAGTGGGACAATAACTCACTTTCACAGATTTTTACTTCGTCGGGAAGTAAGACTTGGCCACTGGTCGATTCACGAACCTATAACAAATAAGTACATATATATCAAAGTATGTTCAAAATATATTTACAACATTTTTAATACGTTTATGTTTTAAGTTTATTAAGTCAGCTGTCCTCGTTAGTAAGCTACAACTAGTTGTCCACAATTAGATGTACAGAAATAAATCGATATATATTATCTTGAATCAATCCACGACCCAGTGTATACACGTCTCAGGCTAGATCACAACTCAAAGTATATATATATTTGGAATCAACCTCAACCCTGTATGTAGTGACCCGAACTTTTCCATGTTTATATATATATTAAATGAAATTGTTATTTACATGATTAAGTGTTTCCAACATGTAAAGAAATCAAACTTGTTAAGACTTGATTAATTGAAATAGGTTTCATATAGACAATTGACCACCCAAGTTGATCGGTGATTCACGAACGTTAAAACTTGTAAAAACTATACGATGACATATATATGGTTATATATATAGTTAACATGATTTTATTATAAGTATGTATCTCATTAGGTATTTTAACAATGAGTTATATACATAAAAATGAGACTATTAATTTAAGAAACTCGAAAACGATATATATAACTATTATCGTTATAACAACGTCTTACTAGGTACATATGAATCATATTAAGATATTGATACACTTGGTTAATTATGTTAAATGATAAGTAAATATATTATTAAGTGTATTAACAATGAAATACATATGTAAAAATAAGACTACTAACTTAATGATTTCGAAACGAGACATATATGTAACGATTATCGTTGTAACGACATTTAACTGTATATATATCATACTAAGATATATTATATATCATAATATCATGATAATATAACAATTTAACATCTCATTTGTTATAATAAACAATGGGTTAACAACATTCAACAAGATCGTTAACCTAAAGGTTTCAAAACAACATTTACATGTAACGACTAACGATGACTTAACGACTCAGTTAAAATGTATATACATGTAGTGTTTTAATATGTATTCATACACTTTTGAAAGACTTCAAGACACTTATCAAAATACTTCTACTTAACAAAAATGCTTACAATTACATCCTCGTTCAGTTTCATCAACAATTCTACTCGTATGCACCCGTATTCATACTCGTACAATACACAGCTTTTAGATGTATGTACTATTGGTATATACACTCCAATTGTAACATCCCGCGTTTTTCCGTTAAATTTATTTTTAACACTGTCTTTTTTTTTTTAAATAATATCCTTTGTTATTTAAATTCGTAGTTTCCGTTGACGAACGTTCATAATATTCTCGTTATTTAATTATAACATAACTCGTTTACTTGAGCGTTTTTAAAATATTTGTTTGGTTAATTCCCGCACCCGCTTTGAAACTTAAGGGACTAAACTTGCCAAGAGGGCAAAGAGATGACTAGGTCAACTAGTCAACCTTCACCCTCCTCCATTCATTCCAACCTCCCCATTTCATTACTTCCATTTTTATTCTCTCAAAACCTCAAACACAAAATCATCATCTAAATTCGGTTTAGGGAGCTAGCAACAAAACAAATTACATATTCGTGATCCTCTCTTCATCCTCTTCATTTTGGTACCAACTTCATCTCATTTGGGTAACTTTCTAAAATCACTAGATTTTGTGTTCTTGATGTTTTTAACTTATAAAAGTGTTAATTAGTGTCTATGGCTCAAGTCTAACATGAATATATGATTTATATGCTCGATCTCGTTGTTTTAGTGTAACTAGCATGAACTTGAATTTTGGTGTGTTGTTCTTGAATTTTGGATGATCATATGTTGTTAGATTGTTAAAGTGCATGTTTTAAAAGTGTTACTAGTATCATTAGCTTCATTTTGATGTATAGGTTGATTAAGGAACTCCAAAAACATGATTATTGATTTTGAGATGTTTGACTAGGGTTTGATAGTTCTTGACATGAATTTTTGGATGCTTGAATGCCATGGAATGTTAATTATTAGTGTTTAGTTGTAATGTATGTTTCATTACCTTCAAAACGGCATATTATATGTGTGAATTGGTTTCCCGAAACTCAAATTGCATTTGAAGAACTTGAAACCTTAAAAATGAACGTTTAATGATCACTTGATGAGTTTTCGGCTATTATAAATGATGTTTTTGTTTGGTGAAACATGTTTAGTTGTGTTCCTTGTCAAAAGAGCTTTCCAACGGTATAAGATACGTCTTCTAGTTGTTTACGGTTTGAGTTTTGCGTTTGTTTGAAAATTGACCAAGTCTTGAACAAGTGAAACAGGCCTGGGACCAGGCCACGGCCATTGTCGCGGCGCGACAGGCCTGGCCGCGGCGCGGCATAAGCCGTGCCCAGCTTCTGTCTCCAATGTCCGTTTCACGTGAAATGTTTGCCATGTTTTAGACTTCCAATTCGCATGCAACTTGTTCTAACATGCTTATATATGAATAACTAGCATAGAAAATTTGTCCGAGACCCGACCCGAACATGTTGACTTTTTCGTTGACTTTGACCCGACCAAGTTTGACTTTTTGTCAAACTTAATCAATTAATTATGCAATCTTCCTAACATGCTTTTATACTTGTATCTTGCATGAAACTTGACAATTTGCTTCACATGCTACATAATCGAGTCGTGTCGAGCCATAGGACTAATTGAACAACTTTGACCCTTCGTGACTACCGTTATTGATACAACCTATTTGTTTAGGTCGAGACTAGCGTTGTTCTTTACGCACGTTACTTGTTGAAGTACTTATTTACTCTTGCAATCAAAGGTGAGATCATAGTCCCACTTTTACTCTTTTTGAACTTATATTTGGGATGAGAAAACATAAACGATTCTTTTGAACTAAGTGAACACAAGAACGGGAAAACAAACATTCTACATACGAGTTTAGAACAAAAATCCTCAATTCGATTATCATTAGTTACACTTGCCGGGTGTAAGCGAGAACTTATGTTATATGGCCATATGGGTTGACAACCCTCATCCTTGACGGTTCGCTACCGTCTACGGATGAAATATATTTTCGAGAATCAGTGTTTGTTCTAGCACTAAGTGATGGGGTATACAATGGAAGGAATGTTAAGCTTTGATAATTGGGTGCTCGTGAAACAAACTTTTGGAATGTATTACTATTATTTCATTGATGCAAATCTTGTGGTTCACTTGTACTTACTTACTTAAACCTATGATTTCACCAACGTTTTCGTTGACAGATTTATATGTTTTTCTCAGGTCTTGCACGATATGTGAAACATGCTTCCGCTTACTATTTGATACTTGCATCCAATGTCGAGTATACATGCATTTCATGGAGCGTCTTTTGACTTTACTTTAAACCGTGTCGCCTAGATTTCAATCGTATCTATAACGTTGTAACTTAACTTTTGGTTGAACAATTCTTGTAAACTTTGAAACAATCTTTATTTTGAAATGAAGGCGACATATTTTGGTCAAACGTTATCTTAAAGACTTATAATCAGGTAATGGGACCCACGTAGCCGACGCCGTCACTTGACGATTTGTCGGGGTCGCTACAGGTGGTATCAGAGCCTTGGTTGTAGGGATTTAGAGTTCATTTGTGTTCACCCCGAGTCATAGGGTACATAGGTGAATCTAGACTACAACCGGCATATAGACTGAAGTAGGAATTATTTGACTAATTGTGCATTTATACTCGAACTCTTCTATCATATCTAACTCGTATTCGATCTTGATCTTACGTTGATAAATTTTGTTGATGCGCCACCTTGACTTTATGAAGTAATGTTAAATGCACATGAGAATCAGGGTAATATAATTTCCGGGATTATATTACGGTGATTCACATGGACGTTCCGACATTATGACATAGAGAATTTAAGGCGAGTCAAGGAAAATTTTCTCTCTATCCTTATTCCATGCCACGGTTAGTATTGTTGAAAATACTAACCAACGATATTCTTGTCTCATGAAGTAACAATGGCTCACCAAGGTCAACAAAATACTCCTCTCGAAACTCTAGAACAAGCTCTTCAACGAATGATAACCACCACCGTGGGTACGGCCGTGGCCGATCACTTTTCTAACAACAACAATCATGGAGCCGGTAATTCAATCGAAGGTTGCTCCTACAAGAACTTCATGAAGTACAATCCTCCCACTTTCGATGGAACCGGGGGACCGGTTACTCTCACTCGATGGTTTGAACAAATGGAGACCATTTTTAACACAAGCGGTTGTCGAGACCAAGATAAGGTCAAGTTTTCCACCCTCACTTTCACCGGTATTGCTCTCTCATGGTGGAACACGTATGTACAATTAGTGGGAAGCGATGAAGCCCACACACTCTCTTGGACCGAATTAAGAGAAAGAATGATCACCGAATACTTCTCGAAGGCTCGAACAGGGTCTAAGGAATTTAAAAACGGCCGGAAATGACCTCAAGGCTTATAATCAACGGTTTACCGAACTAGTCTCGATGTGTCCAATTCTCATGACTCCCGAATCCCTAAGAGTCGAACTTTACATGGATGGCCTCCCTAAGAGCATTCAACACAAGGTAATGACATCTCAACCCACTAACCTACAAGAGGCTTTAACAATGGCCCGCCAAGCCTTAGAAACGGTGAATGAAATGGAAGCACCGGCACCAATGGTCGAGAACCACCCGAGTAACAACAAAAGAACATGGGAAGCCTCTCAATCAAGCAACCACAACAATAACAACAACCCCGCCAAGAAGCCTTTTACCTCCAACGACAAGAAAGGCTATGCCGGAAAACTGCCTTTTTGTGATGAATGCCACAAACATCACTTTGAAGGATGTGGCAGGTTTCGCCACCGGCGCCAAGGACCCGTCGCTCGAAAGATGCCCAACGCACACAGAACGGGTGCTTGCTTCGAATGTGGCCAACTGGGTCATTTTAGGAATGTGTGCCCAAATAAGAAAATCAACCCCAACGCACGCCGTTGAACCTTCGACATCGACACCAAGGATGCCCGGAACGACGATGGACTAGTAACGGGTACGTTTCTTCACAACAAACCGTATATTTCATACTTGTTCGATTCGATTACCGCTAGACGTTTTATAACCAAGGATTTGACTCATGCTCTTTATATTCCACCTCTTTCCCCCAGATACTACTTAGACGATTTAAGTGACCGACGGAAAAATATTGTGTGCCTATAAATTTTATTGGAGGAAATACGTTAAGACTTTTGACTTGACACCTATAGAACTAGGGAGCTCGGAACCTATTCGTTAAAAAAAAAAAAAAAAAAAAAATGTTTCCCCATCATCTTGTATAGATTATTGTGGACTGAGTAATTTTTGGTTGGAAACCGATACCCTCTTCCTCGTATCCATGACCTCATGATTATTTGCGTAAAACTCGTGTGTATTCCAAATCGACCTCCGTTCCGGTTATCACCAATTGGGGGTTAAGGGAGACGATGTCTCCTAAGCCATTTTTCCGAACTCGCAACGTTAGTTGTAAATCTCTCTTAGTACCGCTTGATTTATTTAGGGCTCGCCCGTATCCATAAACCTCTTGAACCGCGTATGCAAATTCATATAGACTAATCTGTTATCGTATTTATAGATGACATCTTAACTTATTTAAGTAAAGAAGGAAAACGAACAACATCACCATCTTACGCTCGAACTTATGAGAAAAGAGCAACTTTATACCAAATTCTCCGAGTGAGAATTTCTGTTGAACGAAGTCCAATTTTCTAGACCATGAAGTTAATGGTCAAGGCATTACAATCAATCTCGAAATCAAGCCACATGTAATCAGGAAACTCTCCCAACTCAGACTTGTATTCGTAAAAATCTTAGATCTCACCGGTTGCTACCGAAGATTCATTTCTGACTTTTCTCGTATTACACGACTTTAATCTCTCCGCGATCGAACCTTGAGCGTGATTCTTCACACCAACATTTCTAGCTAAATTCGTACAACACCAGATGGGACTCAAATATGGAAATATTTCTACTTGGACGCCGAAAGGCATACTCCCTCGACTCGAAATCAACGGAACGGAAATTCGTTATTTTGCACGAAGAATTCGAATACTAAATTGTGGATCCGATCAATATTCTTGTCATCACGTACCACACTACATACCTCTGTTATTTCACCGTTACCGTCTGATATTACTGGAAAGTAAGATAACACACAATCCAACGATACTTCACTCTTCTTTGACTTAACGCCCTTGTGTTTCTGATAATCGGTCAACTATTATTCAACCCCGAACTATACAACTACGTGTACTACCTCGTTTCTCTTTCAGACTTCAACTTTTGACAACTAGAGGCACGTTATAGCAACCTCGAGATGTAAACTCATCCTATTCTAAGTCCTCATTTCACTACTATCTTTACCGTTCGCATTTCCGTTTAAAGAAACTCCTTGTAACATTTCTCCATGGATAGAGAAACTCCTCATATTACATAAGTATTCGCCACGAGGGTGAATAGTCCTAACGAACATTTTTCGAACCCTAACTAACTTGTTCAAACGTATCTTAAGAGATTCTATTCCAACACGGTGTATCTTTGTCAATTATTCTGTATCGAAATACTCGTTTCACTTCTAGTTTTACAAGAAACCTTGGGAACCTGCTTAGACATGAGTACCGCGTACCACCCACAAACTGACGAACCGAGCAAACGAACGATTTACGTCTTGGAAAGACATCTCACAAACTCGTATTGTCACCTTTAGTAGATCACTCTTACTACAGTAGTTACCACTCGTGTGTTCACGCGCACTTTTCGAAACCTTATATGACCGCTAATGTCATACCCCTGTTCATTTATCCAAAGCATCAACCACCGAAATCTGAACTCCATCAAGAAACAACAATTGAGATCGTTCAAGTCCGAGAAGGGCTCGAGACAACCCATTGTCGCCAGAAGAGTTATACCAAACTTAGAGGAGAACCTCACAAATCCCAGTGTGTAACCGCGTAATATTGAGAACCCGCACCTTGGAAGGGTGTAATCCGTTTCGGGAATCAGGGAAAGTTAAACCCGCGACATGTTAACCCTTTTGAAACCTTGGGGCGTATTGGAACCGCTCCCTACCGTTTAGAACTTCCGACTCAATTAAGTTTCCGTTTACCCTACATTTCGTGTAACAAACTTAGAAACGTGTCCTGCGGAACAGGAACGTGCAATCCTGCTGGATACATCAACTATCGATGACAAACTTCTCTTCATAGGAAAACCAGTTGAAACCGGAGATCGTAAAAACCGAACCTTAATGCAACGTAAAACCCTGACTATCCAAATTCATGAGAACCCTCAAGAACGTACCTTCACTTATTCGTAGAACCGACAACGCAAGATCTCGAGGAAGAAACAACGACTACTACTTCCAACTAAATTTCGGGACGAAATTTCTTTTAAGGTGTAGGTAATGTAACATCCCGCGTTTTTCCGTTAAATTTATTTTTAACACTGTCTTTTTTTTTTTAAATAATATCCTTTGTTATTTAAATTCGTAGTTTCCGTTGACGAACGTTCATAATATTCTCGTTATTTAATTATAACATAACTCGTTTACTTGAGCGTTTTTAAAATATTCGTTTGGTTAATTCCCGCACCCGCTTTGAAACTTAAGGGACTAAACTTGCCAAGAGGGCAAAGAGATGACTAGGTCAACTAGTCAACCTTCACCCTCCTCCATTCATTCCAACCTCCCCATTTCATTACTTCCATTTTTATTCTCTCAAAACCTCAAACACAAAATCATCATCTAAATTCGGTTTAGGGAGCTAGCAACAAAACAAATTACATATTCGTGATCCTCTCTTCATCCTCTTCATTTTGGTACCAACTTCATCTCATTTGGGTAACTTTCTAAAATCACTAGATTTTGTGTTCTTGATGTTTTTAACTTATAAAAGTGTTAATTAGTGTCTATGGCTCAAGTCTAACATGAATATATGATTTATATGCTCGATCTCGTTGTTTTAGTGTAACTAGCATGAACTTGAATTTTGGTGTGTTGTTCTTGAATTTTGGATGATCATATGTTGTTAGATTGTTAAAGTGCATGTTTTAAAAGTGTTACTAGTATCATTAGCTTCATTTTGATGTATAGGTTGATTAAGGAAACTCCAAAAACATGATTATTGATTTTGAGATGTTTGACTAGGGTTTGATAGTTCTTGACATGAATTTTTGGATGCTTGAATGCCATGGAATGTTAATTATTAGTGTTTAGTTGTAATGTATGTTTCATTACCTTCAAAACGGCATATTATATGTGTGAATTGGTTTCCCGAAACTCAAATTGCATTTGAAGAACTTGAAACCTTAAAAATGAACGTTTAATGATCACTTGATGAGTTTTCGGCTATTATAAATGATGTTTTTGTTTGGTGAAACATGTTTAGTTGTGTTCCTTGTCAAAAGAGCTTTCCAATGGTATAAGATACGTCTTCTAGTTGTTTACGGTTTGAGTTTTGCGTTTGTTTGAAAATTGACCAAGTCTTGAACAAGTGAAACAGGCCTGGGACCAGGCCACGGCCATTGTCGCGGCGCGACAGGCCTGGCCGCGGCGCGACATAAGCCGTGCCCAGCTTCTGTCTCCAATGTCCGTTTCACGTGAAATGTTTGCCATGTTTTAGACTTCCAATTCGCATGCAACTTGTTCTAACATGCTTATATATGAATAACTAGCATAGAAAATTTGTCCGAGACTCGACCCGAACATGTTGACTTTTTCGTTGACTTTGACCCGACCAAGTTTGACTTTTTGTCAAACTTAATCAATTAATTATGCAATCTTCCTAACATGCTTTTATACTTGTATCTTGCATGAAACTTGACAATTTGCTTCACATGCTACATAATCGAGTCGTGTCGAGCCATAGGACTAATTGAACAACTTTGACCCTTCGTGACTACCGTTATTGATACAACCTATTTGTTTAGGTCGAGACTAGCGTTGTTCTTTACGCACGTTACTTGTTGAAGTACTTATTTACTCTTGCAATCAAAGGTGAGATCATAGTCCCACTTTTACTCTTTTTGAACTTATATTTGGGATGAGAAAACATAAACGATTCTTTTGAACTAAGTGAACACAAGAACGGGAAAACAAACATTATACATACGAGTTTAGAACAAAAATCCTCAATTCGATTATCATTAGTTACACTTGCCGGGTGTAAGCGAGAACTTATGTTATATGGCCATATGGGTTGACAACCCTCATCCTTGACGGTTCGCTACCGTCTACGGATGAAATATATTTTCGAGAATCAGTGTTTGTTCTAGCACTAAGTGATGGGGTATACAATGGAAGGAATGTTAAGCTTTGATAATTGGGTGCTCGTGAAACAAACTTTTGGAATGTATTACTATTATTTCATTGATGCAAATCTTGTGGTTCACTTGTACTTACTTACTTAAACCTATGATTTCACCAACATTTTCGTTGACAGATTTATATGTTTTTCTCAGGTCTTGCACGATATGTGAAACATGCTTCCGCTTACTATTTGATACTTGCATCCGATGTCGAGTATACATGCATTTCATGGAGCGTCTTTTGACTTTACTTTAAACCGTGTCGCCTAGATTTCAATCGTATCTATAACGTTGTAACTTAACTTTTGGTTGAACAATTCTTGTAAAATTTGAAACAATCTTTATTTTGAAATGAAGGCGACATATTTTGGTCAAACGTTATCTTAAAGACTTATAATCAGGTAATGGGACCCACGTAGCCGACGCCGTCACTTGACGATTTGTCGGGGTCGCTACACCAATGATCAGCTCTTAGCAGCTCATGTGAGTCACCTAACACATGTGGGACCCATCATTTAGAAACTAGCATGAAATATCTCATAAAATTACAAAAATATGAGTAATCATTCATGACTTATTTACATGAAAACAAAATTACATATCCTTTATATCTAATCCATACACCAACGACCAAAAACACCTACAAACACTTTCATTCTTCAATTTTATTCATCTAATTGATCTCTCTCAAGTTCTATCTTCAAGTTCTAAGTGTTCTTCATAAATTCCAAAAGTTCTAGTTTCATAAAATCAAGAATACTTCCAAGATTGCAAGTTTACTTCCAAGTTTTCTAAATCCATTCCAAGTAATCATCCAAGATCAAGAAACCTTTGTTACTTACAGTAGGTTATCCTTCTAATACAAGGTAATAATCATATTCAAACTTTAATTCAATTTCTATAACTATAACAATCTTATTTCGAGTGGAAATCTTACTTGAAATTGTTTTCGTGTCATGATTCTGCTTCAAGAACTTTCAAGCCATCTAAGGATCCTTTGAAGCTAGATCTATTTTTCTCATTTTCAGTAGGTTTATCCAAGGAACTTGAGGTAGTAATGATGTTCATAACATCATTCGATTCATACATATAAAGCTATCTTATTCGAAGGTTTAAACTTGTAATCACTAGAACATAGTTTAGTTAATTCTAAACTTGTTCGCAAATAAAAGTTAATCCTTCTAACTTGAATTTTAAATTCAACTAAACACATGTTCTATATCTATATGATATGTTAACTTAATGATTTAAAACCTGGAAACACGAAAAACACCGTAAAATCGGATTTACGCCGTCGTAGTAACACCGCGGGCTGTTTTGGGTTAGTTAATTAAAAACTATGATAAACTTTGATTTAAAAGTTGTTATTCTGGGAAAATGATTTTTATTATAAACATGAAACTATATCCAAAAATTATGGTTAAACTCAAAGTGGAAGTATGTTTTCTAAAATGGTCATCTAAACGTCGTTCTTTCGACTGAAATGACTACCTTTACAAAAACGACTTGTAACTTATTTTTTCGACTATAAACCTATACTTTTTCTGTTTAGATTCATAAAATAGAGTTCAATATGAAACCATAGCAATTTGATTCACTCAAAACGGATTTAAAATGAAGAAGTTATGGGTAAAACAAGATTTGATAATTTTTCTCATTTTAGCTACGTGAAAATTGGTAACAAATCTATTCCAACCATAACTTAATCAACTTGTATTGTATATTATGTAATCTTGAGATACCATAGACACGTATACAATGTTTCGACCTATCATGTCGACACATCTATATATATTTCAGAACAACCATAGACACTCTATATGTGAATGTTGGAGTTAGCTATACAGGGTTGAGGTTGATTCCAAAATATATATAGTTTGAGTTGTGATCAATACTGAGATACGTATACACTGGGTCGTAGATTGATTCAAGATAATATTTATCGATATATTTCTGTACATCTAACTGTGGACAACTAGTTGTAGGTTACTAACAAGGACAGCTGACTTAATAAACTTAAAACATCAAAATATATTAAAAGTATTGTAAATATATTTTGAACATACTTTGATATATATGTATATATTGTTATAGGTTCGTGAATCAACCAGTGGCCAAGTCTTACTTCCCGACGAAGTAAAAATCTGTGAAAGTGAGTTATAGTCCCACTTTTAAAATCTAATATTTTTGGGATGAGAATACATGCAGGTTTTATAAATGATTTACAAAATAGACACAAGTACGTGAAACTACATTCTATGGTTGAATTATCGAAATCGAATATGCCCCTTTTTATTAAGTCTGGTAATCTAAGAATTAGGGAACAGACACCCTAATTGACGTGAATCCTAAAGATAGATCTATTGGGCCTAACAAACCCCATCCAGAGTACCGGATGCTTTAGTACTTCGAAATTTATATCATATCCGAAGGGTGTCCCGGAATGATGGGGATATTCTTATATATGCATCTTGTTAATGTCGGTTACCAGGTGTTCACCATATGAATGATTTTTATCTCTATGTATTTGATGTGTATTGAAATATGAAATCTTGTGGTCTATTGTTACGATTTGATATATATAGGTTAAACCTATAACTCACCAACATTTTTGTTGACGTTTAAAGCATGTTTATTCTCAGGTGAATACTAAGAGCTTCCACTGTTGCATACTAAAATAAGGACAAGATTTGGAGTCCATGTTTGTATGATATTGTGTAAAAACTGCATTCAAGAAACTGATTTCGATGTAACATATTTGTATTGTAAACCATTATGTAATGGTCATGTGTAAACAGGATATTTTAGATTATCATTATTTGATAATCTACGTAAAGCTTTTTAAACCTTTATTTATGAAATAAAGGTTAAGGTTTGTTTTAAAAATGAATGCAGTCTTTGAAAAACGTCTCATATAGAGGTCAAAACCTCGCAACGAAATCAATTAATATGGAACGTTTTTAATTAATAAGAACGGGACATTTCAGTTGGTATCCGAGCGTTGGTCTTAGAGAACCAGATAATTTACATTAGTGTGTCTTATCGAGTTTGTTAGGATGCATTAGTGAGTCTGGACTTCGACCGTATTTTCTTTAAAAATGATTGCTTAACATTTTTGTTGGAAACTATATATTATTAACATGTATATATATTATGTGATATATTAATCTCTTAACATGTTTGATATTGTGTGATAGATGTCTACCTCTAGCACAAATCTCATTGACTCACCTAATAATAACGAAGAGTCGAATATATATTGGACTGATTCACAAGTTCCCGAAGAAGAACCGGAAGAAGAATCAGAACCGGAAGAAGAATCAGAACCGGAAGAGGAGGAACCGGAGGAGGAAATAGAACCGGTGGGGGAAATAATAAAACGGTTAAGTAAAAGAAAATTCTCAACTAACCGACCAAGGTTAATTATGGTCAATGTTGTTTCCGCCAAGGAAGCAAAATATTGGGAGGATTACCAATTCTCCGATGAATCGGATTCCGACGAGAATTCCGATGATGTTATAGAAATTACCCCAACTGAATTTAAAAAGGCAAAAGAAAATAATAAGGGAAAGGGCATAAAAATAGAGAAATCTAATTCCAACCCCGATGAACTTTATATGTATCGTCAACCCCCGAAGCCCTTAAGTTGTAACAATGACCCGGGAACCTCTAAACCACCAGGTTTTTCTAAACCGTTGTGGAAAACGACAGCTCGTATTAGGGGAACATCATATATCCCTAGAAACTTGGCAAAATGAACCAAAACCGAAGAAGAAGAAACGAGCGAGTCGGAATAAGATAGTTGTATTCGTGTGGTGTAATATATGTAATATAGTGTGCTTATGCTTTATGATATATGTAAAAATTGCTTGTATTAATAAGTATTTTTTTATGAATCTAACTCTTGTCTATTTTACAGTTTAAAAACACAAAATGGATAGACAACCCAATATTTTAAGAGACCTACCCAGAGACATGATTGATGAAATCTTGTCTAGAGTCGGTCAGAATTCTTCGGCACAACTATTTACGGCAAAATCAGTTTGTAAGACATTCGAAGAACGTTCCAAGAATGTCTTGGTTTATAAGAGACTTTTGTTTGAAACATGGGGGATATCACATTGGGAAACCCATAAGTTACGATGTGTTTACTTTGACGCATATATTGCGAGGAACCCAAATGCAATTTTACGCAACGGGTTAAGAAATTATTTTGACTCAATGTATCCGAATATAGGACTTCATGATTTAAAAAAAGCGACTAACATGCAACATAAAGAAGCATGCTATGCTTACGGGTTAGTAATGTTCGCTTCTCACCAAAGTGAGAAAAAGAACATCGGGCTACAACTATTAAACAAAACGTTCCCACAAGTGACGGAGTCGGTAATTGGGGTAAGAAATGAGGTTTTTAGGTTATTACGAGACTGTTGGTCATTACGTAACCCTCGTCCCTTTGACGACGTTACAACACGCTGTCTTATCAACGGCCATAACGGTTATGTTCCACAAGACCAAGGATGGGAAGTAGTCCTAGTAAAACCAGAATGCATGACTTGTTTCTAGACGTATGAATTACGTGTCTTTATTGCCTTTGCTGAACGACTTGTGTACTAACCAGAATGCATCACTTTGTGTACTAGCTGAACGATCGGATTGAAACGGTGGACCGAGAAGGTCGAATCGGTGTTTGCCATAAGTAAGTGTACTGAAGTGGACAAAGTGAAGTACGCAACGCATACCTTCACAGGTTCTGCGTTAACATGGTGGAATACCTATCTAGAGCAAGTGGGACAAGATGATGCGTACGCACTACCGTGGTCAGCATTCAAGCACTTGATAAACGAGAAGTACCGTCCCAGAACCGAGGTCAATAAGCTCAAGACAGAACTTAGAGGGTTACTGTCACGACCCGGAAAATTTCGACTAATTTTAAACCAAACTCTCGATACGATTTAATATTTTTGACAAGATAAGCCAAGTCTGTTAGGATTAGTCTCAAAAATTTTGAACTGTTTCATTTATTCAATTGACCTTCGACCATTCTCGACGATTCACGAACAACTATTTGTAAATAGATGCATATATATATTTTAATTTGAAATATAATTTGAAATATTATATTATTTAGTTATTAGAATTAGTTTTGTAAAGTAAAATAATAAAAGATATACTAAAATTTATTATATGTGTATATATATATGTAAAGTATATCGAATCTATTTAGTAAACAATAATAATACACATCCATTATTTTGATCGATATTAAATAAGTTGCGAGCTTACGAGTGTAATAAAAAAATAATAAGGCGAGCTTACTCCATCATGTTTCGCACATTTTACGACTAAAATCAATACATTAACTTAAATAAAAAAAGTTGAGATTTGTTTTCGGAAGACTTTTATCCGTAACTAATTAGTAACGGGAGACGAAATAATATCCATATTAAATCATGTCAATAACAAACATACAAAAATGATACAACTGGATTCTTTTTAAAATACTATTTAACTTTATGTCTTGTGAATTATATGCATGTGATATTGTATGTAGATAATTAAATACGTGTAAATATGATGATATCACAATCAATTGCTTGATGAATCCTGATTACCCGTGATTAAGTGTCGAAAGTATAATATTATTTAAATCCGTGATTTGCGATTAAATAATTCGTGGCACTGTTTTCTTTTTGTTTTCAAACCTCCACTAGTCTATATAATACACATATAGATCACATATATGCAGCCATATATCAACCATCTACCTATCAACTTCTTTATGTTTTTATTTTTTTTTCTTTCTTTCTTTCGTTTACTGATTCAAGAGTCTTAAGACTCAAACCCACATATATGGCTTCAAACCCACGATCACCTTAACCGACATCTCAAATTCGAACACCAACATGAACCACTTCTATTTCTGTTGTATTTCACCACTCACCATAACGACCACAAAGAGTCCACTATCACCACTATTCGGTTACCATCACAAACCATCATTATAACCACGATCACTACCTTTGTTTATTGTAACCACACCACCATTCTCAAACCCAAGATCAAAACCGTAATCAAACCCACCACCATCAAAAGATATGAAACCCACAAAGTCATCGGTTATACGTTTGATATTTTTTTTCTGTTTCTAGTCGAATATCACCACATCTTCATCCGAACCAAACCAAAACAAATCACCATTTCAACAATTAAACCTGCAAATTCCTTCCTGGTTTACTCCTGCTGCTAATTATTTCCTGTTTCAGTTCTGACCCACAACTTCAACCCACCTCTAATTCGGCAACTGTAAATAGCCATAAACCTCCATCAAACTACCTATTAAATCATCATTGATGCTACTACGTGCTGTTTCAATCAAACACAAACCAACACCACACAACCAAAACCGTTATGTATTTTTCTCTCTCTCGTGGTTACTGTTACAGCGATATTACTGTTCCTGCAGCACGCTACTATTTCTGTTTCTGCCGTCCCATTCGCGTTAAAAAAAAGAATTAATAATAAAAGAAAGAAGAAACCATCACCTTATCTACTAATTATTGATGTTGAGCTGTAAAAGGGGTTTAAGTATAGATAGCGACTAAGGCTAGGTTCTGTTATATTTTCCATAACGTATATATGCTTGGGCCGTGATTTCATTTATAGTTTTGGGCCGAGATTCAATGGTCATTGGACTATCATAATTCAAACTCGTATTTGGATCGAAATTTAGTATATGTTCGCTGTTAGCCCGAATAAATGATAATATGAAAGATTAGGTGATGATGATAATATGATTTTATGTGATATTCGTTAAATAATGATGACGATGTGATGATGTTTTGGTTAAGATGATGAATGGCGAATAAATAAATATGATAGTTTAAGTGAGATGTCGATTGTTACAAGATCTCTAGTTTAGGCCGTGAATTTATTTTAGAAGTTGGGCTGTGAACTAGTTACTAGACTTGAGCTGAACTAATTCTTTTATGGACTTCCTTTTTGGACCATTTGAATAAGTTAGGAGATGATGACTAGATTAGGATTTTGATAAAAATGCAGATGGTGATGTTAAACGTATAAGGAAAATGATACGTTTAAATTATTTATTGATGATGATAATAGAATTAGGATGTTAAGATAATGATGATTGGGATATCATTATGATAATGGCGAAATCATTATGGTGATGATTATGATTACTCGACGAGATTGACGTTAGGATAATGATACGCGACTACATAAAATGATAATGATGATGAAAGTTTAAAAATTTTACTTATTTTTTTTTTTATTATTATTGTTATTATTATTATTATTATTATTATTATTATTATTATTATTATTATTATTATCATTATTATTATTGTCACTAGTTTAGTATTAAAAATATTACTTTAATAAATAAAGGACATTTATGTAAAAATATATATTACATCTATATTAATATTAAATACTATTGTGCTTTAGAAAAATGTTATTATAAATAAGTTACAAATAATATTTAAATATATATTAAATTGAATCATATATATAAATAGTATATCTTAAAACAGAACTAAATATATATAAATTTGTTTGATTACGATTATAGGTATTAATATACATAAATGATATAGGATCGTGAATCCGAGGCCAACCCTACACTTATTCAATGCCGTCCTATATATTTTTACTACAAAATATAGTATGGTGAGTTTCATTTGCTCCCTTTTTAATTGCTTTTGCAATATATATTTTTGGGCTGAGAATACATGCGCTGCTTTTATAAATGTTTACGAAATAGATACAAGTACTTAAAATTATATTCTACGTTGAGTTGTACCACTGGCATACTTCCCTGTAGCTTGGTAACTACCATTTACATGGTATTGTAAACGCGAATCCTGTTGATAGATCTATCGGGCCTGACAACCCCAACCGGACTGGACGACCAGTATTCAACGGTTGCACAGTACTTCGTTTCGGTGACTACACTTGGTACGGTGTAGTAAGATTTCATAATAAAGGGAATATGCGACGTTGATTAAATGTTAAGTATGGTTACCAAGTGCTCAACCACTTAGAATATTTTTATTAAAACGTTTATGAATATAAAAATCTTGTGGTCTATTAATATATTGAAATTATTGTTATGATAAACCTATGAACTCACCAACCCTTTGGTTGACACTTTTAAGCATGTTTATTCTCAGGTACGAATTAAGTTTTCTGCTGTGCATTAGCTCATTTTAAGGACATTACTTGGAGTAGATCATCGCGATGGGACCAAATGTTGATGACTTCGTCCAGGTGGATAAGGACGGGTCACTACAGGTGGTATCAGAGCGGTGGTCTTAGCGAACTAGGTCTTGCATTAGTGTGTCTAACTGATAGTTGTTAGGATGCATTAGTGAGTCTGGACTTCGACCGTGTCTGCATGTCAAAAGTTTTGCTTATCATTTTTGTCGGAAATCATCTGCTTATCATCTTTAGGAAATTACCTGCTCATTATTCTTAGTCTAGACACATCTTACTGCATTGACTGCATGATTAGTGTATAGACAAAACTCATATCTTAGCGTATATACTAAATCATATCTTAGAGTATCTATTACGATAGACTTTGCCTGATATCTTCCGTAAATTTCTCCGTAATTTAGGGGAATCTGGTACTATATATATCTATGCATATGATGCATTGAGAATACCATCCAACTATCAATTGCTGTCACTAAACTCTTCATACCAAAAATCTTTTCTGAGATCGCGTAAGATGGCCTCTACGAATCGACCAAGTTCCTCTGACTCCGAAGACAGCGTGACAGGAGCACACCAACCAATCAACTACCGTGATTACTGGAGAAAATGGGGGTGGGTTCGTGACATACTCACCCTATGGAGAAAGGAAGAAGGTACTCCATATCATGAGCCAAATCTACCGCCTAATGTCGGAGTACTCGACCCGCTCACCGGCGAACCTGTTCGCAACACCGTTTATACCCTTTTTGCAAGAATTTTTCGTCTTGAGACCACCATTAACGGAACTAGAGAAGATATCCGACCTTTACCTCACACTGATAACCAACCAGGGTTAGTAGAAGAAGTTAGAGAACTCCGAGCTCGAGTATTAACTTTAGAGAGCACGGTACACAATTTGCAAGCACCAGCAGTATCACTAACACCAGTAACATCACCAGCTTCAGTACCAACGGTACCAGTACCACCAATAACCCAAGTTTCAACAATCCATGCCTCACCATCTCATTCTGTACCTCGAGTATAATCATCGTTCTACGAATCGTTCTACATCAATTACCTTCGTTCGACATGACAATTATGTAATCTTTAATGTTTTAGAGATTATATATTCTCGTTCTAACGGTAAATTAAATAAGATTAATATCATATCAACTCATTAAATCTATATTACATCCGAAGAAAATATATATGTAAGTATATTTTCATAAAGATTGTAATTAAAAATTCTTTCGTGCAAACTGTTAATGGTGAAAATATTTTAACGGGTAGGTAATACCCGAGGAATATTTAGATTTCACATTAATAAGTTACACTGTACATCCTTCGAATCTGATTCAACGATTATTTACTATTATGGTTACCTCCACAGATGTACGTATCTGTTCACCAAAGAACCACTATTTTCATTCAAATTCAATTTCATATTTGGATTTTGACCTATCAGAATCCAACAAGTGGCATAATGAAGAAAACATCGGACAAAGTAAAATTTGTTAGAAACAAACGAATTAACTAATTGAAATATTGTTAAGAATCCACGCTAACTGTTCCTAGCTAACTGTTTACATTTTATTTACCGCAATTTAATTATCGCAATTTACATTCTCGCAATTTACATTCTCGCAATTTTATTTATCGTCATTTAATTTCCGTATTTATTTTTCGCACTTTAAATAATGGGACACGTATACAAGGTTTCGACATATCATATTGACCCATCTATATATATATCTTGGAACAACCATAGACACTCTATATGCAAATGACGGAGTTAGCTATACAGGGTTAAGGTTGATTCCAAGATATATATATATAGTTTGAGTTGTGATCAATACTGAGACCGGTACACGGGTCACGATACGTATTAATTAATTCGAATGTTATATATTAAACTATATATGAACTATTGGACTACTAACTTTGGACAATTAAAATGAATTAAAATATCGATTATAACATATGAAACTTAACAATTTTTCAAATTTGCCACTTGATTTCATCTTAAACCTCATTTGAATCTTGACGATTCCAATCCATGTTCAAATCTTTCATGATTCTCGAATACACCTCGATCGAGAGGATGAACCAACCACACTTCATCTACGGAAGAAAAGATTAATGCATATAGTTATGCACTTGAAAAACTCTCGGAAACTGAGCAAACGTTTAACCCGTAGTTGTATTAATTTCTTTATTGTTATTATTACCCAAAATAATTTTGCAGTTCTTCTTCAAAATAGCCAATTTTGTCACAACTCCAGCAAGACAACTTCGACTTTTCATTCAAAACAGCATTATTATAACCTTGATATATATACGTGCTCATTTATTGTTACCAGAGAACCTATTATATTCCACCATACTACCATCAGCGTTTAATCATCTAAAAATACAATTCTCTTGAAAACACCTCGGATTGATAATCGACGATACAGATATGGCTGCATTAAATGCAGAAAAAACAGTAAAATTGTAGATGGCCTAAATGGCCAAAAGGTTGATGATAAAGAATGGAATGTTGGGAACGCTCGATAGAAATTTAGTATTGAAAAATAGATTGAGCTAACCGTGAAGGAGACCAAGAATAAATACAAGAACCAATCCCTATATTCAAAGAATCCATGTAATTCTGGATCCGATGAAATCTTTAGAGAATATCTTGCTCCGAAGTCATGTTAAAATCTTGCGAAAAAATTTTCTTCATCAACCTTCGAACTTAGAAATTCCAAAATATCATCATAAATATCTTCGATATTTCTGATGATATTTTCATAAATATTCTTGTCCGAAATTATCTACCTCTTCGTGTTTTCTGTATTTCATTATATTGAAAACTTCTGTAAAATCTAAGTATAAATTATGAATGAATTGTGGAGAAGTGTTGGGAATTGAAGCATGGGTTAGTATAATATAATGACACTTGGCCAACGTGATTATATTACAGTAAGTCATGCTGAGTTTCTAATGGAACGTGATGATTCACAGATCATAACGTCATCATGTGCCATGTTACATAACTCTTTCATTCTATTTAACTTCTGAACATATCAAGAAAATGTATTCTTGATGGTTCTATCTTCCGTGATGTTGATAAATTTGAAAATCAAATCGTGCTATCACGTTCCTCCCTGCTTAGAACATTATAATCATTCGAAACTCTATATCTACGAATTCTGGACCATTATTCGCTTGACTTGAAGTCGGGAAAAGAAAAACAACAGCATGAAACTTCGAAATATAAGGGAAAATATAGAGCCCAACAATAACACCGAAATTACAAACCGTGTATATCAATACGGATAACAACGTAAATACACGGGAGAATGAAAAACACTATAACCCCAAGGTAATAGTAGAAGTTAACAGATTCTTTCGGTGGGAGTTGAAAAAGAAGGACGATCATTGTGATAGTCAGAATAAGAACAAGAATCAGAACTGGATTAAGCATTTTCAATATCTTTGGAAATATGAATTAAGAAGGAAAGTATTGAAGAGGTGAAAATCAATGAAACGGAAGAGGTTAATTTATAATGGAAATATCCGACAAAGCAATCGAAGCAGATGACTGCATTTAATCATAGAGATCTTAATTTCTTTATTCATCGAAAGATCAGATCTTAATTAGATTTCGAAGATTTCCTTAATCCCTTGAATTCCGGAAAATCAACCATATCTACGTCAAAAGATTTGACAAAACACTATTTACTCATCTCACTCTTTTGTGATAACTTCACTCGTACTCTTCGAATAAATCGAATTATCTTACCTATATTACGCAATGGTGATAAAATTTTATTTATCAACTCATATACGTCAGGAAAACATTCTTATTGTTAACCATGACCACCTCGATTAAATTTCGGGACGAAATTTCTTTAACGGGTAGGTACTGTCACGACCCGGAAAATTTCGACTAATTTTAAACCAAACTCTCGATACGATTTAATATTTTTGACAAGATAAGCCAAGTCTGTTAGGATTAGTCTCAAAAATTTTGAACTGTTTCATTTATTCAATTGACCTTCGACCATTCTCGACGATTCACGAACAACTATTTGTAAATAGATGCATATATATATATATATATATATTTTAATTTGAAATATAATTTGAAATATTATATTATTTAGCTATTAGAATTAGTTTTGTAAAGTAAAATAATAAAAGATATACTAAAATTTATTATATGTGTATATATATATGTAAAGTATATCGAATCTATTTAGTAAACAATAATAATACACATCCATTATTTTGATTGATATTAAATAAGTTGCGAGCTTACGAGTGTAATAAAAAAATAATAAGGCGAGCTTACTCCATCATGTTTCGCACATTTTACGACTAAAATCAATACATTAACTTAAATAAAAAAAGTTGAGATTTGTTTTCGGAAGACTTTTATCCGTAACTAATTAGTAACGGGAGACGAAATAATATCCATATTAAATCATGTCAATAACAAACGTACAAAAATGATACAACTGGATTCTTTTTAAAATACTATTTAACTTTATGTCTTGTGAATTATATGCATGTGATATTGTATGTAGATAATTAAATACGTGTAAATATGATGATATCACAATCAATTGCTTGATGAATCCTGATTACCCGTGATTAAGTGTCGACAGTATAATATTATTTAAATCCGTGATTTGCGATTAAATAATTCGTGGCACTGTTTTCTTTTTATTTTCAAACCTCCACTAGTCTATATAATACACATATAGATCACATATATGCAGCCATATATCAACCATCTACCTATCAACTTCTTTATGTTTTTATTTTTTTTCTTTCTTTCTTTCGTTTACTGATTCAAGAGTCTTAAGACTCAAACCCACATATATGGCTTCAAACCCACGATCACCTTAACCGACATCTCAAATTCGAACACCAACATGAACCACTTCTATTTCTGTTGTATTTCACCACTCACCATAACGACCACCAAGAGTCCACTATCACCACTATTCGGTTACCATCACAAACCATCATTATAACCACGATCACTACCTTTGTTTATTGTAACCACACCACCATTCTCAAACCCAAGATCAAAACCGTAATCATACCCACCACCATCAAAAGATATGAAACCCACAAAGTCATCGGTTATACGTTTGATATTTTGTTTTCTGTTTCTAGTCGAATATCACCACATCTTCATCCGAACCAAACCAAAACAAATCACCATTTCAACAATTAAACCTGCAAATTCCTTCCTGGTTTACTCCTGCTGCTAATTATTTCCTGTTTCAGTTCTGACCCACAACTTCAACCCACCTCTAATTCGGCAACTGTAAACAGCCATAAACCTCCATCAAACTACCTATTAAACCATCATTGATGCTACTACGTGCTGTTTCAATCAAACACAAACCAACACCACACAACCAAAACCGTTATGTATTTTTCTCTCTCTCGTGGTTACTGTTACAGTGATATTACTGTTCCTGCAGCACGCTACTATTTCTGTTTCTGCCGTCCCTTTCGCGTTAAAAAAAAAGAATTAATAATAAAAGAAAGAAGAAACCATCACCTTATCTACTAATTATTGATGTTGAGCTGTAAAAGGGGTTTAAGTATAGATAGCGACTAAGGCTAGGTTCTGTTATATTTTCCATAACGTATATATGCTTGGGGTGTGATTTCATTTATAGTTTTGGGCCGAGATTCAATGGTTATTGGACTATCATAATTCAAACTCGTATTTGGATCGAAATTTAGTATATGTTCGCTGTTAGCCCGAATAAATGATAATATGAAAGATTAGGTGATGATGATAATATGATTTTATGTGATATTCGTTAAATAATGATGACGATGTGATGATGTTTTGGTTAAGATGATGAATGGCGAATAAATAAATATGATAGTTTAAGTGAGATGTCGATTGTTACAAGATCTCTAATTTAGGCCGTGAATTTATTTTAGAAGTTGGGCTGTGAACTAGTTACTAGACTTGAGCTGAACTAATTCTTTTATGGACTTCCTTTTTGGACCATTTGAATAAGTTAGGAGATGATGACTAGATTAGGATTTTGATAAAAATGCAGATGGTGATGTTAAACGTATAAGGAAAATGATACGTTTAAATTATTTATTGATGATGATAATAGAATTAGGATGTTAAGATAATGATGATTGGGATATCATTATGATAATGGCGAAATCATTATGGTGATGATTATGATTACTCGACGAGATTGACGTTAGGATAATGATACGCGACTACATAAAATGATAATGATGATGAAAGTTTAAAAATTTTACTTATTTTATTATTATTATTATTATTATTATTATTATTATTATTATTATTATTATTATTATTATTATTATTATTATTATTATTATTATTATTATTATTATTATTATTATTATTATTATTATTATTATCATTATTATTATTATTATTATTATCATTATTATTATTGTCACTAGTTTAGTATTAAAAATATTACTTTAATAAATAAAGGACATTTATGTAAAAATATATATTACATCTATATTAATATTAAATACTATTGTGCTTTAGAAAAATGTTATTATAAATAAGTTACAAATAATATTTAAATATATTTTAAATTGAATCATATATATAAATAGTATATCTTAAAACAGAACTAAATATATATAAATTTGTTTGATTACGATTATAGGTATTAATATACATAAATGATATAGGATCGTGAATCCGAGGCCAACCCTACACTTATTCAATGCCGTCCTATGTATTTTTACTACAAAATACAGTATGGTGAGTTTCATTTGCTCCCTTTTTAATTGCTTTTGCAATATATATTTTTGGGCTGAGAATACATGCGCTGCTTTTATAAATGTTTACGAAATAGATACAAGTACTTAAAATTATATTCTACGTTGAGTTGTACCACTGGCATACTTCCCTGTAGCTTGGTAACTACCATTTACATGGTATTGTAAACGCGAATCCTGTTGATAGATCTATCGGGCCTGACAACCCCAACCGGACTGGACGACCAGTATTCAACGGTTGCACAGTACTTCGTTTCGGTGACTACACTTGGTACGGTGTAGTAAGATTTCATAATAAAGGGAATATGCGACGTTGATTAAATGTTAAGTATGGTTACCAAGTGCTCAACCACTTAGAATATTTTTATTAAAACGTTTATGAATATAAAAATCTTGTGGTCTATTAATATATTGAAATTATTGTTATGATAAACCTATGAACTCACCAACCCTTTGGTTGACACTTTTAAGCATGTTTATTCTCAGGTACGAATTAAGTTTTCCGCTGTGCATTAGCTCATTTTAAGGACATTACTTGGAGTCGATCATCGCGATGGGACCAAATGTTGATGACTTCGTCCAGGTGGATAAGGACGGGTCACTACAGTTACGAACCCAAGGATTTGATATTACCACGTACGAAAGACGATTCACAGAATTGTGCCTATTGTGTCCGGAAGCGTTCAAAGATGAGGAAGAGAAGATCGACGCGTTTGTGAAAGGATTACCGGAAAGAATCCAAGAAGATATAAGTTCACACGAGCCCGCCTCCATACAACAGGCATGTAGAATGGCTCACAAACTAGTGAACCAGATTGAGGAAAGAATTAAAGAACAGACGCCTGAAGAGACCAATGTGAAGCAAGTCAAAAGAAAGTGGGAGGAAAACGGTGATAAAAATCACCAACACAACAACAACAACAATTACAATAATAATCGCAACAATTATCCCAACAATCGCAACATCAATCGCAACTACAACAAACGGCCCAACAACAACAACAACAACAACAACAACAACAACAACAACAACAACAACAACAACAATCATCCCAACAACAATAACAACCGCAACAATAACAACAATCAGAAGCAGCTATGCCAAAGGTGTGAAAAGTATCACTCGGGGTTCTGCACCAAATTTTGCAACAAGTGTAAAAGAAATGGTCATAGCGCGGCAAAGTGTGAGGTCTACGGACCAGGGGTTAACAGAATGAAAGGAACAAATGGTGTCGGAACGAGTAATGGCGGAGCAAGTAGTGTCGGAGAAAGTTATGCCAATGTAGTTTGTTATAAATGTGGAAAACCGGGCCACATTATTAGAAATTGCCCGAACCAGGAGAACACGAATGGACAAGGCCGCGGAAGAGTTTTCAATATTAATGCGGCAGAGGCACAGGAAGACCCGGAGCTTGTTACGGGTACGTTTCTTATTGACAATAAATCTGCTTACGTTTTATTTGATTCGGGTGCGGATAGAAGCTATATGAGTAGAGATTTTTGTGCTAAATTAAGTTGTCCATTGACGCCGTTGGATAGTTAATTTTTACTCGAATTAGCAAACGGTAAATTAATTTCAGCAGATAATATATGCCGGAATCGAGAAATTAAACTGCGTAGCGAAATATTTAAGATTGATTTGATACCAGTAGAGTTAGGGAGTTTTGATGTAATAGTTGGCATGGACTGGCTGAAGAAGGTGAATGCAGAGATCGTATGTTATAAAAATGCAATTCGCATTGTACGAGAAGAAGGAGAACCCTTAATGGTGTACGGAGAAAAGGGCAACATGAAGCTACATCTTATTAGTAATTTGAAGGCACAAAAACTAATAAGAAAAGGTTGCTATGCTGTTCTAGCACACGTCGAGAAAGTACAAACTGAAGAAAAGAGCATCAATGATGTTCCCGTCGCAAAAGAATTTCCCAATGTATTTCCGAAAGAATTACCGGGACTACCTCCACATCGATCTGTTGAATTTCAAATAGATCTTGTACCAGGAGCTGCACCAATAGCTCGTGCTCCTTACAGACTCGCACCCAGCGAGATGAAAGAACTGCAAAGCCAATTACAAGAACTTTTAGAGCGTGGTTTCATTCGACCAAGTACATCACCGTGGGGAGCTCCTGTTTTGTTTGTCAAGAAGAAAGATGGTACATTCAGGTTGTGTATCGACTACCGAGAGTTGAACAAACTTACCATCAAGAACCGCTACCCACTACCGAGAATCGACGACTTATTTGATCAACTACAAGGCTCGTCTGTTTATTCAAAGATTGACTTACGTTCCGGGTATCATCAAATGCGGGTGAAAGAAGATGATATTCCAAAGACTGCTTTCAGAACACGTTACGGTCATTACGAGTTTATGGTCATGCCGTTTGGTTTAACTAATGCACCAGCTGTGTTCATGGACCTTATGAACCGAGTGTGTGGACCATACCTTGACAAGTTTGTCATTGTTTTCATTGATGACATACTTATTTACTCAAAGAATGACCAAGAACACGGTGAACATTTGAGAAAGGTGTTAGAAGTATTGAGGAAGGAAGAATTGTACGCTAAATTTTCAAAGTGTGCATTTTGGTTGGAAGAAGTTCAATTCCTCGGTCACATAGTGAACAAAAAAGGTATTAAGGTGGATCCGACAAAGATAGAAACTATTGAAAAGTGGGAAACCCCGAAAACTCCGAAACACATACGCCAGTTTTTAGGACTAGCTGGTTACTACAGAAGGTTCATCCAAGACTTTTCCAGAATAGCAAAACCCTTGACTGCATTAACGCATAAAGGGAAGAAATTTGAATGGAAGGATGAACAAGAGAAAGCGTTTCAGTTATTGAAGAAAAAGCTAACTACGGCACCTATATTGTCATTGCCTGAAGGGAATGATGATTTTGTGATTTATTGTGACGCATCAAAGCAAGGTCTCGGTTGTGTATTAATGCAACGAACGAAGGTGATTGCTTATGCGTCTAGACAATTGAAGATTCACGAGCAAAATTATACGACGCATGATTTGGAATTAGGCGCGGTTGTTTTTGCATTAAAGACTTGGAGGCACTACTTATATGGGGTCAAAAGTATTATATATACCGACCACAAAAGTCTTCAACACATATTTAATCAGAAACAACTGAATATGAGGCAGCGTAGGTGGATTGAATTGTTGAATGATTACGACTTTGAGATTCGTTACCACCCGGGAAAGGCAAATGTGGTAGCCGAAGCCTTGAGCAGAAAGGACAGAGAACCCATTCGAGTAAAATCTATGAATATAATGATTCACACTAACCTTACTACTCAAATAAAGGAGGCGCAACAAGGAGTTTTAAAAGAGGGAAATTTAAAGGATGAAATACCCAAAGGATCGGAGAAGCATCTTAATATTCGGGAAGACGGAACCCGGTATAGGGCTGAAAGAATTTGGGTACCAAAATTTGGAGATATGAGAGAAATGGTACTTAGAGAAGCTCATAAAACCAGATACTCAATACATCCTGGAACGGGGAAGATGTACAAGGATCTTAAGAAACATTTTTGGTGGCCAGGTATGAAAGTCGATGTTGCTAAATGCGTAGGGGAATGTTTGACGTGTTCTAAGGTCAAAGTGGAGCATCAAAAACCATCAAGTCTACTTCAACAACCCGAAATCACGGAATGGAAATGGGAAAACATTACCATGGATTTCATCACTAAATTGCCAAGGACTGCAAGTGGTTTTGATACTATTTGGGTAATAGTTGATCGTCTCACCAAATCAGCACACTTCCTGCCAATAAGAGAAGATGACAAGATGGAGAAGTTAGCACGACTGTATTTGAAGGAAGTCGTCTCCAGACATGGAATACCAATCTCTATTATCTCTGATAGGGATGGCAGATTTATTTCAAGATTCTGGCAGACATTACAGCAAGCATTAGGAACTCGTCTAGACATGAGTACTGCCTATCATCCACAAACTGATGGGCAGAGCGAAAGGACGATACAAACGCTTGAAGACATGTTACGAGCATGTGTTATTGATTTCGGAAATAGTTGGGATCGACATCTACCGTTAGCAGAATTTTCCTACAACAACAGCTACCATTCAAGCATTGAGATGGCGCCGTTTGAAGTACTTTATGGTAGAAAGTGCAGGTATCCAATTTGTTGGAGTGAAGTGGGGGATATACAGATTACGGGTCCGGAGATAATACAAGAAACTACCGAGAAAATCATCCAAATTCAACAAAGATTGAAAACCGCCCAGAGTCGACAAAAGAGCTACGCGGACAGTAAAAGAAAAGATATAGAGTTTGAAATTGGAGAAATGGTCATGCTTAAGGTTTCACCTTGGAAAGGCGTTGTTCGATTTGGTAAACGGGGGAAACTAAATCCAAGGTACATTGGACCATTCAAGATTATAGAGCGTGTCGGACCAGTAGCTTACCAACTGGAGCTACCTCAACAACTCGCGGCTGTACATAACACTTTCCACGTCTTGAATTTGAAGAAATGTTTTGCTAAAGAAGATCTCACTATTCTGTTAGATGAAATCCAAATCAACGAAAAACTTCAATTTATCGAAGAACCCGTCGAAATAATGGATCGTGAGGTTAAAAGACTTAAGCAAAACAAGATACCAATTGTTAAGGTTCGATGGAATGCTCGTAGAGGACCCGAGTTCACCTGGGAACAAGAAGATCAGATGAAGAAGAAATACCAGCATTTATTTCCAGAAGATACGTCAACACCTCCAACTGCTTAAAATTTCGGGACGAAATTTATTTTACGGGTAGGTACTGTAGTGACCCAAACTTTTCCATGTTTATATATATATTAAATGAAATTGTTATTTACATGATTAAGTGTTTCCAACATGTTAAGAAATCAAACTTGTTAAGACTTGATTAATTGAAATAGGTTTCATATAGACAATTGACCACCCAAGTTGACCGGTGATTCACGAACGTTAAAACTTGTAAAAACTATACGATGACATATATATGGTTATATATATAGTTAAAATGATTTTATTATAAGTATGTATCTCATTAGGTATTTTAACAATGAGTGATATACATAAAAATGAGACTATTAATTTAAGAAACTCGAAAACGATATATATAACGATTATCGTTATAACAACGTCTTACTAGGTACATATGAATCATATTAAGATATTGATACACTTGGTTAATTATGTTAAATGATAAGTAAATATATTATTAAGTGTATTAACAATGAAATACATATGTAAAAATAAGACTACTAACTTAATGATTTCGAAACGAGACATATATGTAACGATTATCGTTGTAACGACATTTAACTGTATATATATCATACTAAGATATATTATATATCATAATATCATGATAATATAACAATTTAACATCTCATTTGTTATAATAAACAATGGGTTAACAACATTCAACAAGATCGTTAACCTAAAGGTTTCAAAACAACATTTACATGTAACGACTAACGATGACTTAACGACTCAGTTAAAATGTATATACATGTAGTGTTTTAATATGTATTCATACACTTTTGAAAGACTTCAAGACACTTATCAAAATACTTCTACTTAACAAAAATGCTTAAAATTACATCCTCGTTCAGTTTCATCAACAATTCTACTCGTATGCACCTGTATTCGTACTCGTACAATACACAGCTTTTAGATGTATGTACTATTGGTATATACACTCCAATGATCAGCTCTTAGCAGACCATGTGAGTCACCTAATACAAGTGGGAACTATTATTTGGCAACTAGCATGAAATATCTCATAAAATTACAAAAATATGAGTAATCATTCATGACTTATTTACATGAAAACAAAATTACATATCCTTTATATCTAATCCATACACCAACGACCAAAAACACCTACAAACACTTTCATTCTTCAATTTTCTTCATCTAATTGATCTCTCTCAAGTTCTATCTTCAAGTTCTAAGTGTTCTTCATAAATTCCAAAAGTTCCAGTTTCATAAAATCAAGAATACTTCCAAGATTGCAAGTTTACTTCCAAGTTTTCTAAATCCATACCAAGTAATCATCCAAGATCAAGAAATCTTTGTTACTTACAGTAGGTTATCCTTCTAATACAAGTTAATAATCATGTTCAAACTTTAATTCAATTTCTATAACTATAACAATCTTATTTTGAGTGGAAATCTTACTTGAAATTGTTTTCGTGTCATGATTCTGCTTCAAGAACTTTCAAGCCATCCAAGGATCCTTTGAAGCTAGATCTATTTTTCTCATTTTCAGTAGGTTTATCCAAGGAACTTAAGGTAGTAATGATGTTCATAACATCATTCGATTCATACATATAAAGCTATCTTATTCGAAGGTTTAAACTTGTAATCACTAGAACATAGTTTAGTTAATTCTAAACTTGTTCGCAAATAAATGTTAATCCTTCTAACTTGACTTTTAAAATCAACTAAACACATATTCTATATCTATATGATATGCTAACTTAATGATTTAAAATCTGGAAACACGAAAAACACCGTAAAATCGGATTTACGCCGTCGTAGTAACACCGCGGGCTGTTTTGGGTTAGTTAATTAAAAACTATGATAAACTTTGATTTAAAAGTTGTTATTCTGGGAAAATGATTTTTATTATGAACATGAAACTATATCCAAAAATTATGGTTAAACTCAAAGTGGAAGTATGTTTTCTAAAATGGTCATCTAGACGTCGTTCTTTCGACTGAAATGACTACCTTTACAAAAACGACTTGTAACTTATTTTTCCGACTATAAACCTATACTTTTTCTGTTTATATTCATAAAATAGAGTTCAATATGAAACCATATCAATTTGATTCACTCAAAACGGATTTAAAATGAAGAGGTTATGGGTAAAACAAGATTGAATAATTTTTCTCATTTTAGCTACGTGAAAATTGGTAACAAATCTATTCCAACCATAACTTAATCAACTTGTATTGTATATTATGTAATCTTGAGATACCATAGACACGTATACAATGTTTCGACCTATCATGTCGACACATCTATATATATTTCAGAACAACCATAGACACTCTATATGTGAATGTTGGAGTTAGCTATACAGGGTTGAGGTTGATTCCAAAATATATATAGTTTGAGTTGTGATCAATACTGAGATACGTATACACTGGGTCGTGGATTGATTCAAGATAATATTTATCGATATATTTCTGTACATCTAACTATGGACAACTAGTTGTAGGTTACTAACGAGGACTGCTGACTTAATAAACTTAAAACATCAAAATATATTAAAAGTATTGTAAATATATTTTGAACATACTTTGATATATATGTATATATTGTTATAGGTTCGTGAATCAACCAGTGGCCAAGTCTTATTTCCCGACGAAGTAAAAATCTGTGAAAGTGAGTTATAGTCCCACTTTTAAAATCTAATATTTTTGGGATGAGAATACATGCAGGTTTTATAAATGATTTACAAAATAGACACAAGTACGTGAAACTACATTCTATGGTTGAATTATCGAAATCGAATATGCCCCTTTTTATTAAGTCTGGTAATCTAAGAATTAGGGAACAGACACCCTAATTGACGCGAATCCTAAAGATAGATCTATTGGACCTAACAAACCCCATCCAATGTACCGGATGCTTTAGTACTTCGAAATTTATATCATATCCGAAGGGTGTCCCGGAATGATGGGGATATTCTTATATATGCATCTTGTTAATGTCGGTTACCAGGTGTTCACCATATGAATGATTTTTATCTCTATGTATGGGATGTGTATTGAAATATGAAATCTTGTTGTCTATTGTTACGATTTGATATATATAGGTTAAACCTATAACTCACCAACATTTTTGTTGACGTTTAAAGCATGTTTATTCTCAGGTGAATACTAAGAGCTTCCGCTGTTGCATACTAAAATAAGGACAAGATTTGGAGTCCATGTTTGTATGATATTGTGTAAAAACTGCATTCAAGAAACTGATTTCGATGTAACATATTTGTATTGTAAACCATTATGTAATGGTCGTGTGTAAACAGGATATTTTAGATTATCATTATTTGATAATCTACGTAAAGCTTTTTAAACCTTTATTTATGAAATAAAGGTTATGGTTTGTTTTAAAAATGAATGTAGTCTTTGAAAAACGTCTCATATAGAGGTCAAAACCTCGCAATGAAATCAATTAATATGGAACGTTTTTAATCAATAAGAACGGGACATTTCACTGTATAGCTAACTCAAACATTACTGCATATAGAGTGTCTATGGTTGTTCCAAATAATATATATACATGGGTTGATATGATATGTCAAAACATTTGCATACGTGTCTATGGTATCCCAAGATTACATAATATATTAGAATACATGTGTAATACAATATAAGTTAGCTAAAATATGATTTGTATAGAATTGTTACAATATTTCCCGTAGCTAAAACAATCAAAAAATATCCAATCTTGTTTTACCCATAACTTCTTCGTTTTAAATCCGTTTTGAGTGAATCAAATTGCTATGGTTTCATATTGAACTCTATTTTATGAATCTAAATAGGAAAATTATAGGTTTATAGTCAGAAATATAAGTTACAAGTCATTTTTGTAAGAGGTAGGCATTTCAGTCGAAAGAACGACGTCTTGATGACCATTTTGAAAAATATACTTCCACTTTGAGTTTAACCATGATTTTTGGATATAGTTTCATGTTCATATGAAAAATCATTTTCCCAGAAGAACAACTTTTAAATCAAAGTTTATCATAGTTTTTAATTATCAAACCCAAAACAGCCCGCGGTGTTACTACGACGGCGTATATCCGGTTTTACGGTGTTTTTTCGTGTTTTCAGGTTTTAAATCATTAAGTTAGCATATCATATAGATATAGAAGATGTGTTTAGTTGATTTTAAAAGTCAAGTTAGAATGATTAACTTTTGTTTGCGAACAAGTTTAGAATTAACTAAACTATGTTCTAGTGATTACAAGTTTAAACCTTCGAATAAGGCAGTTTTATATATATGAATCGAATGATGTTATGAACATCATTAATACCTCAAGTTTAGTAGGTAAACCTACTGTAAATGATGAAAAATTAACTTGAGCTTCAAAGGATCTTTGGATGGCTTGAAAGTTCTTGAAGCAGAATCATGACACGAAAACAAGTTCAAGTAAGATTTCCACTCGAAATAAGATTGTTATAGTTATAGAAATTGAATCAAAGTTTGAATATGAGAATTACCTTGTATTAGAAAGATATCTTACTGTAAATAAGAAAGATTTCTTGAGGTTGGATGATCACTTTACAAGATTGGAAGTAAGCTAGCAAACTTGGAAGTATTCTTGATTTTATGAAACTAGAACTTATAGAATTTATAAAGAACACTTAGAACTTGAAGATAGAACTTGAGAGAGATCAATTAGATGAAGAAAATTGAAGAATGAAAGCATTTGTAGGTGTTTTTGGTCGTTGGTATATGGATTAGATATAAAGGATGTGTAATTTTGTTTACATGTAAATAAGTCATGAATGATTACTAATGTTTTTGTAATTTTATGAGATATTTCATGCTAGTTGCCAAATGATGGTTCCCACATGTGTTAGGTGACTCACATGGGCTGCTAAGAGCTGATCATTGGAGTGTATATACCAATAGTATATACATCTAAAAGCTGTGTATTGTACGAGTACGAATACGGGTGCATACGAGTAGAATTATTGATGAAACTGAACGAGGATGTAATTGTAAGCATTTTTGTTATGTAGAAGTATTTTGATAAGTGTCTTGAAGTCTTTTAAAAGTGTATGAATACATATTAAAACACTACATGTATATACATTTTAACTGAGTCGTTAAATCATCGTTAGTCGTTACATGTAAATGTTGTTTTGAAACCTTTAGGTTAACGATCTTGTTAAATGTTGTTAACCCATTGTTTATTATATCTAAAGAGATGTTAAATTATTACATTATCATGATATTATGATATATTAATATATCTTAGTATGATATATATACACAGTTAAATGTTGTTACAACGATAATCGTTACATATATGTCTCGTTTTGAAATCATGAAGTTAGTAGTCTTGTTTTTACATATGTAGTTCATTGTTAATACACTTAATGACATGTTTACTTATCATTTATCATGATTAAACATAGTGTATCAATATCTTAATATGATTCATATGTATTTAGTAAGACGTTGTTATAACGATAATCGTTATATATCGTTTCGAGTTTCTTAATTCAATAAACTCAATTTTATGTATATTACTCATTGTTAAAATACCTAATGAGATACTTACTTATCATAATATCATGTTAACTATATATATAATCATATATATGTCATCATATAGTTTTTACAAGTTTTAACATTCGTGAATCACCGGTCAACTTGGGTGGTCAATTGTCTACATGAAACTCATTTCAAATAATCAAGTCTTAACAAGTTTGATTGCTTAACATTTTAGAAACATTTAATCATGCAAATATAGTTTTCAATTAATATATAATTATGGAAAAGTTCGGGTCACTACAAAAAGTTTATTGTTTTTCAGGTGTTTTGAATTACGTAACTAAAAATTGGTTGAACGAATACAAGAAAATGTTTGTGTCTGTTTGGGTTGATCAACATCTCAACTTTGGAAATTACACAACCAACAGAGTAGAAAGTCAGCATGCAAAGCTAAAAAAATATTTAGAAGGTCCAAAATATAGTTTGGATAGATTTGTACGTTGTATTGATCAAATCGTACAGTCGCAACATACAGCTATAAAGGAAAGTTTGGAAAAAAAGCATCCTGGACGTTCGTTTGTTGATTTAGGTGATTAATTAGTTTAGTGTCAAACAATTGTTAGATTTTAATATATATATTTTTTTAAGTTTTGTATCTTTATTTATTCGGTGACTTATAACTTATATAATCAAACGTAAATAATAATAATAATAATGACAAATAAAAATAATAATAATAATAATAATAATAATAATAATAATAATAATTTACATGATGATATAATAATGGAATAATGATGATTATGTTTTACTTTTTTGACTTGTGGGTCTTTTTCTCTAACAATGTGGGTACATATAACTATAGCCATGTTTCCTCAAGATTTTTTTTTTTATATCGAAAAAAAATTGTTTCCTCAAAGATTTTACTTACTTACTTTCAAGGTTCATAGTTTCATATATTTATTAGGATGCTAGAGCTTTCAAAATGAGCGAGTTTGAAAAAGAAGTTAAAATGATATTTTTCTAACCACGCAAATAACATAATATTTTACATTAAGTACTTTCTAACTAATACTTGCTTAGTCCCATGAAATAGCCCCGCGAATTCGCGAGCATTAAGCTAGTAGTAGTAGTAGTAATAATAATAATAATAATAATAATAATAATAATAATAATAATAATAATAATAAACTCAGTCAATGAAAATTAACATTAACATAAAGATACACGTTAAGTTTTTTCTGTTTAAGTTAATCAAACAATTATCTCGCATTAGAAAAGTAGTAATTCGCGTAGTCAATCCACCAGGCCTAAATAACTCAATTTTCATCCATGAACTATTTGTTTAAATGGATTAGTTCAATCCCAAACTTGAGATAATGGGTGTAACCGAAAAAAAAAACTTTATAAGCATCTGTTAATGGAGTTGAATTACATTGTAGTATTTTAATATTATTTAGATATATGTAACTTGATCGAATTATTTCGTGATTACTATTGAGTATATTTGGCAAACCTAACTAGTAGCTTGTAATTGTTAGCGTGTAGCTTGTAGTTAGTATCTGTAAGTTTTTATATGTATTTAGGTGCTTATAAGGGTAGTTGAAATTGTTAAAATAAAGAGTAAAATTATAAAATGTTAGAAGATATTCTCAAACGCTAGTTCATTAACTTTTATCTTCTAGTTTTTCTCTCCCTTAAAAAGCTTTAAGTTATTATAATCAAACAGACTTTTTTACTTGATAGGAGTTTTTTTGATAAAAACTATAAAGCTAAAAACTTCTGAAAGCTAAAAAAAAAACTTGTTCTAAAACATGCCCATTGATTTTCTCAAACCACTGCATAACATATGATTGATGATATTGACACTTGAATAATTTACGTGATAACACTGGCATAGCCACCTTTATACTTGTGGTGGTCCGTGCCACCAATGGATCAGCCCAGATAATGTAAAGATTGAAAGTTAATTGAACTATTATGTTGGTAACTTATTCCTATTAACACTTTGCTACCGATCCTCTAAATTAATTACCATATGAATCTTCAAAGTTTTTTGGCCTAGTTAAACTTTTCAAAACGCAATGCAACTTGCAAACTGTTACCACCTATAATCTATCTAAATCTTCATTATTATTTACAATCTTAAACTCTATTTTCTTTTTTGCTAAACATACGAAACCCCAATATAGAAACGAAGATGTTGAAAAAATAAAACGTCGACAACTAAAAGATACAAAAAGACGAGGGACGGGACAAGGTTCGAACTTAAAAAGCTATAAATGGACTAACAAGAAAAACTATCTATAACCGAGTCTTACCCGTCAACAACACTAAACTAACCACATGGCCTATGTTGATACCTATTTCAAGCTAGAGTATAACGTCAAGCATTCACAAGTATCAGAACAGGTTTCTAGAACTGAATGTAGTGGAGATATATTACCGATTAAAGTTTACCATCGAGACAGTTACTCTGTAGACCCGGATCACAGTCTGGTTACCGTGTGGTGGCTTAATCAATCTTTTCGAACGAAATGATGGATTGGTCCGGCTAGTGTTATGCGGCTTAGTCTTTTAGTTCTAGAGTAAGAAAATATTATATGAGAGAGAAAGTGTTCTCTATCACAAATCCAGTTGTTGTAAAGTGATGACTCATGTGGTCTATTTTAGGTGTGAGAGCTCCTGAATGTGTGAAGGTACACGTGTCTTTTTATTAGTGGTTACTTTATGCTAAAAGTTCGTAACTGAACTTGAGCTTTATGTTGACGTGGCATGTGTGCTGCTCACATGCTTCTTATTTAGATATTTAGGGCCTATACATTGATGCGGCCTGCAAAGCTTATGCAAGACGTTGGGCGGCTCAAAATACCATTTACTTTATCATAATTATCATGATAATGTAACAATTTAACATCTCTTTAAATATAATAAACAATGGGTTAACAACATTTAACAAGATCGTTAACCTAAAGGTTTTAAAACAACATTTACATGTAACGACTAACGATGACTTAACGACTCAGTTAAAATGTATTTACATGTAGTGTTTTAATATGTATTTACACACTTTCGAAAGACTTCAAGACACTTATCAAAGTACTTCTACTTAACAAAAATGCTTACAATTACATCCTCGTTCAGTTTCATCAACAATTCTACTCGTATGCACCCGTATTCGTACTCGTACAATACACAGCTTTTAGATGTATGTACTATTGGTATATAAACTCTTATGATTAGCTATTAGTAGCCCATTTGAGTCACCTAACACATGTGGGAACCATCATTTGGCAACCAGCATGAAATATCTCATAAAATTACAAAAATATTAGTAATCATTCATGACTTATTTACATGTAAACAAAATTACACATCCTTTATATCTAATCCATATAACAAAAACCAAAAACACCTACAAACACTTTCATTCTTTAATTTTCTTCATCTAATTGATCTCTCTCAAGTTCTATCTTCATGTTCTAAGTGTTCTTCATAAATTCTATAAGTTCTAGTTTCATAAAATCAAGAATACTTCCAAGTTTGCTAGCTTACTTCCAATCTTGTAAAATGATCATCCAAGCTCAAGAAATCTTTCTTATTTACAGTAAGATATCTTTCTAATACAAGGTAATACTCATATTCAAAATTTGATTCAATTTCTATAACTATAACAATCTTATTTCGAGTGGAAATCTTACTTGAACTTGTTTTCGTGTCATGATTTTGCTTCAAGAACTTTCAAGCCATCCAAGGATCCTTTGAAGCTAAATCTATTTTTCTCATTTCCAGTAGATTTATCTACAAAACCTGAGGTAGTAATGATGTTCATAACATCATTCGATTCATATATATAAAACTACCTTATTCGAAGGTTTAAACGTGTAATCACTAGAACATAGTTTAGTTAATTCTAAACTTGTTCGCAAACAAAAGTTAATCCTTCTGACTTGACTTTTAAAATCAACTAAACACATGTTATATATCTATATGATATGCTAACTTAATGATTTAAAACCTGAAAACACTAAAAACACCGTAAAACCGGATATACGCCGTCGTAGTAACACCGCGGGCTGTTTTGGGTTTGATAATTAAAAACTATGATAAACTTTGATTTAAAAGTTTTTCTTCTGGGAAAATGATTTTTCTTATGAACATGAAACTATATCCAAAAATTATGGTTAAACTCAAAGTGGAAGTATGTTTTTCAAAATGGATATCAAGACGTCGTTCTTTCGACTGAAATGACTACCTCTTACAAAAATAACTTGTAACTTATATTTTCGACTCTAAACCTATACTTTTTCTATTTATATTCATAAAATAGACTTCAATATGAAACCAGAGTAATTTGATTCACTCAAAACAGATTTAAAACGAAGAAGTTATGGGTAAAACAAGATTGGATATTTTTTGATTGTTGTAGCTACGGGAAATATTGTAACAATTCTCTTCAAATCATATCTTAGCTAACTTATATTGTATTATATATGTATTCTAATATATTATGTAATCTTGGGGTACCATAGACACGTATGCAAATGTTTTGACATATCATATCGACCCATATATATATATTATTTGGAACAACCATAGACACTCTATATGCAGTAATGTTGGAGTTAACTATACATGGTTGAGGTTGATTCAAAAAATATATATACTTTGAGTTGTGATCTAGCCTGAGACGTGTATACACTGGGTCGTGGATTGGGTCAAGATAATATATATCAATTTATTTCTGTACATCTAACTATGGACAACTAGTTGTAGGTTACTAACGAGGACAGCTGACTTAATAAACTTAAAACATTAAAACGTATTAAAAATGTTGTAAATATATTTTGAACATACTTTGATATATATGTACATATTTGTTATAGGTTCGTGAATCGACCAGTCGCCAAGTTTTACTTCCCGACGAAGTAAAAATCTGTGAAAGTGAGTTATAGTCCCACTTTTAAAATCTAATATTTTGAGATGAGAATACATGCAGTTTTATAAATGATTTACAAAATAGACACAAGTACATGAAACTACTTTCTATGGTTGAACGATCGAAGTCGAATATGCCCCTTTTACTTGGTAACCTAAGAATTTGTAAACCAGTTTACTAATTGACGCGAATCCTAAAGATAGATCTATTGGGCTCAACAAACCCCATCCGTTGTAGCGGATGCTTTAGTACTTCGATGTTTTTTTTATCATGTCCGATGGATGTCCCGGAATGATAGGGGATATTCTTATATGCATCTTGTTAATTTCGGTTACCAGGTGTTCATCATATGAATGATTTTTATCTCTATGTATGGGATGTGTATTGAAATATGAAATCTTGTGGTCTATTATTACGATTTGATAAATATATAGGTTAAACCTATAACTCACCAACATTTTTGTTGATGTTTAAAGCATGTTTATTCTCAGGTGATTATTAAGAGCTTTCGCTATTGCATGCTAATATATGGACAAGATTTGGAGTCAGCATGCTTGTATAATATTGTTTAAAACTGCATTCGAAATTTACTTTGTTGTAACATATTAATATTGTAAACCAATATGTATTGGTATTGTGTAAGTGTGATATTTTTAGATTATCATTTCTGATAATCTAGGTGGTGTCCTTTAAACCTTGTCGATAAAATAAATGTTATGGTTTGTTTTAAAAACGAATGCAGTCTTTGAAAAACGTCTCATATAGAGGTCAAAACCTCGCAACGAAATCAATTAATATGGAACGTTTATAATCAATTTGAACGAGACATTTCAGTTGGTATCCGAGCGTTGGTCTTAGAGAACCAGAAATTTGCATTAGTGTGTCTTATCGAGTTTGTTAGGATACATTAGTGAGTCTGGACTTCGACCGTGTTTTCTTTAAAAATGATTGCTTAACACTTTTGTTAGAAACTATATATTATTAACATGTAAATATTATGTGATATATTAACCTCTTAATGTGTTTGATATTGTGTGATAGATGTCTACCACTAGTACAAATCCCATCGACTCACCTAATAATAATGAAGAGTCGAATATACTTTGGGAAGATTCACAAATTCCCGAAGAGGAACCAGAAGAGGAGGAACCGGAAGAAGAAGAAGTTTCGGAGGAAGAAATATTGATACCTACTGTAAATCGATTAAATAAAAGAAAATCCTCAATCAACGGACCAAAGTCAATAATGGTCAATGGTGTTTCCGCCGAGGAAGCAAAATATTGGGAAGATTACCAATTTTTCGATGAATTGGATCCCGATGAGGATTCCGATGATGTTATAGAAATTACCTCGACCCAATTTAATAAAGCAAAAGAAAATAATAAGGGAAAAGGTATAAAAATAGAGAAACCTGATTCCAACCCCGATGAACTTTATATGTATCGGCAACGTCCGTATTTCTTAAATTGTAACAATAACCCGGGAACCTCTAAACCACCAGGTTTTTCTAAACCATTGTGGAAAACGATGGCTCGTATTAGAGGAAGACCATATATCCCTAGAAAATTAGGAAAACGAACCAAGTCCGAAGAAGAAGAAACCAGTGATTCAGATTAGAGGGTTGTAATCATGTTGTGTATTATATGTATTGTAGTGTGCTTGTCCTTTTATGTTCTATGTAAAAATTGCTTGTATTGTTTGTTAATTGTCTTTTACGAATCTAATCCTTGTCTATTTTACAGTATAAAAACAAAATGGACGTTAAGGGTGGACAACTGAATATTTTAGAAGACCTACCAGAGGATATGATTGAGGAAATCTTGTCTAGAGTCGGTCAGAATTCATCAGCACATTTAGTTATGGCGAAATTAACTTGTCAAACATTTCAAAGACTTTCCAGAAATGTCTTAGTTTATAAAAGACTTTCCTTTGATAGGTGGGGTATATCGCATTGGGGAGACCATAAGTTACGCCGTGTTTTCTTTAAAGCGTTAAATGCGGGGAACCCAAATGCAATTTTACGCTACGGGTTAAGAACCTATTTTGACTCAACATATCCCAACATAGGATTTCGTGAGCTAGAAAGAGCTTCTAACATGCAACATAAAGAAGCATGTTATACTTACGGGTTAGTGATGTTCGCTTCTTACCTAAGTAAGAAAAAGAACATCGGATTACAACTTTTAAATAAAACCTTCCCACAAGTGACGGATTCAGTAGTTGGGGTGAGAAACAAGGTTTTTAGATTATTACGGGGCTGTTGGACATTACGAAACCCTCATCCTTTTGATGACATTACAACATGCTGCCTAGACAATAGTCATAATGGTTACTTTCCAGAAGATCAAGGATGGGAAGTCGTCTTAGTAAAACCAGAATGCATGACTTGTTTTTGGACTTATGAATTACATGTCTTTATTTCCTTTGCTGAACAACTTGCGTATTAACTAGATTTATCTTCAAAACTGTCCTGTATCAAAGTGTACTATATTTCATGTTATATATAATATACGATGTTGTAAGTTTGAAGAATATTTATATGTGTTATATTATTATAATCAGTTTTTCATATGAAATTGTAGTAGTTGAATTGTATATTAGCTACTAAGTATGAACTTAACGGGTAGGTAGTACCCGAATTTAAACTTATAAAATGCTAATATGAAGAAAAAGCTTTTATAAATGAGTTCATATTATGCTACGAAATACTATTGACTACTCTTAATATTCTGTATGATTAACTCAATTCTTTTGGCTATTTTTGAAGGAAATGGCACCGGCGACTCGTCAGAACTTGAACATGAGTGAGGAAGACTTCCGTATTTTCCTTGCAGCAAACATAGCCGCAGTACAGGCTGCGATGCAAAATAACAATAACTCTGGATCTAGCAGTGGAACTAATTTCACAAGAAATCGTGTAGGATGCTCCTACAAAGAATTCACTGCCTACAAACCTTTGGAATTTGATGGAACCGAAGGACCAATTGGATTGAAACGGTGGACCGAGAAGGTCGAATCGGTGTTTGCCATAAGTAAGTGTAATGAAGAGGACAAAGTTAAGTACGCTACGCATACCTTCACAGGTACGGTGTTAACATGGTGGAATACCTATCTCGAGCAGGTAGGACAAGATGCTGCTTACGCTCTACCATGGTCAGCATTCAAGCAATTGATGAACGAGCAGTATCGTCCCAGAAACGAGGTCAATAAGCTCAAGGTAGAGCTTAGAGAATTACGAACGCAAGGTTTCGATATCACCACGTACGAACGACAATTCACAGAATTGTGCCTATTGTGTCCCAGAACGTTCGAAGGCGAAGAAGAGAAGATCGACGCATTTGTAAAAGGGTTATCGGAAAGAATTCAAGAAGATGTGAGTTAACACGAGCCCGCCTCCATACAAAAGGCAAGTCGAATGGCTCATAAATTAGTGAACCAGATCGAAGGAAGGATTAAAGAGCAGGCGATCGAAGAGGCTAACATGAAACAAGTCAAGAGAAGGTAGGAAGAAACCAATGACAGGAGTCACCAATACAACAACAACAATCACAACCACAATCACAATAACTATCCCAATAACCGCAACATCAATAGCAACAACAACTTCAACAAGCATCCTAACAATAACTACAATAACCGTCCCAACAACAATAACATCAACAACAACAGCAACAATAAAAATCCCAACAACAATCTCAATAACAACAATGGCAACAAAAACCAAAAACAGCCATGCCAAAGATGTGAAGAGCATCACCTGGGATTCTGCACGACATTTTGCAACAGGTGTAAAAGAAATGGTCATAGCGCGAAGAAGTGCGAAATCTACGGACCAATGCATAACAGAACTAAAGGAACAAATAATGTCGGAACCAATAACACCGCCATAGTTTGTTTTGGATGTGGAAAATCGGGCCACTTTAGTAGAAATTGCCCGAATCAGGGGAATACTAAAGGGCAGGGTCGTGGAAGAGTTCTCAATATTAATACGACAGAAGCGCAGGAAGACCCGGAGCTTGTTACGGGTACGTTTCTCATTGACAATAAATCTGCTTATGTTTTATTTGATTCGGGTGCGGATAGAAGCTATATGAGTAGAGATTTTTGTGCTAAACTAAGTTGTTCACCGACGCCCTTGGATAATAATTTTTTACTCGAATTAACAAACGGTAAATTAATTACAGCAGATAATATATGTCGGAATCGAGAAATTAAACTGGTTAGCGAAACATTTAAGATTGACTTGATACAAGTAGAGTTAGGGAGTTTTGATGTGATAATCGGTATGGACTGGTTGAAAGAAGTAAAAGCAGAGATCGTTTGTTACAAAAATGCAATTCGCATTATACGAGAAAAAGGAAAACCTTTAATGGTGTACGGAGAAAAGAGCAACGCGAAGTTAAATCTTATTAGTAATCTAAATGTACAAAAACTAATAAGAAAAGGTTGCTATGCTGTGCTAGCACACGTCGAGAAAGTCAATTACGAAGAAAAGAACATCAATGATATTCCCGTCGTAAAATAATTTCCTGATGTATTTTCGAAAGAATTACCGGGACTACCTTCACACCGATCTGTTGAATTTCAAATAGACCTTGTACCAGGAGCTGCACCAATAGCTCGTGCTCCATACAGACTCGCACCCAGCGAAATGAAGGAACTTCAGAGCCAATTACAAGAACTTTTAAAGCGTGGTTTCGTTCGACCAAGCACATCACCATGGGGAGCTCCTGTTTTGTTTGTCAAGAATAAGGATGGTACATTTAGGTTATGTATCGACTACCGAGAGTTGAACAAACTTACCATCAAGAACCGCTACCCACTACCAAGAATCGACGACTTATTTGATCAACTACAAGGCTCATCGGTTTATTCTAAGATTGATTTATGTTCTGGGTATCATCAAATGCGGGTGAAGGAGGATGATATTCCAAAGACTGCTTTTAGGACGTGTTACGGTCATTACGAGTTTATGGTTATGCCGTTTGGGTTGACTAACGCACCAGCTGTGTTCATGGACCTCATGAACCGAGTGTGTGGACCATACCTTGACAAGTTTGTGATTGTTTTCATCGATGACATATTTATTTACTCAAAGAATGACCAAGAGCATGAAGAACATTTGAGAAAAGTGCTAGAGCTGTTAAGGAAGGAAAAACTGTATGCTAAGTTTTCAAAGTGTGCATTTTGGTTGGAAGAAGTTCAATTCCTCGGTCACATAGTGAACAAAGAAGGTATTCAGGTGGATCCAGCAAAGATTGAAACCGTTGAAAAATGAAAAACCCCGAAACTCCGAAGCATATACGCCGATTTTTAGGACTAGCTGGTTACTTCAGAAGGTTCATCCAAGATTTTTCTAGAATAGCAAAACCCTTGACTGCATTAACGCATAAAGGGAGGAAATTTGAATGGAAGGATGAACAAGAGAAAGCGTTACAATTGTTAAAGAAAAAGTTAACTACGACACATATATTATCATTACCTGAAGGAAATGATGATTTTGTGATATATTGTGACGCTTCAAAGCAAGGTCTCGGTTGTGTATTAATGCAACGAACGAAGGTAATTGCTTATGCGTCTAGACAATTGAAGATTCACGAGCAGAATTATACGACGCATGATTTGGAATTAGGCGCGGTTGTTTTTGCATTAAAGACTTGGAGGCACTACTTATATGGGATCAAAAGTATTATATATACCGACAACAAAAGTCTTCAACACATATTTAATCAGAAACAACTGAACATGAGACAGCGCAGGTGGATTGAATTGTTGAATGATTACGACTTTGAGATTCGTTACCACCCGGGGAAGGCAAATGTAGTAGCCGACGCCTTGAGCAGAAAGGACAAAGAACCCATTCGAGTAAAAGCTATGAATATAATGATTCACAATAACCTTACTACTCAAATAAAGGAGGCGCAACAAGGAGTTTTAAAATAGGGAAATTTAAAGGATGAAATACCCAAAGGATCGGAGAAGCATCTTAATATTCGAGAAGACGGAACTCGACGGAACCCGGTATAGGGCTGAAAGAATTTGGGTACCAAAATTTAGAGATATGAGAGAAATGGTACTTAGAGAAGCTCATAAAACCAGATACTCAATATGCCCTGGAACGGGGAAGATGTACAAGGATCTCAAGAAACATTTTTGGTGGCCGGGTATGAAAGCCGATGTTGCTAAATACGTAGGAGAATGTTTGACGTGTTCTAAGGTCAAAACTTAGCATCAGAAACCATCAGGTCTACTTCAACAACCCGAAATCCCGGAATGGAAATGGAAAAACATTACCATGGATTTCATCACTAAATTGCCAAGGACTGCAAGTGGTTTTGATACTATTTGGGTAATAGTTGATCGTCTCACCAAATCAGCACACTTCCTGCCAATAAGAGAAGATGACAAGATGGAGAAGTTAACACGATTGTATTTGAAGGAAGTCATCTCCAGACATGGAATACCAATCTCTATTATCTCTGATAGGGATGGCAGATTTATTTCAAGATTCTGGCAGACATTACAGCAAGCATTAGGAACTCGTCTAGACATGAGCACTGCTTATCATCCACAAACTGATGGGCAGAGCGAAAGGATGATACAAACGCTTGAAGACATGCTACGAGCATGTGTTATTGATTTCGGAAACAATTGGGATCGACACCTTCCGTTAGCAGAATTTTCCTACAACAATAGCTACCATTCAAGCATTGAGATGATGCCGTTTGAAGCACTCTATGGTAGAAAGTGCAGGTCTCCGATTTGTTGAAGTGAAGTGGGGGATAGACAGATTACGGGTCCGGAGATAATACAAGAAACTACCGAGAAGATCATCCAAATTCAACAACGGTTGAAAACCGCCCAAAGTAGACAAAAGAGCTACGCTGACATTAAAAGAAAAGATATAGAATTTGAAATTGGAGAGATGGTCATGCTTAAGGTTGCACCTTGGAAAGACGTTGTTCGATTTGGTAAACGAGGGAAATTAAATCCAAGGTATATAGGACCATTAAAGATTATTGATCGTTTCGGACCAGTAGCTTACCGACTTGAATTACCACAACAACTCGCGGCTGTACATAACACTTTCCACGTCTCAAATTTGAAGAAATGTTTTGCTAAAGAAGATCTCACTATTCCGTTAGATGAAATCCAAATCAACGAAAAACATCAATTCGTCGATGAACCCGTCGAAATAATGGATCGTGAGGTTAAAAGACTTAAGCATAACAAGATACCAATTATTAAGGTTCGATGGAATGCTCATAGAGGACCTGAGTTCACCTGGGAATGAGAAGATCAGATGAAGAAGAAATACCCACACTTATTTCCAGAAGATACGTCAACACCTCCAACTGTTTAAACTTTCGGGACTAAATTTATTTAACGGGTAGGTACTGTAGTGACCCGAACTTTTCCATGTTTATATATTAAATGAAATTGTTATTTACATGATTAAGTGTTTCCAACATGTTAAGCAATCAAACTTGTTAAGACTTGATTAATTGAAATAGGTTTCATATAGACAATTGACCACCCAAGTTGACCGGTGATTCACGAACGTTAAAACTTGTAAAAACTATATGATGACATATATATGGTTATATATATAGTTAACATAATATTATGATAATTAAGTATCTCATTAGGTATTTTAACAATGAGTTATATACATAAAAATGAGACTATTGAATTAAGAAACTCGAAAACGATATATATAACGATTATCGTTATAACAACGTCTTACTAAGTACATATGAATCATATTAAGATATTGATACACTTGGTTAATTATGTTAAATATTAAGTAAATATATCATTAAGTGTATTAACAATGAACTACATATGTAACAATAAGACTACTAACTTAATGATTTCGAATCGAGACATAAAAGTAACGATTATCGTTGTAACGACATTTAACTGTATATATATCATACTAAGATATATTATATATCATAATTATCATGATAATGTAACAATTTAACATCTCTTTAAATATAATAAACAATGGGTTAACAACATTTAACAAGATCGTTAACCTAAAGGTTATAAAACAACATTTACATGTAACGACTAACGATGACTTAACGACTCAGTTAAAATGTATTTACATGTAGTGTTTTAATATGTATTCATACACTTTTGAAAGACTTCAAGACACTTATCAAAGTACTTCTACTTAACAAAAATGCTTACAATTACATCCTCGTTCAGTTTCATCAACAGTTCTACTAGTATGCAACCGTATTCGTACTCGTACAATACACAGCTTTTAGATGTATGTACTATTGGTATATACACTCCAATGATCAGCTTTTAGCAGCCCATGTGAGTCACCTAGCACATGTGAGAACCATCATTTGGCAACTAGCATGAAATATCTCATAAAATTACAAAAATATTAGTAATCATTCATGACTTATTTACATGCAAACAAAATTACACATCCTTTATATCTAATCCATATACCAACGACCAAAAACACCTATAAACACTTTCATTCTTCAATTTTCTTTATCTAATTGATCTCTCTCAAGTTTTATCTTCAAGTTCTAAGTGTTCTTCATAAATTCTATAAGTTCTAGTTTCATAAAATCAAGAATACTTTCAAGTTTGCTAGCTTACTTCCAATCTTGTAAAGTGATCATCCAACCTCAAGAAATCTTTCTTATTTATAGTAAGATATCTTTCTAATACAAGGTAATACTCATATTTAAACTTTGATTCAATTTCTATAACTATAACAATCTTATTTCGTGTGGAAATCTTACTTGAACTTGTTTTCGTGTCATGATTTTGCTTCAAGAACTTTCAAGCCATCCAAGGATCCTTTGAAGCTAGATCTATTTTTCTAATTTCTAGTAGATTTATCCACAAAACCTGAGGTAGTAATGATGTTCATAACATCATTCGATTCATATATATAAAACTACCTTATTCGAAGGTTTAAACTTGTAATCACTAGAACATAGTTTAGTTAATTCTAAACTTATTCGCAAACAAAAGTTAATCCTTCTAACTTGACTTTTAAAATCAACTAAACACATGTTATATATCTATATGATATGCTAACTTAATGATTTAAAACCTGAAAACACCAAAACACCGTAAAACATGATATACGCCGTCGTAGTAACATCGCGAGCTGTTTTGGGTTTGATAATTAAAAACTATGATAAACTTTGATTTAAAAGTTGTTCTTCTGGAAAAATGATTTTTCTTATGAACATGAAACTATATCCAAAAATCATGGTTAAACTCAAAGTGGAAGTATGTTTTTCAAAATAGTCATTAAGACGTCGTTCTTTCGACTGAAATGACTACCTCTTACAAAAACGACTTGTAACTTATATTTCCGACTATAAACCTATACTTTTTCTGTTTAGATTCATAAAATAGACTTCAATATGAAACCATAGCAATTTGATTCACTCAAAACAGATTTAAGACGAAGAAGTTATGGGTAAAACAAGATTGGATATTTTTTGATTGTTGTAGCTACGGTAAATATTGTAACAATTCTATACAAATCATATCTTAGCTAACTTATATTGTATTATACATGTATTCTAATATATTATGTAATCTTGGGATACCATAGACACGTATGCAAATGTTTTGACATATCATATTGACCCATCTATATATATTATTTGGAACAACCATAGACACTCTATATGCAGTAATGTTGGAGTTAGCTATACAGGGCTGAGTTTGATTCCAAAAATATATATACTTTGAGTTGTGATCTAGCCTGAGACGTGTATACACTGGGTCGTGGATTGGGTCAAGATAATATATATCAATTTATTTCTGTACATCTAACTATGGACAACTAGTTGTAGGTTACTAACGAGGACAGCTGACTTAATAAACTTAAAACATTAAAATGTATTAAAAATGTTGTAAATATATTTTGAACATACTTTGATATATATGTACATATTTGTTATATGTTCATGAATCGACCAGTCGCCAAGTTTTACTTCCCGACGAAGTAAAAATCTGTGAAAGTGAGTTATAGTCCCACTTTTAAAATCTAATATTTTGGGATGAGAATACATGCAGTTTTATAAATGATTTACAAAATAGACACAAGTACATGAAACTACTTTCTATGGTTGAACGATCGAAGTCGAATATGCTCCTTTTACTTGGTAGCCTAAGAATTAGTAAACCGATCTACTAATTGACGCGAATCCTAAAGATAGATCTATTGGGCTCAAAAAACCCCATCCGTTGTAGCGGATGCTTTAGTACTTCGATGTTGTTTTTATCATGTCTGATGGATGTCCCGGAATGATAGGGGATATTCTTATATGCATCTTGTTAATGTCGGTTACCAAGTGTTCATCATATGAATGATTTTTATCTCTATATATGGGATGTGTATTGAAATATGAAATCTTGTGGTCTATTATTACGATTTGATAAATATATAGGTTAAACCTATAACTCACCAACACTTTTGTTGACGTTTAAAACATGTTTATTCTCAGGTGATTATTAAGAGCTTCCGCTGTTGCATGCTAATATATGGACAAGATTTGGAGTCAGCATGCTTGTATAATATTGTTTAAAACTGCATTCGAAATTTACTTTGTTGTAACATATTAATATTGTAAACCAATATGTATTGGTAGTGTGTAAGTGTGATATTTTTAGATTATCATTTCTGATAATCTAGGTGGTGTCCTTTAAACCTTGTCGATAAAATAAAGGTTATGGTTTATTTTAAAAACGAATGCAGTCTTTGAAAAACGTCTCATATAGAGGTCAAAACCTCGCAACGAAATCAATTAATATGGAACGTTTATAATCATTATGAACGGGACATTTCATCGACCACCCCTATACCATAAATGAGATTTAGCTACGTTCAGTTTCAAACCCGAGAACCTGTAAAAGTCATTAAAAATATTAGTTGTGTTAGACAACGACTCTCTGTTCCAATCCGACAATATTGCCGCGTCGTCAGCATAAAGCAAGTGAGAAATCTTGACACCGCTGTGACGATCGCTCCAAATCCATATGGACGAACACGTCATTCATTGATTTCATTGCGAGGTATTTGACCTCTATATGATACGTTTTGTAAACATTGCATTCTTTTGAAAAGGCACACCATAAATGAATATTTAAATCAAAGGTTTTCGACATCTGATGATTTCTACATATAGACAATCACCATAAATAATAGTTTACAACATCATTTCTGTTGACAATGCAGTCAAAATAAGATACATGGTGATGATTTGGTAAATGCAACGTCTCCTTGAAAAATATGTCATGCAAGACTCCATGCACATAGCTTGTTTAACATCTAAGCAAACAGCGGAAGACTTCTAGGAAACCTGAGAATAAACATGCTAACAAGTGTCAACACAAAGGTTGGTGAGTTCATAGTTTTAATGTTGCTCATAATCTGTATATAAAGGTGGATCACAAGATTTCAGTTGTTTAATCCAGAAACGTTTATCAATAGATTCTACATAACAGAGCACCCTGGTAACTAAACTTTAACGCTTATATAATTTGTACCCTTTGTATAATCATCTTAATAATACACGTAAACCAACGTGTACGCTTCTCAAATAGCATACGTCCGTTAAAAGGCTAGCGCTCTAGCTCGGACGGGGATGTCAAGCCCTATGGATCCATATACTACTACTCGCGTCCACCAGTTCTTATAACTGGCAGTTACTAGTTACCAAAGCTAAGGGATTTTCGGTTCAAACTCGGTGTAGAATTTAGTATGTACTTGTATCCATTGCGTTTAAAATAAAGTGCATGTATTCTCAGCCCAAAAATATAGATTGCAAAAGCAATTAAAAAGGGAGCATATGAAACTCACTCAAATCAGTTTATAAAGCATTTGCATGTATTCTCAGCCCAAAAATGTAGAGAGTAAAAGGGATCTTATGAAACTCACACAAAATCAGTTTTAGTATTTGTATCCATTTAGTAAAACAGTTTATAAAACTGCGCATGTATTCTCATCCCAAAAATATATGTAAAAAGGGATCAAATGAACTCACTATTTAATATTGATATACAATATTGTAGAAAAGCACGTAGACGCATCGGAGATGATAAACACGAGGTTTGATTCACAAAAATACCCTCGAACATTACCCATAATTTCCTTGGCAATAACCCATATTTTCCTTAGCTCTAGCTCGCTTGGAAACACGTTTTGAAAATTACTTGGACAGCACTCCGTCGTAATATTTTATGTACATTATTATTTTTGTATCGCAAAAATAATAACATTAATAATAAAAATAATAAGATTAATAATAATCTTAATAATAATAATAATAATAATAATAATAATAATAATAATAATAATAATAATAATAATAATAATAATAATAATAATAATAATAATAATAATAAATAATATTACGGAGTATATCTATATTTGTGTATGTGTGTGATTATCTCGAGCAAAAAAACTGCAATTTATAGAACCTGGCCTGAAATCTGGAGTCATGCGACTCGCATGGAAATGGCCTTCTAGCCATGCGACTCGCATGAGGACCAGGGACAGCTCACATTGTTTTGTATTTTAGTTTGTCGACATATTTAAATATAATATATATTATATTTAATTTATATAATTATTTATATATTATATTATATTTACGTGCATAGTTAACTTGTAACTTTTGTTCCGATAAGTCGTACGTTGTTACTTGACTTATGTCCCGGTTCCGGTTTCTCGAATGTCCTTTCGTACGCTGAGAAAACTTGCATTTTACATTTCGTGACTCGTACCTTTGTTAAAATATAGCCTTAAATTATTCCTAAACTATACCACTCAAAGTATATCTTAAACTTTCGAGTATTTTGGTCATTTACTTCTATAAATCATCGTCTCACTATTTGTTAAAATACATTTTTAAAATAGTGGTTTACTGTAGCAAAGTCAATTTTTACTGTAGCAATTCACTGTAGCAAAGTCAATTTTACTGTAGCAAATAGTGATTTTCGAAAATACTGTAGCATTTTGGGTACTGTAGCAATTTGAAAATACTTTATCAAATTAGTGTTTTACTGGTTCATCTTAAACGTTTTAGTTAACTTATCTAAATATCAATCAAATCAATAATCGAATGTTACTATCGTTTACTAAATAACTTGAAATCATATATATTCAATTAGATATATAAACCAATAAGTTTAATGTACGGTATTATGCAATGAAAACTTTGTTACGTTTTCAAGTTATAGTATATATATGTATCTATTTACATATAATTGTTCGCGAATCGTTGAGAAAATCGAAGGGTACTTGAATAGTTCAAAAATTTTGAGATTCAGTTTTACAGACTTTGTTTATCGTGTCGAAATCATTAATCCTTTAAAGATTAAGTTTAAATTTAGTCGCAAATTTTCGGGTCATTACAGTACCTACCCGTTAAAGAAATTTCGTCCCGAAATTTGGTGAAGGAAAGTTTAATAACGTAGATCAGGATATTCTTGTATCAAAGAATATGATATAGTTTGAATTCTCATCATGAATTCGTTTGTTCATAAAATCCTCATCAAAAGGATATAATAGAATGAAATGTTTTGTATACCTTAAATTAGTCGAGTTTCGTTTATGAATAGCGTGAGTTAAATAAATAACAAGTTTTTCACCTATGTGTAAATATGGATAAAACAATTCGATTACACGGATAGTATGAGTGAAATTATCACAAAATAGTGAAATGAGGTAATTAAAGCTTCGTCTTATCGTTTGACGTAGTCAGAGTTGATTTCTGGAATTTAGGGAATAGAAAATCTTCATAATCTAAATAAGATTTCATTCTTCGGAATTTGCGGAAATTAGGATTTTCTTTGATTAAATGTGTAATCTGCCTCGATTGCTATGTCTGATATTTCGCTTTAAATTAACCTCTTCCGTCTCATTATTTTCACCATCCCTACTTTCTTCCCCAATTAATACATTCAAAAGATTGTGAAAATGCTCAATCCAGTTCTGGTTCTTGACCTAATATTGACGTTTGCCACAATCATCCTTCTTTTCCAGCTCCCACCAGAAGAATCTGTTTATTTCTATTATGCTCTAGGGATTGTTGTATTTATCATTCTCCCGTGTCTTTATCTTGCTATTCGCATAGACATACATGGTTTATGATCTTTCTTGTTTGCTGTGATGTATACTCCTGTTCATATTCCGAAGTTCCAGGTTTTTGTTTTCTCTTCCCGACCTCAAGTCAAGCGAATAATGGTCCAGAATTCGTAGGTATGAATTTCAGAATAAACATAATTAATGTTCTAAGAAAGAAATGGTAATGGCACAATCTGACTTGTCAAATTACCAGAATATCCGAAAAAGACCGAATCATCAAGAAATATATTTTCTTGATATATTTGGAGATTATATAGAATGAAAGAGTTATGTAACATGGTTTATGATGAGGGTGTGATCTGTGAACCTTTGTCACGTTCCATTAGAAACTCAACATGACTTACTGTAATATAATCACGTTGATCAAGTGTCATTATATTATACTAATTCATGCTTCAGTTCCCAACATTACTTCAAAACATTTATATTTTAAACTTGAAAGTTTCAGAATTTAGAAACTAAAATAGTTTCTTTTATGGTGTAACACAGATATCGTAAAGAGAAAATTGATTTTCGATAAGAATGATTATGAAATTATCTCCAAAAATATGGAGGATATTTATAATGAAAGATACGATGATATCTTAGAATTTCTAGTATCAGAGGATGATGAAGAATATTGTCCGCAAGGGTTTAGATTCGGAAGCAAGGTATTCGTTAATGGCTTCAATAGATACTGAATCATTTGGATTCTTTGAAGACAGGTTTCGTCCTTGTGATTTATCCACAGCCTCTTTCATATTTTGCTCAATCCGTTTTCCAGTTCCAAACTTTCTCTTTTTCTCACCTTTACCACTATACTATTCTTTATCATCAAACGTTTGACTGTTAAGGTCGTTTACAGTTTTTGCTGCTTCATCAACATTTTTCCAAAATTCGGAGAACTAGTTTCGTAGTTTGGGGTGTTTTTCGGAAACTTCACATTCAAAGTATGTAAGTCCAAGAGGTAGATGTTATATGTACACATATAACTGTTGGCGTAGACGTGCTACAAGATTTCAAAATACTGATTGCTAATTCCTGATAGTTGGTATGGTAATTGCCGTTACAAGATGTGGATGAGTACATGATACGGTTTCAATGAGTATAAGGATTTTTCGGAAGGTCAAAGATCAATGAAGTTGTTGGTAAATTTACTGCTAATGTGGTGGAACATGAAAGGTTCCCCAGTAACAAAAACGTATATGCCAAAGTTACAAGTCTGAAAGGTCGTCGTTGACTGGTTGAACGGTTGATAATACTGGATACTTTTGGAAAGGAATTGCAAGGTTATTTTCAGTAATAACAATGCTAAAGGATCTTTCACATTTTTGAAGTCAAAGTATAGCTTTGAAAGATGTAGAGATCTAAGAATGATGTCACCCGTTAAATCTTGACTTGGATTCTGATCCGTCAATATCAGAATATGTAATTGAATTTGTATGAAAACGATTGTATATCGCTGTGAGCATAATTAATAATTTTTGAATCAAAGTTGAAGAATGTACAGTGTAACATATTAATTGTGAACATATATATTCCCGAGTATTACCTACCCGTTAAAGATTTCACAATTAATATTTTGTACAAAAGAATTTTCATTACAGTCTTTATGAAAATATATGTATGTATATTTCTTCAGATGTAATACAGATTTAATGAGTTAATATCATATTAAGCTCATTTGATTTTTGACTTGAATTAGAAATGAATAATCTCTAAAACATTAAAGATTTAATAATCTTTACGGAGTATTTCACTAATAAAATCAATACTTCATTATTTATTCTTATTGATATTCCTTGGTGAAGGGTGTTGATATTCGTGGAATTCTTGCAAACTTTGCAAGGTGCAAATGATGTTTTCTAGAAAGTTTCGAGTGCATCGAAGATGAAAGTGTAAAATCAACCATGTTATTGAATAATACACTTGGTTTATTATGAAATGAAATTCATTGAATTGAAACAGAGATTGTAGTTATCGATGATTAAGCCGTTAATGAAGGATGTACATCATTGCATATTAGTAATATGAACTAACCGAGTAGTACCTATCAGTTAAGATTCACACGTAATAGCTTAGTACGAAAATATTTATTTTGATTTCAAAATTCATATATATTAAATATACATAAAATTTCTTCAGGGGAAATGAGTTAATACTTCATCGGTTATTGTTGCTGGTATTTCTTGGTAACTACGGTGCGTATGACGTTGATGCTCGTGGAACAGATTGTGAAGTTGAGGTTTGCGATGCGGATGTTGTTGGTGGTGGTAATGGTACTTTTGGTGTTGTTGTCGGTGGTACTGTTGATGTCGGTGATGCTGCTGGTGCTTGTAACCTTTGCACCATATTCTCCAAAGCCACTACCCGAGCGCGAAGCTCGTTGACTTCTTCTACTACACCGGGATGATTGTCGATTTGGACGAGCGGACGAATAAGATTTAGAATGTGAGATAGTATATAATCATGACTAGATACTCTGGAAATGAGAGAGAAAATGGTATTACGAACAGGTTCGTCGGTAAGTGCTTCAGGTTCTTCGCCAAGAGGGCAATGTGGTGGATGGAAGGGATCGCCTTCTTCTTGTCTCCAATAATTAAGTAGGCTACGAACCCATCCCCAATTCATCCAGAATAGATGATGGCTAATTGGTTGATCCATTCCAGTTACACTTTCTTCAGAGTTCAGGAGAATATCCATATCGGAATAGCTGTCGGAATTTAAGGAATTTGAACTAGATACGGGATCCATTTTGTATAATTAGATAGATGATTTTTGATATGAAATAGATTATAGAATTTAGTTTGGTATTCTTCAATACATAATTTACATATGTATATATAATACCAAATTCCATAAATCACGGAGAAATTTTCGGAAGATGTCAGGAAAAGTTTACAGTAACAGATACGCTAAGATATGAATTTTTGTCTATACACTATTTATGCAATCAATGCAGTAAAACGTGTCTAGACTTAAGAATGATGAGCATGTAATTTTCGACAAAAATGATAAACAAAACTTTTAACATGCAGACACAGTCGAAGTCCAGACTTACTAATGCATCTTAACAACTATCAGTTAGACACATTCATGCAAGACCTGGTTCGCTAGGACCAACGCTCTGATACCAACTGTGACGATCGCTCCAAATCCATATGGACGAACACGTCATTCATTGATTTCATTGCGAGGTATTTGACCTCTATATGATACGTTTTGTAAACATTGCATTCTTTTGAAAAGGCACACCATAAATGAATATTTAAATCAAAGGTTTTCGACATCTGATGATTTCTACATATAGACAATCACCATAAATAATAGTTTACAACATCATTTCTGTTGACAATGCAGTCAAAATAAGATACATGGTGATGATTTGGTAAATGCAACGTCTCCTTGAAAAATATGTCATGCAAGACTCCATGCACATAGCTTGTTTAACATCTAAGCAAACAGCGGAAGACTTCTAGGAAACCTGAGAATAAACATGCTAACAAGTGTCAACACAAAGGTTGGTGAGTTCATAGTTTTAATGTTGCTCATAATCTGTATATAAAGGTGGATCACAAGATTTCAGTTGTTTAATCCAGAAACGTTTATCAATAGATTCTACATAACAGAGCACCCTGGTAACTAAACTTTAACGCTTATATAATTTGTACCCTTTGTATAATCATCTTAGTAATACACGCAAACCAACGTGTACGCTTCTCAAATAGCATACGTCCGTTAAAAGGCTAGCGCTCTAGCTCGGACGGGGATGTCAAGCCCTATGGATCCATATACTACTACTCGCGTCCACCAGTTCTTATAACTGGCAGTTACTAGTTACCAAAGCTAAGGGATTTTCGGTTCAAACTCGGTGTAGAATTTAGTATGTACTTGTATCCATTGCGTTTAAAATAAAGTGCATGTATTCTCAGCCCAAAAATATAGATTGCAAAAGCAATTAAAAAGGGAGCATATGAAACTCACTCAAATCAGTTTATAAAGCATTTGCATGTATTCTCAGCCCAAAAATGTAGAGAGTAAAAGGGATCTTATGAAACTCACACAAAATCAGTTTTAGTATTTGTATCCATTTAGTAAAACAGTTTATAAAACTGCGCATGTATTCTCATCCCAAAAATATATGTAAAAAGGGATCAAATGAACTCACTATTTAATATTGATATACAATATTGTAGAAAAGCACGTAGACGCATCGGAGATGATAAACACGAGGTTTGATTCACAAAAATACCCTCGAACATTACCCATAATTTCCTTGGCAATAACCCATATTTTCCTTAGCTCTAGCTCGCTTGGAAACACGTTTTGAAAATTACTTGGACAGCACTCCGTCGTAATATTTTATGTACATTATTATTTTTGTATCGCAAAAATAATAACATTAATAATAAAAATAATAAGATTAATAATAATCTTATTAATAATAATAATAATAATAATAATAATAATAATAATAATAATAATAATAATAATAATAATAATAATAATAATAATAATAATAATAATAAATAATATTACGGAGTATATCTATATTTGTGTATGTGTGTGATTATCTCGAGCAAAAAAACTGCAATTTATAGAACCTGGCCTGAAATCTGGAGTCATGCGACTCGCATGGAAATGGCCTTCTAGCCATGCGACTCGCATGAGGACCAGGGACAGCTCACATTGTTTTGTATTTTAGTTTGTCGACATATTTAAATATAATATATATTATATTTAATTTATATAATTATTTATATATTATATTATATTTACGTGCATAGTTAACTTGTAACTTTTGTTCCGATAAGTCGTACGTTGTTACTTGACTTATGTCCCGGTTCCGGTTTCTCGAATGTCCTTTCGTACGCTGAGAAAACTTGCATTTTACATTTCGTGACTCGTACCTTTGTTAAAATATAGCCTTAAATTATTCCTAAACTATACCACTCAAAGTATATCTTAAACTTTCGAGTATTTTGGTCATTTACTTCTATAAATCATCGTCTCACTATTTGTTAAAATACATTTTTAAAATAGTGGTTTACTGTAGCAAAGTCAATTTTTACTGTAGCAATTCACTGTAGCAAAGTCAATTTTACTGTAGCAAATAGTGATTTTCGAAAATACTGTAGCATTTTGGGTACTGTAGCAATTTGAAAATACTTTATCAAATTAGTGTTTTACTGGTTCATCTTAAACGTTTTAGTTAACTTATCTAAATATCAATCAAATCAATAATCGAATGTTACTATCGTTTACTAAATAACTTGAAATCATATATATTCAATTAGATATATAAACCAATAAGTTTAATGTACGGTATTATGCAATGAAAACTTTGTTACGTTTTCAAGTTATAGTATATATATGTATCTATTTACATATAATTGTTCGCGAATCGTTGAGAAAATCGAAGGGTACTTGAATAGTTCAAAAATTTTGAGATTCAGTTTTACAGACTTTGTTTATCGTGTCGAAATCATTAATCCTTTAAAGATTAAGTTTAAATTTAGTCGCAAATTTTCGGGTCATTACAACCGCCTTCATTATCACCGATCCGCACACCACATATGTCACCTATCTCAACCCTTTCTTTCAACAAGATGTTAAGTCCTTCCATAACAATGACGAACAAGAAAGGACTTAACGGGTCACCCTGTCGAAGACCACGATACAACTTAACCTCTCCTGTTGGGCTGCCGTTAACTAGAATTGAGGTTCTAGCATTGCATAGACACATACGCACCCAATCTCTCCAATTATTCCCGAATTCGAGAATAGATAACATATAATCCAGAAACCCCCACCGAACCGAGTCGTAGGCCATCTCAAAATCCACTTTGAATATCATCAGTTGTTTTTTCTTCTTCTTATACCAACTAATCAATTCGCTAACAATTAACGGTCCATCTAAAATCTGCCTTTTTTTATGTATGCCGATTGTTCCCCACTTATCACTTTATCTATCACTTTTGCCATCCGATTTGCGAGCAGTTTAGTAATGACTTTATATTGCACACCTATTAACGAAATCGGACGATAGTCCTAGATACATGTCGGTTTAGGAACTTTCGGAATCAACATTATGAATGCTGAGCTCGAACCCTTCGATAAAACTTAGTTCTCGAAAGCTTCCCGAATAGATTTCACCAAGTCATCTTTTATGTGAACCCAATACCTTTTAATGAAGAAGAATGTGAACCCATCTGGACCCGGCGATTTGTCATTACCGCAATCCCACACCGCGTTTCTGATTTCGTCCTCCAAAACCTCTCTTTGGGTCTCAACGTTATCTTCATTAGATAAGACCCTGCTCGCTGTTAACTGTGAGATGACATCACATCACCGATCCTCCTTGAATTTTGATGCGAAAAATTCTTTAAAAGCGTTCTTTATAATCAAAGGATCCGTAACCCATACACTATTTAAAGACAGCCCTTGAATCATTTGTCTGCTCCTTTTGTGCTTAAGAATACCGTGAAAAAACTTTGAGTTTTCATCCCCCTTGATATTCCACTTAATCTTTGCCTTTTGCATTACATCTAGTTCTTCCCAAGTCTGTATTTGTGCAACTCGACAACCAGGTTGTTACGTTCCTGAAGTTCACTATCAGTTACAGTTTGAGTATCAATTTTATACTCAATAGCATTAATTTTTCAGCAACCAACTTGCTTCTGGATTTAGAGGTCACCCGAAAATCAGCCACCCAAGACTTAATGTTACACTTGAGATCCTTGAGCTTCTCATGGAAGCTGTTAAAATTAGAATACGTTTGAGATTGAACCACCCCTTTCACCACAACATCAAACCCTTCTACCGACATTCAGGAGTGAAAAAACTTCAGGTATGAAAAACACATCACCCACATTATGTGATACAAGAACCCGATCAATGCAACTCATCTTCGTCACCGCCTTATTCATCCAAGTAAATCGATGACCACCCAATGGTATCTCGATTAACCCGGCATTATTAATAAACGTGTTGAATTTGTGTGCTTCCTTTTGATTGAAAACAGACTCGAATCAATCCGCCTCGCATCTGACTTCGTTCATATCACCGAATAACACGTACTCTCCTTGATTACCCGATATAAAATCCAACAGGCGATCCCCCAACCGAACCTTATCATACGTCGGTTGTGGACCATAAATGTTAACCATAAAAAAGTCAAGTGTGGAGTTCACCCATTTCCCTTTAACAATCACAAAATTCGTATCACACCAAACTTGATATTTTACAAAATAACTCGGATCCCATACAAAGATTATGCCTCCGGAGAAACCCCGTGAAAGAGAGCAAGCATAATCGAAGGCATAATTCCCCCACATAGATTTAATCCGAAATAACTCGGGCTTAGACATCTTGGACTCTCGAATACCTAAAAAGTGCACGTTGTGTGCGAAGCACATCTCCTTCACCCATACCCTTTTTTTCCTCTTCTTGCATCCCCTTATGTTGACCGATAATAACTTCATTAGTCCACCATTAGAATCCCCACTGAAGAAATCAACCTTGCCTGAGCCCGCACTTTTGATCCTTCATTACACCCATCAAACTCAAATTTATTAATTTTTACCTCCTGCCAAGATTTAAACATAGATTCCGGTGCTCTTGTGTCGTTTTCATTATAACCTTTGGATCGAGTGGAGCTCCTAGTTACTGTGTCATCAGCCTTATTTTGGTGATTGTCAACCTTAATGTTGTCCTCCATTTCCTGTTCCACTTCATTCACCTTGACAAAAGGATTATAATTTTCAGTAGGAACTGATGACATATCATCGTCCGATTCCTCATGATTCTCTTCTTCTAAACTTGTTGACCACGCACGAATCTCGTATACGAACACTTCAAAATCCACACCATTAATACCAATCGTTAAACCTTCGTTGATGAAATTATTGTCTCTGGTAGCAATATACACCCGACCCAAACTCATCACATCTCTACATTCCTGATCAAAGAACACAAATTTCCCGAACATATTTGCTACTTTCTTGAATAAAGACGAATTCTAAGCACAAAGGGGCATGCCCGAAATCTCAATCCATACAAGTCTTTCATCTACCACAAAGTTTTTGGTTATCGGTTTAATACACAAGTACAAAGATCTTAGCGTGTAGTTGACTTTGAATGCCGCACAAGCGTCAACTGAAGGGAACATAAACCATAACCAGTACCCACCCACATGTTGTATAATTACATCATCAAAACCTTCCTCTTTACATACAGTTCGGATACTTACCAATGATTGCACATCTTTGAGCTTCACTAAAACCGATTCCACGGGATTAGCCATCTGTACCAAGTCCTGCCCCTCCAACATCAAATGTTTTTTGTTCACAGAACCAGATCCATGTGATTGATTACCATTGCCGGATAAAACATTTGCATACGAACCCGTGTCTCTCAAATAAGAATCAGCGTGTGCACATTTTAGATTACCTATTCCAGGAAACATACCATTATCTAATTTGAAGTTTTTTGCCACTGGTGTCTCCATCTTCTCTATAATCGTACCTCGACTGAATCTAGCTACCGAGGCGAAAAGTTTAAGGCCGTCGACCCTAATCGAGGACAACACTTTTGCGAAGGCTTCTGGATCCTTGATTTCCTTGAATCTCACAAACCCAAAACGCTGACCTAGATTCGAGCGTTTGAACGCTACATAGGAATCGTCAATTATTCCATATGACTGACATAAATTCCATCATCCCCGACGATCCATTCGTTCTGGTAAATTCGAGACAAAGAACGTCGTAGAAACAGACGAATCGCGCGAATAAGGATTTGGGATCGATTTATTGATGCCTTTACGAACCTTATAACACCAACCGTCCTCTTCCTTGCGAAGATATCATCTCCCTCCCATCTTCCCGCCCACGGCGTTGCCGGAAAGCTAACCGTCAGATCCGAAAATGCAGAATAGAAAATATCGCCCTCTATTGATGAGTAAGTTTGTTTGTTCACAGCATATTTTATAATAAATGGAGATAGAAATAGCTATAAGATAATCTAATTTAATTGCATAATATTTTTTAATTACGATTTTTGTAGCAGCGGATCATTTATTTCAACGACCCTCATCATTTGCACGTAACATACAGGTTCGGGCGGAAACCCGAACTCGATCGACGGTACCCGGGAACACATGTCCGGGTAGATTTGTGTGAACGGATCCAGTAAAACTTCTCAGACAGATTTATTTTAATGAGACACATTCTATCACGAAAAGATTTAAATTGGTGACCTCAACCCAGACATCCCACGTATTATGGGGGATGAACTTGGAAAATAATTATGTGTGCAAAGAATCGAACCCGCATGTCCTCTGTGGGAAGAATACGTCAATCCACTACACCACAGCCACAAGTTCAATTTAATTGCATAAGTTTGAATAAAAATATTCGTAATTTTGTATAATCTAATAACAATGGCATCTTAGAGGGTGTACATAGGCTTCAAAATTTTTGAAGGACTCAATATTTTAAAGAAAAACCTTTATATATACATATACATGTTCTATTAAAATGAGATCAAATACATATTTTATTTTGAGTTAAATAATTATTGACCTAAAATAATTAAATATTTTGTTGGACTAATTTAATACCTAGTATATTAAAGGTCCATGAAATAGAGGTAAGAATGCTTAAATTAAATTCGGAGTAGTTCAATATTTTTTTTTTTTTTTGAAAGGCAAGTTTGCATCAGTCCGGACCGAAGCCTAGTCATCATTTGCACACACACACGCGCTTTCGGGCAGGAAACCCGAACCACACTCTGAGGATCCGACCCTTAAACCATCCCGAGGGGCAGGCGGGCCGGATCTTAGTCCCGGAGCGGGTCGGTAAAACCTTCCCTTTGGGCCACCCTCAAGGAATAATGTTTCAATTCCTAGAGCGGGTGACGAGGTTCGAACCCGAGACCTCTAGCCCTGCGAGTTCACAAGTGTAACCGCGGTACTATTGAAGCAATGCTTCGTTGGTAATATTTTTATTTTACATAACTAAACGATTGATCTTTTTTATTAGCATAATGATTTGATAACAATTAAGAATAAAAGACTTTTATAAAGTTGTTTAGACCCCTTTTTATTTATAATGATCATGATCATTGTTTAGTAGTACTAGCTTATTACATGTATTGAAAATTTTCAACGTTTACAAGAGTTTATTTTTGACTTTTTGAGTCTCGCACAGAACCTTATAAATTAATAAGAAGACCCTGCCTAATAAGCTAAAAGCCTCTCCATTTACATTGATCGAGTTGTTTTTTCCAATATTATTATTTCAAAAATATGTTTCCTGAGAATATTATAAAATTTTGCTATAATTATTCATGTGCTTTTTGATTCTTATGAGGAACATCTTTGAACATATTTCGAACATATTCAAAGTGAGTAACTCAACGGTGCTCGAAACTGTTAAATATGGATATATGATGAAATGATAATTTGCATTGATATGCTTCTTTGATGCCGATACTCATACCATCGACCACATATAAAGGAGTGTGACCAGAAGATGCGCGTAATTCGCAATTCACTCGGTATCAGGTCTTGCGCTCAGGGACTTGATTACCTAAGGTATACCTTTTATGGGAGGAGCCAATGTGTTCGTTCATAGGGATGTTTTTTCCCTAATCCAATATATATATATATATATATATATATATATATATATATATATATATATATATATATATATTCGCGGGTTTTTTCAATAAAATTTTAATAAAGAATAAATTATGTGATAATGCATGCAAAATTGCGCCACAAATCATGTATATAATAAACAAATGAATAGTTTTGGCTTGAGTGGTATGTGATGAGATTCAACTTGGGGTATTGTCAACTCAGGTTTAATTCTCACTTCAAGTGAGATTTTTCAACCTTTGATGGTACTGCTAACATCAATGCGATTTTGGAAGGTCTCATGGGGTTTTCCCAACCTTCGATGGTAATGTCAACATCTCCGCGAATTGGTTTTCTCCTAACGTTGTGTGTGTGTGTGTGGAATATCATCGTAAAGGTGGTTAAGTCCCCTCTAGGTGATGCCAATATCGCCGTTAAAAAAAAATAGTGTAGTTAAATCAAAACTTAGTTATAAGTTAAGTAGAATGGAAACAAATATAAGTAAAGATCAACTGCAGAAAAAATATAAATTGTAACACAAAGTTTGATATATTCGTGTACAATTATTTTATGATAGTAGACTATTAATCTGTAGCTACGTATGTTTGTGCCGATTTTTCCCTAGATTGTTCAATGCAACAAACTGCTTGAAGTAGTCATTTAGTATCAACATTGAAGCAAGTTGTTTTTCTTTCAACATCCTTCGCATATTCGTTAAACTCTTTTGACGAACTTTATCAGCCTACATAACAAACATCACAGAATTTAGTATTTGGCCATTTCATTGCAATTGATCATATTATCGATACAAACTCTATTTATTGGTTTACCTGTTCCAATAAGCTAACTAAAATTGTAAATTTTCCTGTTGTTGGTACGATTTTCCGTGTAGTAGCTGTAAGGTACCAGTACAAGACAATAGTTGCTCAGCGTGTGGCGTATTCTGTTGATTGTTGTTTTCCATCGAGAAATAATCTCTGCAGACCCGGAACACGGACTAAAGATCCGTGGGGTGGCCTCAATCAATCTGGGGATCAATCTGTAATTGATCCGTCTAACGTATTGCTGCTAAGCGGCTAATGTGCTTTTAGAGTGAGAAACAACCGTGTGAGAGAGAAAGTGTACTTCTCTCTGACTGAAGTTCAGATCAGAATGATGTAAAATGTGATAACCCAGGGGGTCTATTTATAGGCGTAGAATGTCCGAAATTCTCGGGATACACGTGTCAATTACTGAGTGGTTCTGTTACACGAGATATCCGAAAGGTCGGTGGCGTGTGCTGACATGGCTGCGTGCCGTTCACGCGCTGAGTTAAAGGGCTTAAGCATAGAAGCTTCCTGCAGGGCTTACGCTTGACGTTGGGCGGCCTGCTCAACGCTGGGCGGCAAATAACGAAAACCGCCAAATTTTGTTATGTTTTGTGCTTTTTAATCCATTTTTCTGTATAAAAATGGTGTTTTTATGCGTGTATCTCCTAGGATACACCATTAAGTCCCCCCAGTTTAATGTCTTTATTTTTGTAAAAATAAAGTCATTAAACTAAAAATAAAAGATGCCTTTTTCCTCGAAGACACAAAACTGTTGTAGTCGTCTGATTTTCTGTTCCGACGTCACATTTCCAATTATGAAATTGCCCCCAAAATCTTTTTGATTTATTTTCAAAATTTAAATTGCTTGTTCTATTGATCTGGCCCATACACGTGTCTCAATCTCGTCCCTTTATTATAAATTTTCTTGACTATAAATAGCCCGTTCCCTTTACCTTTTTCCTCTTCCGATAACTGATTATTTGCTATGAAGATATCTTGCAATTCATTTATTTTAGTGGTCTGTTAAGTGCAAGGTCAGTGATCACTTATCTTTCTCTTCTGCTTTTTATTTTTCATACTACCATGGCCGAATCCAGCAACACTTCTTCTTAGAGGGACAATCGTGATGTAAGCACCATCCCTTATAGTATTACCGAAGCCGATATAGAACAATTATGTAGAAAGCACAGAAGTCTTAGATTGTTAAATCCTATTGTTCCTTCGCCTAGCGATAGAGCTAATAAACCTCCTAAGAAGATGATTACTCTCTATAAGCTTTAATTAACCGTAGGAAACCTCCGTATTCCTCCCTCTGATTTTCTTCAACAGATTCTTGCCCATTATGGAATAGGTCTTAGTCAAATTCATCCATTAGGGTTACAAAAAATTATTCTTTTTGAAATGTACTGTAATGCTGTAGGTGAAGTCCCAAATGTAAATATTTTTCATGAATTGTTTAGGACTAGATTAGTTAGTAAATGCTGGTATACATTTGATTGTAAGCCGAATAAGGCATTTACTGGGGTGAAGAAAAGTTCCTTGAAAAACTGGAAAGATACCTATTTCTTTGTCAATGAGAGGGTTGTTCAGGATGCCTGAGCATGTGTTCGTGGATGGAGAAAAACTACCAGAGGAGTTAGCAAATCTATCACGTTATCTGATGATGAAAATTTTATTCTTGACACTTTGAAGACATTCCAATTTCCACAAAGGTCATATATTGATTATGAAGCCATATTAGTTCTCTGTAAAATGAGTAACAATTGGCGTGCCGAATATATGCCGATGCTACGCTGGGAAGGCCGTGGTAGGCACCTTTATTGATATATTTTGCTCTTTATTATGTTGCCATGAGTTGTATATGTTCTTATATATGTTTCTTCTTGTTTGTATGTTATCTGTTTGTAGAAGAAGAGATGCAGGTTTACAGAACTTTTAAGAAGACCAATCTAGATCCCTTAATTGTTTCTGAACGGCCCAAAACCCCTGCTGAAATTGACGCTGACAAAGCCAAAAATGCTGAATTTGAGCAACAGCTGAAGAGCCCAGAGCGGCCTGTTGATGGTGGAGATGGTAGTACTGTTCAACCATCTCCTGATGTTGAAATCATCGAAACTACTCCTCAACTGTCCAGCGCCAAGAAGGCTGGCAAAAGTTCTAAATGCGCCGGGAAGCGTCCAATGAGTGAGGCTACTGAAAAGCCAAAGAAAAAAAAGTATATTTCATACTTATATTGCTTGTTTATTTCATTTTTATAATTCATAGTATACTTATTTGTGTTTGTTCGTCATAGAATTGATTCTTCAGAAGGATGGTGATGATGAAACCACCGCTGGTGGTAATATTACTAAATTTGTTGATGTTGAAGAAGATAATAATGATGATGACAATGATGAAGAAACTGATGATGATGATACTTTTGAGACTCCTCCATTCAACACTCTGCATACCCCCAAAGTAACTGATACAACACAGTCCTCTGCATCTACCCAACCACCATCTGTACCACTAGGCGGTCTACAAGCTTTTCTTGATGATCCTGTCAATAAGTCTGATAGTTTTGCTGATTTTCTGAAGGGAATCCTTATAAGATTTTTGGTCCAATAACACCATTTCACTGTTAATTGTTTTCTTATCCTAACTATTGCATTCATTGCAGGCAAATATAATCACTGATTTGTCCTCCTCCCTGTCCACCATGACTTATAAAAAAAGCTATCAATCCACTGCTGTAGCATTAGTGCTTTTGAATCAACATGTGATTCATGATCTTAAAATGCAAAAAGCTCAAGAAACTATTGTTGCCAATGCTGTGCATAATGCTACCAAGGTGAAGAGGCTTGAAATTGATTTAGAAGATGCTAATTCAAAGTTGAAAACTGCAATGGATGCTGCAAAGAATAAGGATGACTTATTGCAGGTGGTGGAAGCAAAATGTGTTTCGGAAAGGGTAGAGAAAGAAAAATTCATGGAAGAGAATGATAAGCTGCTGAAGAATAATGAAGAGTTGAAGAAGATGCTGGAGGAGAAGAATCATTTGTTGGAAGAAAAGATTGCTGCTGCTGCTAATGCTGAGGAGAAATTTACGAATTTAAAGGCTGGTATCCCTGCTCTTGTGCAAAGGGTGTTGAGCTCTCCACTTGTTGGCAGACTTTCCATAGATATCTGGTGGCATCTACGGAAAGTGATCTTTCAGACACTATGGAGGAGATTTTGAATGCTCTTCCTGTGAGGCCGGACCCCTTACCAGCTGCAATTGCAAAACATATCAAACCAGATGCTGGTGCCAAACTGCAGGTGGCCATGGGTGAAGTAACTTCTCTGAGGATTAACTCTGTAGAAGAAATATGTGCTAGGGAAGATGTGTCTGTTAAGGATATTCTGGATGTACCTATTTCCCATTGATCTATAACCATGTAACTTCTGTATACTTTATTATATGTACATGTTCTGCTTTTATTCTTAACTTTGTTGTGCTCTATTGCTTTTCATGATTAACATATATCTGCCATTTATATGTTTAACCAATGCCAGCTATAGAAAAATTGGATTTCATATATCATATCATATGAAAATGATTTTTGCCTTAAACTGATTTTTGATGTTGTATATGAATTGAACCATCATCCGTCATCCGTTGTCCGTAATGCATCATTACATGATTCCTCTTTATGAATCAGAGGTGCACTGCTAACTAAATGGTGTTATGTATACAGGTTATTAAAATTGTATATCTGTTGTTTATCTTCATACAGCAAAACATGTATAACTTTGTTATTGTTGTGTAACTAATATATCAAACAATTTATCCGTTCTCCGTTTGCATTAGATCATTTGTTTTATAAAGAAATATCGAGAAGTCTCAAACAACCTCTGAAGTATGATATGAATGAATCATAATGTTTGTTGGGGAAAATTCTGTTTATAGAATTATTGGTGTTCCGTTTAGCGTGTTGCGCTTAAGTGTTGTGCGGCTTACAAAATACACTTGTATTTAATTTTTTCTGTTTACAAGATATAAATGTATTTATGCCGTTGTGATAAACCATTCTGTATGTCATGATATTATGAGATCTTTATTTTTTCCTCGGTGCCCTCTAGCGAAGTAAACACTTTACGCTAGCCGATCCCTTGTGTCTAGAATGTTGACACAAGAGCTTCTACCATCAGGGGCATAAAACTGCCTTGCCTTAAGCTGTTGTGCTTAACATTCACATCAGATGTCTTCTCAAAAGAAACATTATGTGCTCCTCGCCTGGCTTTCCACATTCCCCTACTAGAACTTCCCATCAATGATTTCCTCAATCGTGGTATGGTTTCATGGACTTGATCATTTGCTGTATCAGTGTACAAATGATATTCTTCCTCAATTGAAGTCTCTTCAAGAGTTAACTGATCCACTGTTATGTTTTCAATGATGTTTTCATCAACGAGTTAAAGTGCTGCTTTTGATGAGGTTGTTTTGGTTGCCTTCGTGCTCCTGGTGGTTTTGGTGGTTTTTGAGATGGGTGGCGCCATTTGTTGGTATGATTCTCCGTGTAGCGGCTGTAAGGTACCAGTACAAGACAATAGCTGCTCAGCGTGTGGCGTATTCTGTTGATTGTTGTTTTCCCTAGAGAAATAATATCTGCAAACCCGGAACACGGACTAAAGATCCGTGGGGTGGCCTCAATCAATCTGGGGATCAATCTGTAATTGATCCGTCTAGCGTATTGCTGCTAAGCGGCTAATGTGCTTTTAGAGTGAGAAAGAACTGTGTGAGAGATAAAGTGTACTTCTCTCTAACTGAAGTTCAGATCCGAATGATGTAAAATGTGGTGACCCAGGGGGTCTATTTATAGGCGTAGAATGTCCAAAATTCTCGGGATACATGTGTCAATTACTGAGTGGTTTCGTTACACGAGATATCCGGAAGGTCGGTGGCATTTGTTGACATGGCTGTGTGCCGTTCACCCGCTGAGTTAAAGGGTTTAAGCATAGAAGCTGCCTGCAGGGCTTACGCTTGACGCTGGTCGGCCTGCTGAACGCTGGGCGGAAAATAACGAAAACCGCCAAATTTTATTATCTTTTGTGCTCTTTAATCCATTTTTCTGTATAAAAATGGTGTTTTTATGCGTGTATCTCCTAGGATACACCATTACCTGTTAAAGTTGATATGTGTGATGCAAAGTTTGTTATAGCACACTCATTACCTTTATTGACAACATCTTTTCCGGATAAAGAAGTAGATATAGTTTTCCGCAAAGTGTCCAACTCTTTAGTAGTATCACTTTCATCCTTTATCAAATTAGCTTTCAATTCAAGCAGTTTTTCATTTTTTCATTGAACAACTCCAAGTGGTTCATTATTAACTGAAAATAAAGAAATATTTGTTACACTTTTCCTTACTTAATATATTATATATTTAAAACATACAAATTTGACATAGGTGTATTTTAATATAATTACCTCAATAACATTAGAAGGGCGGGAACCACCTATCCACATTATACAACGTGTTGTTGGTGGCTGCCAACAACCATAAATAATACTGAAGATGTCTATTCAGCAGCTGCTTGTTTCGTTTTAAATTGTTCATTGTAATGTGTGAAAATAGATTCCAAAATTATAGTAATACTGTAACAGACAGAAACCTGGGCTAGACGTAAGATGACCTTTTTGCCCTTAGGTTTAAATTTGTGATTATTTACGCTTTTAATTTAATTATATGTTTATAACTATTTGATTGTTATGTTAAGAACAGTTTGTGACAAGGGTCACATAACATGTTTATTTATTTAATTTGTGCACCGTTCGGGCCGCCTAACATAATGCGTAAGATATCTGATAACTGTTAAATACCAGTGAGTTGTGGGGTAAGGGTTTTAAAACCGTTATTAGTTTATTAAGCTACTTCTTTGCCTAATTTCCATTTCTAGAATATTCACACCCGTACATAACTCTTTGATTTTCAAAACCCTAACATTCTTTGATCTCGTTTTTGTGTTCAAATCGAGTTGTGTTAGTTGTTACTAGTGATTTCGTGGTCATTACAAGGTAATCTTGGTCAATTTCGTGTTTGAATCTGAGTTTAAATGGGGTTTTGGTTAGTTTTTTGTGTAAAAAGGGATTTTAGTCCAAATTAAGATATAGGTGTTATTTTGATGTCAAATGAGTATGTAAATGTTCATACAAGTATTGTGTATGTTTTGTACGAAGTTTTAATGTCAAAAATTGGTCAAGAAACGAGATTTAAGGAGTTTTGGCTTGAAACCCGTTGAAAACTCCTCTTGCTTCGTATGAACTGCACCCGTACGGATGCAGATTAGATTCGTATGGATGAGTCATCAAAATCGTACGGATGGCATTTAAACCATACGAATGTAACTCCCTTGGATTCGTACAGATGAGAGCTTTATCCGTACGGATGGGTTGAAATCCGTACAGATGGGTCAAAATCTGTACAGATGGGGCTTGTATCTGTACAGATGTGTATCAGTAGGGTGTGATCCGACAATGAACACCTTAATCATTTACCATTGTCTTTTAGACACATTTTCTAATCATGAATGATGTATATCACAAAGATAATAACAAAGTACATTGTTTTTCATAAATTACGGTTTTATTAAATGTTTATCATAAGTTCTATTGTGACACTTCTAAATTTTTTTTTACGTGGCGGAAGCATTTATTTATTAATTACAAAATAAACATTAACTAATGTTAATACAACCAGTGTCACGTGTCATTACAAAATACATGTTTATACGGAGAAGACGTATTTACAATATGTTTACAAAAGATTATTGTTTAAACAAAGCAAGACAACATCAGAGTTGACTCCTGTCAAACATAACATCACCATGCCCGTCTTCTCCCCAAAATGCATCATTTACAAAAGCTAACAACCTGCAGGGAGGAGATGGAGGGGAATTAGCACGAAGCTAAGTGAGTACGACTAACTACAGGCAATAGTATACAGGAACCGTCATACTAATCATGTCACAGAGGCTAACACACAAACATCACCCAAGTGCCGTCTACAGAGACTCTGGCAGCTCGGCCAAACCATTAACCACCAGCTGATCGAACTAGGGCTTACCAGAAGTTCCTCCACCACCGTGTGTGTATATATAATCCACACGCGACGGACGCGTCATTCACATATATATACACCTCGATTGTCTAGGCTACCACATGAGGAACCCAACCCTCAAGTTGATCTCTCCTACCGAGGCTACCACACAATAGGGACGCACTGGGCTCCAGCAGACAAGCATCAACTAACATGCAGTCATCACAATGTACTAACTAACCACAACAGTAAGTATATCTAACAAGCATCCCAATATTTTGCTTCCTTGGCGGAAACACCATTGACCATAATTAACCTTGGTCGGTTGGTTGAGGATTTTCTTTTACTTAACCGTTTTATTATTTCCCCCACCGGTTCTATTTCCTCCTCTGGTTCCTCCTCTTCCGGTTCTGATTCTTCTTCCGGTTCTGATTCTTCTTCCGGTTCTTCTTCGGGAACTTGTGAATCAGTCCAATATATATTCGACTCTTTGTTATTATTAGGTGAGTCAATGGGATTTGTGCTAGAGGTAGACATCTATCACACAATATCAAACATGTTAAGAGATTAATATATCACATAATATATACATGTTAATAATATATAGTTTCCAACAAAAATGTTAAGCAATCATTTTTAAAGATTACACGGTCGAAGTCCAGACTCACTAATGCATCCTAACAAACTCGATAAGATACACTAATGCAAATTTTCTGGTTCTCTAAGACCAACGCTCGGATACCAACTGAAATGTTCCGTTCTTATTGATTAAAAACGTTCCATATTAATTGATTTCGTTGCGAGGTTTTGACCTCTATATGAGACGTTTTTCAAAGACTGCATTCATTTTTAAAACAAATCATAACCTTTATTTCATAAATAAAGGTTTAAAAAGCTTTACGTAGATTAAATGATAATCTAAAATATCCTGTTTACACATGACCATTACATAATGGTTTACAATACAAATATGTTACATCAAAATCAGTTTCTTGAATGCAGTTTTTACACAATATCATACAAACATGGACTCTAAATCTTGTCCTTATTTTAGTATGCAACAACGGAAGCTCTTAGTATTCACCTGAGAATAAACATGCTTTAAACGTCAACAAAAATGTTGGTGAGTTATAGGTTTAACCTATATATATCAAATCGTAACAATAGACCACAAGATTTCATATTTCAATACACATCCCATACATAGAGATAAAAATCATTCATATGGTGAACACCTGGTAACCGACATTAACAAGAGGCATATATAAGAATATCCCCATCATTCCGGGACACCCTTTGGATATGATATAAATTTCGAAGTACTAAAGCATCCGGTACTTTGGATGGGGTTTGTTAGGCCCAATAGATCTATCTTTATGATTTGCGTCAATTAGGGTGTCTGTTCCCTAATTCTTAGATTACCAAACTTAATAAAAAGGGGCATATTCGATTTCGATAATTCAACCATAGAATGTAGTTTCACGTACTTGTGTCTATTTTGTAAATCATTTATAAAACCTGCATGTATTCTCATCCCAAAAATATTAGATTTTAAAAGTGGGACTATAACTCACTTTCACAGATTTTTACTTCCTTGGGAAGTAAGACTTGACCACTGGTTGATTCACGAACCTATAACAATATATACATATATATCAAAGTATGTTCAAAATATATTTACAACACTTTTAATATATTTTGATGTTTTAAGTTTATTAAGTCAGCTGTCCTCGTTAGTAACCTACAACTAGTTGTCCACAGTTAGATGTACAGAAATAAATCGATAAATATTATCTTGAATCAATCCACGACCCAGTGTATACGTATCTCAGTATTTATCACAACTCAAACTATATATATTTTGGAATCAACCTCAACCCTGTATAGCTAACTCCAACATTCACATATAGAGTGTCTATGGTTGTTCCGAAATATATTTAGATGTGTCGACATGATTGGTCGAAACATTGTATACGTATCTATGGTATCTCAAGATTACATAATATACAATACAAGTTGATTAAGTTATGGTTGGAATAGATTTGTTACCAATTTTCACGTAGCTAAAATGAGAAAAATTATCCAATCTTGTTTTACCCATAACTTCTTCATTTTAAATCCGTTTTGAGTGAATCAAATTGCTATGGTTTCATATTGAACTCTATTTTATGAATCTAAACAGAAAAAGTATAGGTTTATAGTCGGAAAAATAAGTTACAAGTTATTTTTGTAAAGGTAGTCATTTCAGTCGAAAGAACGACGTCTAGATGACCATTTTAGAAAACATACTTCCACTTTGAGTTTAACCATAATTTTTGGATATAGCTTCATGTTCATAATAAAAATCATTTTCCCAGAATAACAACTTTTAAATCAAAGTTTATCATAGTTTTTAATTAACTAACCCAAAACAGCCCGCGGTGTTACTACGACGGCGTAAATCCGGTTTTACGGTGTTTTTCATGTTTCCAGGTTTTAAATCATTAAGCTAGCATATCATATAGATATATAACATGTGTTTAGTTGATTTTAAAAGTCAAGTTAGAAGGATTAACTTTTATTTGCGAACAAGTTTAGAATTAACTAAACTATGTTCTAGTGATTACAAGTTTAAACCTTCGAATAAGATAGCTTTATATGTATGAATCGAATGATGTTATGAACATAATTACTACCTCAAGTTCCTTGGATAAACCTACTGGAAATGAAAAAAATAGATCTAGCGTCAAAGGATCCTTGGATGGCTTGAAAGTTCTTGAAGCAGAATCATGACACGAAAACAATTTCAAGTAAGATTTTCACTCGAAATAAGATTGTTATAGTTATAGAAATTGAATTAAAGTTTGAATATGATTATTACCTTGTATTAGAAAGATAACCTACTGTAAGTAACAAAGGTTTCTTGATCTTGGATGATTACTTGGAATGGATTTAGAAAACTTGGAAGTAAACTTGCAATCTTGGAAGTATTCTTGATTTTATGAAACTAGAACTTTTGGAATTTATGAAGAACACTTAGAACTTGAAGATAGAAATTGAGAGAGATCAATTAGATGAAGAAAATTGAAGAATGAAAGTGTTTGTAGTTATTTTTGGTCGTTTATGTATGGATTAGATATAAAGGATATGTAATTTTGTTTTCATGTAAATAAGTCATGAATGATTACTCATATTTTTGTAATTTTATGAGATATTTCATGCTAGTTGCCAAATGATGGTTCCCACATGTGTTAGGTGACTCACATGGGCTGCTAAGAGCTGATCATTAGAGTGTATATACCAATAATACATACATCTAAAAGCTGTGTATTGTACGAGTACGAATACGGGTGCATACGAGTAGAATTGTTGATGAAACTGAACGAGGATGTAATTGTAAGCATTTTTGTTAAGTAGAAGTATTTTGATAAGTGTCTTGAAGTCTTTCAAAAGTGTATGAATACATATTAAAACACTACATGTATATACATTTTAACTGAGTCGTTAAGTCATCGTTAGTCGTTACATGTAAATGTTGTTTTGAAACCTTTAGGTTAACGATCTTGTTGAATGTTGTTAACCCATTATTTATTATAACAAATGAGGTGTTAAATTGTTATATTATCATGATATTATGATATATAATATATCTTAGTATGATATATATACAGTTAAATGTCGTTACAACGATAATCGTTACATATATGTCTCGTTTCGAAATCATTAAGTTAGTAGTCTTATTTTTACATATGTATTTCATTGTTAATACACTTAATAATATATTTACTTATCATTTAACATAATTAACCAAGTGTATCAATATCTTAATATGATTCATATGTACCTAGTAAGACGTTGTTATAACGATAATCGCTATATATGTCGTTTTCGAGTTTCTTAAATTAATAGTCTCATTTTTATGTATATAACTCATTGTTAAAATACCTAATGAGATACATACTTATAATAAAATCATGTTAACTATATATATAACTATATATATGCCATCGTATAGTTTTTACAAGTTTTAACGTTCGTGAATCACCGGTTAACATGGGTGGTCAATTGTCTATATGAAACCTATTTCAATTAATCAAGTCTTAACAAGTTTGATTGCTTAACATGTTGGAAACACTTAATCATGTAAATAACAATTTTATTTAATATATATATATATAAACATGGAAAAGTTCGGGTCACTACAGTACCTACCCGTTAAATAAATTTCGTCCCGAAATTTTAAGCAGTTGGAGGTGTTGACGTATCTTCTGGAAATAAATGCGGGTATTTCTTCTTCATCTGATCTTCACGCTCCCAGGTGAACTCGGGTCCTCTACGAGCATTCCATAGAACCTTAACAATCGGTATCTTGTTTTGTTTAAGTCTCTTAACCTCACGATCCATTATTTCAACGGGTTCTTCAATGAATTGAAGTTTTTCATTGATTTGGATTTCGTCCAACAGAATAGTGAGATCTTCTTTAGCAAAACATTTCTTCAAATTTGAGACGTGGAAAGTGTTATGTACAGCCGCGAGTTGTTGAGGTAGCTCCAGTTGGTAAGCTACTGGTCCGACACGATCTATAATCTTGAATGGTCCAATGTACCTTGGATTTAGTTTCCCCCGTTTACCAAATCGAACAACACCTTTCCAAGGTGAAACCTTAAGCATGACCATTTCTCCAATTTCAAACTCTATATCTTTTCTTTTACTGTCCGCGTAGCTCTTTTGTCGACTCTGGGCGGTTTTCAATCTTTGTTGAATTTGGATGATTTTCTCGGTAGTTTCTTGTATTATCTCTGGACCCATAATCTGTCTATCCCCCACTTCACTCCAACAAATCGGAGACCTGCACTTTCTACCATAAAGTGCTTCAAACGGCGCCATCTCAATGCTTGAATGGTAGCTGTTGTTGTAGGAAAATTCTGCTAACGATAGATGTCGATCCCAACTGTTTTCGAAATCAATAACATAAGCTCGTAGCATGTCTTCAAGCATTTGTATCGTCTTTTCGCTCTGCCCATCAGTTTGTGAATGATAGGCAGTACTCATGTCTAGACGAGTTCCCAATGCTTGCTGTAATGTCTGCCAGAATCTTGAAATAAATCTGCCATCCCTATCAGAGATAATAGAGATTGGTATTCCATGTCTGGAGACGACTTCCTTCAAATACAGTCGTGCTAACTTCTCCATCTTGTCATCTTTTCTTATTGGCAGGAAGTGTGCTGACTTGGTGAGGCGATCAACTATTACCCAAATAGTATCATAACTACTTGCAGTCCTTGGCAATTTAGTAATAAAATCCATGGTAATGTTTTCCCATTTCCATTTCGGGATTTCAGGTTGTTGTAGTAGACCTGATGGTTTCTGATGTTCAGCTTTGACCTTAGAACACGTCAAACATTCTCCTACATATTTAGCAATATCGGCTTTCATACCTGGCCACAAAAAATGTTTCTTAAGATCCTTGTACATCTTTCCCGTTCCAGGATGTATTGAGTATCTGGTTTTATGAGCTTCTCTAAGTACCATTTCTCTCATATCTCCAAATTTTGGTACCCAAATTCTTTCAGCCCTATACCGGGTTCCATCTTCCCGAATATTAAGATGTTTCTCCGATCCTTTGGGTATTTCATCCTTTAAATTTCCCTCTTTTAAAACTCCTTGTTGCGCCTCCTTTATTTGAGTAGTAAGGTTAGTGTGAATTATTATATTCATAGATTTTACTCGAATGGGTTCTCTGTCCTTTCTGCTCAAGGCGTCGGCTACCACATTTGCCTTCCCCGGGTGGTAACGAATCTCAAAGTCGTAATCATTCAACAATTCAATCCACCTACGCTGCCTCATATTCAGTTGTTTCTGATTAAATATGTGTTGAAGACTTTTGTGGTCGGTATATATAATACTTTTGACCCCATATAAGTAGTGCCTCCAAGTCTTTAATGCAAAAACAACCGCGCCTAATTCCAAATCATGCGTCGTATAATTTTTCTCGTGAATCTTCAATTGTCTAGACGCATAAGCAATCACCTTAGTCCGTTGCATTAATACACAACCGAGACCTTGCTTTGATGCGTCACAATAAATCACAAAATCATCATTCCCTTCAGGCAATGACAATATAGGTGCCGTAGTTAGCTTTTTCTTCAATAATTGAAACGCCTTCTCTTGTTCATCCTTCCATTCAAATTTCTTCCCTTTATGCATTAATGCAGTCAAGGGTTTTGCTATTTTGGAGAAATCTTGGATGAATCTTCTGTAGTAACCAGCCAATCCTAAAAATTGACGTATATGCTTCGGAGTTTTTGGGGTTTCCCACTTTTCAACGGTTTCGATCTTTGCCGGGTCCACCTGGATACCTTCTTTGTTCACTATGTGACCGAGGAATTGAACTTCTTCCAACCAAAATGCACACTTTGAAAACTTAGCGTATAGTTTTTCTTTCCTCAATACTTCTAGCACTTTTCTCAAATGTTCTTCGTGCTCTTGATCATTCTTTGGGTAAATAAGTATGTCATTGATGAAAACAATGACAAACTTGTCAAGGTATGGCCCACACACTCGGTTAATAAGGTCCATGAACACAGCTGGTGCGTTAGTCAATCCAAACGGCATAACCATAAACTCGTAATGACCATAAGGCGTCCTAAAAGCAGTTTTTGGAATATCATCCTCCTTTACTCGCATTTGATGATATCCAGAACGTAATCCGATCTTCGAATAAACCGACGAGCCTTGTAGTTGATCAAATAAGTCGTCAATTCTCGGCAGTGGATAACGGTTTTTGATGGTAAGTTTGTTCAACTCTCTGTAGTCAATACACAACCTAAATGTACCATCCTTCTTCTTGACAAACAAAACAGGAGCTCCCCATGGTGATGTGCTTGGTCGAATGAAACCACGTTCTAATAGTTCTTGCAGTTGGCTTTGCAGTTCTTTCATCTCGCTGGGTGCGAGTCTATAAGGAGCACGAGCTATTGGTGCAGCTCCTGGTACAAGATCTATTTGAAATTCAACAGATCGATGTGGAGGTAGTCCCGGTAATTCTTTCGGAAATATATCGAGAAATTCTTTTGCGACGGGAACATCATTGATGCTCTTTTCTTCAGTTTGTACTTTCTCGACGTGTGCTAGAACAGCATAGCAACCTTTTCTTATTAGTTTTTGTGCCTTCAAATTACTAATAAGATGTAGCTTCATGTTGCCCTTTTCTCCGTACACCATTAAGGGTTCTCCTTCTTCTCGTACAATGCGAATTGCATTTTTATAACATACGATCTCTGCTTTCACCTTCTTCAGCCAGTCCATGCCAACTATTACATCAAAACTCCCTAACTCTACTGGTATCAAATCAATCTTAAATATTTCGCTACCCAGTTTAATTTCTCGATTCCGGCATATATTATCTGCTGAAATTAATTTACCGTTTGCTAATTCGAGTAAAAATTTACTATCCAACGGTGTCAATGGACAACTTAATTTAGCACAAAAATCTCTACTCATATAGCTTCTATCCGTACCCGAATCAAATAAAACGTAAGCAGATTTATTGTCAATAAGAAACGTACCCGTAACAAGCTCTGGGTCTTCCTGTGCCTCTGTCGCATTAATATTGAAAACTCTTCCGCGGCCTTGTCCATTCGTGTTCTCCTGGTTCGGGTAATTTCTAATAATGTGGCCCGGTTTTCCACATTTATAACAAACTACATTGGCATAACTTGCTCCGACACTACTTGCTCCGCCATTACTCGTTCCGACACCATTTGTTCCTTTCGTTCTGTTAACCCCTGGTCCGTAGACCTCACACTTCGCCGCGCTATGACCATTTCTTTTACACTTATTGCAAAATTTGGTGCATAACCCCGAGTGATACTTTTCACACCTTTGGCATAGCTGCTTTTGATTGTTGTTGTTGTTGCGGTTGTTATTGTTGTTGGGATGATTGTTGTTGTTGTTGTTGTTGTTGTTGTTGTTGTTGTTGTTGTTGTTGTTGTTGTTGTTGTTGTTGTTGTTGTTGTTGTTGTTGTTGTTGTTGTTGTTGTTGTTGTTGTTGTTGTTGTTGTTGTTGTTGTTGTTGTTGTTGTTGTTGTTGTTGTTGTTGTTGTTGTTGTTGTTGTTGTTGTTGTTGTTGTTGTTGTTGTTGTTGTTGTAGTTGTTGTTGTTGGGCCGTTTGTTGTAGTTGCGATTGATGTTGCGATTATTGGGATAATTGTTGCGATTATTATTGTAATTGCTGTTGTTGTTGTATTGGTGATTCTTATCACCGTTTTCCTCCCACTTTCTTTTGACTTGCTTCACATTGGACTCTTCAGCCGTTTGTTCTTTAATTCTTTCCTCAATCTGGTTCACTAGTTTGTGAGCCATTCTACATGCCTGTTGTATGGAGGCGGGCTCGTGTGAACTTATATCTTCTTGGATTCTTTCCGGTAATCCTTTCACAAACGCGTCGATCTTCTCTTCTTCATCTTCGAACGCTCTCGGACACAATAGGCACAATTCTGTGAATCGTCTTTCGTACGTGGTAATATCAAATCCTTGGGTTCGTAACCCTCTAAGTTCTGTCTTGAGCTTATTGACCTCGGTTCTGGGACGGTACTTCTCGTTCATCAAGTGCTTGATTGCTGACCACGGTAGTGCGTACGCATCATCTTGTCCCACTTGCTCTAGATAGGTATTCCACCATGTTAACGCAGAACCTGTGAAGGTATGCGTAGCGTACTTCACTTTGTCCTCTTCAGTACACTTACTTATGGCAAACACCGATTCGACCTTCTCGGTCCACCGTTTCAATCCGATCGGTCCTTTGGTTCCATCAAATTCCAAAGATTTGCAGGCAGTGAATTCTTTATAGGTGCATCCTACACGATTTTCTGTACTGCTAGATCCAAGGTTATTGTTGGTATGTAGCGCAGCCTGTACTGCGGCTATGTTTGAAGCTAGAAAAGTACGGAATTCCTCTTCATTCATATTTGTAGTGACCCGAACTTTTCCATGTTTATATATATTAATTGAGATTGATATTTACATGAATAAATGTTTCCAACATGTTAAGCAATCAAACTTGTTAAGACTTGATTAATTGAAATATGTTTCATATAGACAATTGACCACCCAAGTTGACCGGTGATTCACGAACGTTAAAACTTGTAAAAACTATATGATGACATATATATGGATATATATATAGTTAACATGATACTATGATAAGTAAATATATCATTAAGTATATTAACAATGAACTACATATGTAAAAACAAGACTACTAACTTAATGATTTTTAAACGAGACATATATGTAATGATTATCGTTGTAAAGACATTTAATGTATATATCATATTAAGAGATATTCATACATGATAATATCATGATAATATAATAATTTAAAATCTCATTTGATATTATAAACATTGGGTTAACAACATTTAACAAGATCGTTAACCTAAAGGTTTCAAAACAACACTTACATGTAACGACTAACGATGACTTAACGACTCAGTTAAAATGTATATACATGTAGTGTTTTAATATGTATTTATACACTTTTGAAAGACTTCAATACACTTATCAAAATACTTCTACTTAACAAAAATGCTTACAATTACATCCTCGTTCAGTTTCATCAACAATTCTACTCGTATGCACTCGTATTCGTACTCGTACAATACACAGCTTTTAGATGTATGTACTATTGGTATATACACTCCAATGATCAGCTCTTAGCAGCCCATGTGAGTCACCTAACACATGTGGGAACCATCATTTGGCAACTAGCATGAAATATCTCATAAAATTACAAAAATATGAGTAATCATTCATGACTTATTTACATGAAAACAAAATTACATATCCTTTATATCTAATCCATACACCAATGACTAAAAACACCTACAAATACTTTCATTCTTCAATTTTATTCATCTAATTGATCTCTCTCAAGTTCTATCTTCAAGTTCTAAGTGTTCTTCATATATTCTACAAGTTCTAGTTACATAAAATCAAGAATACTTTCAAGTTTGCTAGCTCACTTCCAATCTTGTAAGGTGATCATCCAACCTCAAGAAATATTTGTTTCTTACAGTAGGTTATCATTCAAATACAAGGTAATAATCATATTCAAACTTTGGTTCAATTTCTATAACTATAACAATCTTATTTCAAGTGATGATCTTACTTGAACTTGTTTTCGTGTCATGATTCTGCTTCAAGAACTTCGAGCCATCCAAGAATCCATTGAAGCTAGATCCATTTTTCTCTTTTCCAGTAGGTTTATCCAAGGAACTTAAGGTAGTAATGATGTTCATAACATCATTCGATTCATACATATAAAGCTATCTTATTCGAAGGTTTAAACTTGTAATCACTAGAACATAGTTTAGTTAATTTTAAACTTGTTCGCAAACAAAAGTTAATCCTTCTAACTTGACTTTTAAAATCAACTAAACACATGTTCTATATCTATATGATATGCTAACTTAATGATTTAAAACCTGGAAACACGAAAAACACCGTAAAACCGGATTTACGCCGTCGTAGTAACACCGCGGGCTGTTTTGGGTTAGTTAATTAAAAACTATGATAAACTTTGATTTAAAAGTTGTTATTCTGAGAAAATGATTTTTATTATGAACATGAAACTATATCCAAAAATTATGGTTAAACTCAAAGTGGAAGTATGTTTTCTAAAATGGTCATCTAGACGTCGTTCTTTCGACTGAAATGACTACCTTTACAAAAACGACTTGTAACTTATTTTTCCGACTATAAACCTATACTTTTTCTGTTTAGATTCATAAAATAGAGTTCAATATGAAACCATAGCAATTTGATTCACTCAAAACGGATTTAAAATGAAGAAGTTATGGGTAAAACAAGATTGGATAATTTTTCTCATTTTAGCTACGTGAAAATTAGTAACAAATCTATTCCAACCATAACTTAATCAACTTGTATTGTATATTATGTAATCTTGAGATACCATAGACACGTATACAATGTTTCGACCTATCATGTCGACAAATCTATATATATTTCGGAACAACCATAGACACTCTATATGTGAATGTTGGAGTTAGCTATACAGGGTTGAGGTTGATTCCAAAATATATATAGTTTGAGTTGTGATCAATACTGAGATACGTATACACTGGGTCGTGGATTAATTCAAGATAATATTTATCGATTTATTTCTGTACATCTAACTGTGGACAACTAGTTGTAGGTTATTAACGAGGACAGCTGACTTAATAAACTTAAAACATCAAAATATATTAAAAGTGTTGTAAATATATTTTGAACATACTTTGATATACATGTATATATTGTTATAGGTTCGTGAATCAACCAGTGGCCAAGTCTTACTTCCCGACGAAGTAAAAATCTGTGAAAGTGAGTTATAGTCCCACTTTTAAAATCTAATATTTTTGGGATGAGAATACATGCAGGTTTTATAAATGATTTACAAAATAGACACAAGTACGTGAAACTACATTCTATGGTTGAATTATCGAAATCGAATATGCCCCTTTTTATTAAGTCTGGTAATCTAAGAATTAGGGAACAGACACCCTAATTGACGCGAATCCTAAAGATAGATCTATTGGGCCTAACAAACCCCATCCAAAGTACCGGATGCTTTAGTACTTCGAAATTTATATCATATCCGAAGGGTGTCCCGGAATGATGGGGATATTCTTATATATGCATCTTGTTAATGTCGGTTACCAGGTGTTCACCATATGAATGATTTTTATCTCTATGTATGGGATGTGTATTGAAATATGAAATCTTGTGGTCTATTATTATGATTTGATATATATAGGTTAAACCTATAACTCACCAACATTTTTGTTGACGTTTTAAGCATGTTTATTCTCAGGTGATTATTAAGAGCTTCCGTTGTCGCATACTTAAATAAGGACGAGATTTGGAGTCCATGCTTGTATGATATTGTGTAAAAACTGCATTCAAGAAACTTATTTTGTTGTAACATATTTGTATTGTAAACCATTATGTAATGGTCGTGTGTAAACGGGATATTTTAGATTATCATTATTTGATAATCTACGTAAAGCTTTTTAAACCTTTATTGATGAAATAAAGGTTATGGTTTGTTTTAAAATGAATGCAGTCTTTGAAAAACGTCTCATATAGAAGTCAAAACCTCGCAACGAAATCAATTAATATGGAACGTTTTTAATCAATAAGAACGGGACATTTCAGTTGGTATCAGAGCGTTGGTCTTAGAGAACCAGAATTTTGCATTAGTGTGTCTTATCTAGTTTGTTAGGATGCATTAGTGAGTCTGGACTTGGACCGTGTTTACTTGAAAAATGATTGCTTAACAAATTTTGTTGGAAACTATATATTTTTAACATGTGAATATTATGTGATATATTAATCTCTTAACGCGTTTGATATTATGTGATAGATGTCTACCTCTAGAACAAGTTCCATTGACTCACCTAATAATAATGAAGAGTCAAATTTAAATTGGAATGATTCGTGGACTGATTCACAAGTTCCCGAAGAGGAACCGGAAGAAGAGTCGGAACCGGAAGAAGAATCGGAACCGGAAGAAGAATCGGAACCGGATGAAGAAATAGAACCGGTGGGGGAAATAATAAAACGGTTAAGTAAAAGAAAATCCTCAACCAACCGACCAAGGTTAATTATGGTCAATGGTGTTTCCGCCAAGGAAGCAAAATATTGGGAGGATTACCAATTCTCCGATGAATCGGATTCCGACGAGAATTCCGATGATGTTATAGAAATTACCCCAACTGAATTTAAAAAGGGAAAAGAAAATAATAAGGGAAAGGGCATAAAAATAGAGAAATCTAATTCCAACCCCGATGAACTTTATATGTATCGTCAACCCCCGAAGTCATTAAGTTGTAACAATGACCCGGGAACCTCTAAACCACCAGGTTTTTCTAAACCAATGTGGATAACGACGGCTCGTATTAGGGGAACATCATATATCCCTAGAAACTTGGCAAAACAAACCAAAACCGAAGAAGAAGAAACAAGCGAGTCGGAATAAGATAGTTGTATTCGTGTGGTGTAATATAAGTAATATAGTGTGCTTATGCTTTATGATATATGTAAAAATTGCTTGTATTAATAAGTATTTTTGTTTTATGAATCTAACTCTTGTCTATTTTATAGTATAAAAACACAAAATGGATAGACAACCCAATATTTTAAGAGACCTACCCGGAGACATGATTGATGAAATCTTGTCTAGAGTCGGTCAGAATTCTTCGGCACAACTATTTAAGGCGAGATCAGTTTGTAAGACATTCGAAGAACGTTCCAAGAATGCCTTGGTTTATAAAAGGCTTTCGTTCGAAAGATGGGGGATATCACATTGGGAAATCCATAAGTTACGATGTGTTTACTTTGACGCATATATTGCGGGGAACCCAAATGCTATTTTACGCAATGGGTTAAGAAATTATTTTGACTCAATATATCCGAATATTGGACTTCGTGATTTAGAAAAAGCGGCTAACATGCAACATAAAGAAGCATGTTATGCTTACGGATTAGTAATGTTCGCTTCTCACCAAAGTGAGAACAAGAACATCGGGCTACAACTATTAAACAAAATGTTCCCACAAGTGACGGAGTCAGTAATTGGGGTAAGAAATGAGGTTTTTAGATTGTTACGGGACTGTTGGACATTACGTAACCCTCGTCCCTTTGACGACATTACAACACGCTGTCTTATCAACGGCCATAACGGTTATGTTCCACAAGACCAAGGATGGGAAGTAATCCTAGTAAAACCAGAATGCATGACTTGTTTCTGGACGTATGAATTACGTGTCTTTATTGCCTTTGCTGAACGACTTGTGTACTAGCTAGAATTATCTTCACAACCATCTTGTATCAAATTTACTGTGTGCTATATTTCATGCTATATGTAAAATAAGCGGTATTGTAAGTTTGTAAAATATTGTGTAAAAGTTTGAACGCGAAATATTATTATAATCAGTTTTTCATATAGAATTGTAGTAGTTGAATTGTATATTAGCTACTAAGTATGAACTTAACGGGTAGGTACTACCCGAATTTAAACTTATAAAACGCTAATATGAAGAAAAAGCTTTTATAAATGAGTTCATATTATGCTACGAAATACTATTAACTACTCTTAATATTCTGTATGATTAACTTGTTCCATTTAACTATTTTGAAGGAAATGGCACCGACTACTCGACACACCGTGAATATGAATGAAGAGGAATTCCGTACTTTTCTAGCTTCAAACATAGCCGCAGTACAGGCTGCGCTACATACCAACAATAACCTTGGATCTAGCAGTACAGGAAATCGTGTAGGATGCACCTACAAAGAATTCACTGCCTGCAAACCTTTGGAATTTGATGGAACCGAAGGACCGATCGGATTGAAACGGTGGACCGAGAAGGTTGAATCGGTGTTTGCCATAAGTAAGTGTACTGAAGAGGACAAAGTGAAGTACGCTACGCATACCTTCACAGGTTCTGCGTTAACATGGTGTAATACCTATCTAGAGCAAGTGGGACAAGACGATGCGTACGCACTACCGTGGTCAGCATTCAAGCACTTGATGAACGAGAAGTACCGTCCCAGAACCGAGGTCAATAAGCTCAAGACAGAACTTAGAGGGTTACGAACCCAAGGATTTGATATTACCACGTACGAACGACGATTCACAGAATTGTGCCTATTGTGTCCGGGAGCATTCGAAGATGAGGAAGAGAAGATCGACGCGTTTGTGAAAGGATTACCGGAAAGAATCCAAGAAGATATAAGTTCACACGAGCCCGCCTCCATACAACAGGCATGTAGAATGGCTCACAAACTAGTGAACCAGATTGAAGAAAGAATTAAAGAACAGACTGCTGAAGAGGCCAATGTGAAGCAAGTCAAAAGAAAGTGGGAGGAAAACGGTGATAAGAATCACCAATACAACAACAACAGCAATTATAACAATAATCGCAACAACTATCCTAACAATCGCAACATCAATCGCAACTACAACAAACGGCCCAACAACAACAACTACAACAACAACAACAACAACAACAACAACAACAACAGCAACCACAACAATCATCTTAACAACAATAATAACCGCAACAACAACAACAATCAGAAGCAGCTATGCCAAAGGTGTGAAAAGTATCACTCGGGGTTCTGCACCAAATTTTGCAACAAGTGTAAAAGAAATGGTCATAGCGCGGCGAAGTGTGATGTCTACGGAACAGGGGTTAACAGAACGAAAGGAACAAATGGTGTTTGAACGAGTAATGGCGGAGCAAGTAGTGTCGGAGCAAGTTATGCCAATGTAGTTTGTTATAAATGTGGAAAACCGGGCCACATTATTAGAAATTGCCCGAACCAGGAGAACACGAATGGACAAGGCCGCGGAAGAGTTTTCAATATTAATGCGGCAGAGGCACAGGAAGACCCGGAGCTTGTTACGGGTACGTTTCTTATTGACAATAAATCTGCATACGTTTTATTTGATTCGGGTGCGGATAGAAGCTATATGAGTAGAGATTTTTGTGCTAAATTAAGTTGTCCATTGACGCCTTTGGATAGTAAATTTTTACTCGAATTAGCAAATGGTAAATTAATTTCAGCAGATAATATATGTCGGAATCGAGAAATTAAACTGGTTAGCGAAACATTTAAGATTGATTTGATACCAGTAGAGTTAGGGAGTTTTGATGTAATAATCGGTATGGACTGGTTGAAAGAAGTGAAAGCAGAGATCGTTTGTTACAAAAATGCAATTCGCATTATACGAGAAAAAGGAAAACCCTTAATGGTGTACGGAGAAAAGGGCAACACGAAGCTACATCTTATTAGTAATTTGAAGGCACAAAAACTAATAAGAAAAGGTTGCTATGCTGTTCTAGCACACGTCGAGAAAGTACAAACTGAAGAAAAGAGCATCAATGATGTTCCCATTGCAAAAGAATTTCCCGATGTATTTCCGAAAGAATTACCGGGATTACCCCCACATCGATCCGTTGAATTTCAAATAGATCTTATACCAGGAGCTGCACCAATAGCTCGTGCTCCTTACAGACTCGCACCCAGCGAAATGAAAGAACTGCAAAGCCAATTACAAGAACTTTTAGAGCGTGGTTTCATTCGACCAAGCACATCACCGTGGGGAGCTCCTGTTTTGTTTGTCAAGAAGAAAGATGGTACATTCAGGTTGTGTATCGACTACCGAGAGTTGAACAAACTTACCATCAAGAACCGCTACCCACTACCGAGAATCGATGACTTATTTGATCAACTACAAGGCTCGTCTGTTTATTCAAAGATTGACTTACATTCCGGGTATCATCAAATGCGGGTGAAAGAAGATGATATTCCAAAGACTGCTTTCAGAACACGTTACGGTCATTACGAGTTTATGGTCATGCCGTTTGGTTTAACTAATGCACCAGCTGTGTTCATGGACCTTATGAACCGAGTGTGTGGACCATACCTTGACAAGTTTGTCATTGTTTTCATTGATGACATACTTATTTACTCAAAGAATGACCAAGAACACGGTGAACATTTGAGAAAGGTGTTAGAAGTATTGAGGAAGGAAGAATTGTACGCTAAGTTTTCAAAGTGTGCATTTTGGTTGGAAGAAGTTCAATTCCTCGGTCACATAGTGAACAAAGAAGGTATTAAGGTGGATCCGGCAAAGATAGAAACTGTTGAAAAGT